>NW_024080756.1:1106242-1139803 GCF_003009895.1 Hyaena hyaena | reverse complement strand
AAAAAAAAAAAAAAAAAGTTAAAAAAATTTTCAAATAAAGAAAATAAAAATTGTTTTGGCCACTCTGGCATTTCCATAAATGTTTTAGGAGCAGCTTGTCAATTTCTACAAAAGAATCTGCTAGGATTTTGATAGAGATTGCAATGAATATATAGAAATAATTTTGGGTAATTACCATTATAGCAATATTAATCTCAAATCCATGAATCATGATTTTCTTTTTCTTCTTGTTTTAAATGTTTATTTATGTATGGGGGGGAGGGCACAAAGAGAGGGAGAGAGAATCCCAAGCAGGCTCTGCAATGTCAGCACAGAGCTCAACGTGGGGCTCGATCTCACAAACTGTAAGATCATGACCTGAGCTGAAATTAAGAGTTGGACACTCAACTGACTGAGCTGCCCAGGCACGTCCCCACTGTGTATTTCCACAACTTTTCCATTATCCCAAACAGAAACTATGCTTGTCTTTTTTAAAGCAATAGTGAAATTGCCAACTTACTAGCTACTATATGGTTTTCTGTGGCCTCCAAAGTGTTTTTGCAGATCAGTAATTTAATACCAAAGCCTGAATGCCAAGGAACCCTGGTACTTATCTTTGGAGGAATATAGATAGAATCTTTGTTAAGAAATTGGCCTTTAGAATCTTCAAATCCCAGCTCTGCCGTTGACCAGCAGGTTACCTAGCTTGTCTGAATCTTACATTATCATCCACAGATTTAAACATTTTTATTTCTCTCAGTCTTCTAGATGTGGGCTTCACTAAATGGGGTGCAGAGACTCTCAAGGATACTCAGCAGCTTGCCAGGTACTGTGGGAAGCCACAGAATGAACATGCATAATATTATCTAAGAACTTTTTTCTCCCCACAAAGTTAAAGTTAAGTAATGCTTAACTACAAATGATTTTTTTAAACTTTTGTGGCATACAAAAAACATGTATTATGAAATTAAATGTAAGCTTTGCATTTATTTTAGTATAAAATGTAAGACTTGGGTGCCTACTGGCTCAGTTGGTAGAATATGCTACTCTTGATCTCAGGGTTGTGAGTTCAACCCCCACGTTGAGCATAAAGCTTACTTGAAATAAATAAATAAATAGGGGCACCTGGCTGACTCAGTCAGTAGAGCATGCGATTCTTGATCTCAGGTTTGTGAGTTTGAGCCCCACATTGGGTATAGAGATTACTTATAAAATAAAATCTTTAAAAAATAAAGAAATAATAAAAGAAAATGTAAGACTAGAATTTAAAGTTTGTATTGAGTGCTTTGTGCTCACCCTCCTTCTTTTCCACACCCCACATTCCATTTAGTAAGTCTTATACCCTCTAATCTTCCTCCCACCCCTGATAGGTATATTTACTCATCATTCACAGCCCTTTTTCCTACAGAACCTTAGAATCTTCCTTAACACAGCACACTAGGCCTCCACTATTAATGTATCAGAGCCAGCACACAAATTGAAGTCTATTTTCCAATTCTGTTCAACTAGCTAACAACTATTTGCTTATATTTTAGCATTTGGGGGTATTTGAAATAAAATCAATAGCCCTGGGGCGCCTGGGTGGCTCAGTCGGTTAAACGTCTGACTCTTGATTTTGCTCAGGTCATGGTCTCATGGTTCCTGAGTTCAAGTCCCACTTTGGGCTCTGTGCTGACAGCATAGAGCCTGCTTGGGATTCTCTCCCTTTCTGTCTCTCTCTCTCTCTGCCCCTTCTTCCTCTCAAAATAAATAAACGTTAAAAAAAATCGATAGCCCTGAAAATCTAGGTGATTTTATTCATTTCCAAGTTTTACATTCTTTCTTTCAAATGACTTCAATTTCTTTGCTTTATATATAAATTATCATGATAAAGATAATGAAATGCATCGTGTGGTATGTGGCTTGAAAAATAGCAGTATCTGGGGTGCCTGGGTGGCTTAGTCAGTTAAGCATCCGACTTTCGCTTAGGTCATGATCTCGCGGTTCGTGGGTTCGAGCCCCGCGTCGGGCTCTGTGCTGACTGCCAGCTCAGAGCCTGGAGCCTATTTCAGAGTCTGTGTCCCCCTCTCTCTCTGACCCTCCCCTGCTCATGCTGTCTCTCTCTCTCTCTCCTAGAAATAAATAAAAATATTTTTTAAAAAAGTGACAGTATCTATTGGGTCATCCAAGTTTACGGGTACAAAGATCTTTATATTTTATATAACTTTGTCTTTCTAATAGCCATCGACAGAAATTGAATGGGTGTTAGTATAAAATAATCCTTTTGAGGGCGCCTGGGTGGCTCAGTCGGTTAAGCATCCAACTTTGGCTCAGGTCATGATCTTTAGGTTCATGAGTTGGAGCCCCATGTCCAGCTCTGTGGTGAGCCTGAAGCCTGCTTCGGATTCTATGTCTCCTTCTCTGCCCCTCCCCCACTCACACTCTGTCTCTGTCTCTGTCTCTCTCTCTCTCTCTCTCAAAAATAAATAAACCTTAAAAACATTAAAAAAGTAAAGAAAAAATCCTTTTGAAATGTCTTTGCAAAACACTTTTCATGTACTTTTGTGATCATTCCTTTTTAAGAAAGGTGAAAATGTGTTCTTTTTTTCCCCTATTTAAGAAATGTTTAAGTTAAAAAAAAAAAAAGAAACAAAGAAAGGTTTAAATATTGTCTTATCAGTTATAACACTGAGGTTTTTTGGAATTTATTTTTCTTAGATTCTCATCTTTCTATATATAATGAAGAGATAGACAAGAGCAAGTAGTAGGGAGAGCACACCTCTTTTTGATTAAACTATTAAACACCTGAACATTTATATTTTTCTCCCCAGTACTCTACCTGCCAACTTTTTATGATCAGAAGCTGGCATGACAGATTACTTTGTATCTAGCTGTTGCTAAGCTATCACCATGGTATCAAGGCACTACGGCAAATATAGATGCCTAAAAACAAATGTGTAGGAAGAAAATTTTGTCCCTAGCCCCCTCACCTCTCCTGTCATCTGGATGAGTAGTTCAGCATCAAAATTCTGTGTCATAGTTGCTTTACAGCCATAACAAAGCAAAACAAAACTTTTGAAAACCAAAGGATTACAGTCCATAAATTTAGAATGATGCAGCAAATGTTAGCTTTGTCATTTCCAAAAGTCATCACTAGTTTTTGTACCTACATCTTGTAAGGATTGAAGCAGCCCTCAGAGTAACTTTGTTGAATTTTTGCCCTTAAGCAATATAAGACAGCAAAAATACTGTCCTATTAAGTGTCATTTTTATGGTCAGTCAAAATGAATGGCATCTTTCTGTTCTATCTCCATAGTTAAAGATTTTCAAATTCTAGTAAATGATTTCAGCAAAGTGCCCTAGCGATATGAATAAATACAAACGACCCTCTCCAATTTTGTATCTTAGTCATATTACTTCCTTTGCTTCACCGTATATACACACTAAGAGATTATTTAATCTAAAAGGAGCGGCTCAATTTTCTTAAAAGTGCCCATCAACACTATTAAAATATGTTTATAGACTGGATGTATCACTTATTTACCCAAATAGTAGCATAAATATCTGTTTTTAGAAAGGTTTTTACCATAAGTCTTTCTATATGATTGGATTCTTAAGCAAGGCTATGATTAGGAAATAAACCATTTTCCCCCTGGCTAGTTCTAATGAAAGCTTTCCAACTTAAACATTGTGTTTGAACACTTCTTCCATTCATAGCAAGTGCCCATCAAAAGCGCTTTCTGTTTGCAGTGTGTCAGCTGTGCTATTTATAACCTAGTTAACAATGCCAACTAGAGGCAGTAAAAGGTGTGTGTTTCATATGCAAATTCCCAGCAATAATTTCTACAATTACATATAGTTGCTTGCTCTATTATGTTTAACATCAGCATTTTAAAACTGAGCACAGGAAGTAGAAAATAGGACTGATATTACATTTTACATTTTTGAATTGCTTCAAACTTTTATTGAATTAATCAGGAAAATAAATAAAGAGTACAAAATGAAAGTAACCCTAGATTGTAATGGACATTTTCACATAATGGGACCCATTGCTTTGATGACCTATAATGGTAGGTGTTCAGATGAAGAAACTCACTGTGTGATGTTGTCTCTTCTTTCTGTTTTGTCTCCAAGTGTGTGTTTTCCCAAACAGTCCTCTTCGCTTCTTTTTTGTTTTACCAGACTGTGAGACTCCTGACTTGGAAATCATAAACAGAAAAAGAAGTAAGAAAACAAGATAAATGTATGCATTATTTTCATGGACATTTATTAAGGGTTACTATGTGCAAAGCACAGTCTTAGATACAAAGACAGCCAGAGAGTGAGAGTATTTGTTTCTTCCCCACTATGAGGTGGGCTTCTTAGGATCACATTGTCTTTGAAGGCAATGGGATATAAAAAATAGAATAGACACATCTGGGTTCAAACACTAGCTTATCCGTTAAATGTGATATCAGGCAAATTCCCCCAAGTTTCTTCTTTCTTATATAAATGAAGACAGTCATGCTTACTAGTAAAATGGCTGCTGAATGCCCAAATGCCCTATCACTACACTCAAAAATGCTCAGTAAAGGAAAATATGTTTTTATAAGATGACACAAGCAAGTAAAATAGAGTGATAGTAAAGGAGCAGTGGACTGCAAATTCTAATTAGAAGAATATAGATTATGAAAGTAGGTCTAGACAAAGAAAATATACAGATGGCCAACTGAGACATGAAAAGATGTTCAGCATCACTTATCAGGGAAATGCAAATCAAAATTACAATGAAATATCACCTCACACCTGTCAGAATGGCTAAAGTGATCACAGGAAACAATACATATTGGCAAGTATGTGGAAAAAGGGGAAACCTCTTATACTGTTGGGAAAGCAAACTGGTGTGGCCACTCTGGAAAAGAGTATGGAAATTCCTCAAAAAGTGAAAAATAAACTACCCTACAATCCAGGAACCACACTACTGGGTTTTTACCCAAAGAATACAAAATACTAATTCAAAGGGATAGATGCACCCTTATGTTTATAGCAGCATTGTCTATCATAGCCAAATTATGGAAACAGCCAAATTTCTATCTTTGAAAGAAGATGTAGTACGCGCGCGCGTGCGCACACACACACACACACACACACACACGAATATTATTCAGCCATAAAAAAGAATGAAATCTTGCCATTTGCAATGATAAGGATGCAGCTAGAGAGTATTATGCTAAGCAAAATAAGTTCAGTCAAAGAAAGACAAATACCAAATGATTTTACTCATGTGGAATTTAAGAAACAAACAATCAAAAGGAAAAAATAAGAGAGAGAGAGAAATTAGGAAACAGACTCCTAATTATATAACAGAACTAACTAATGGTTACCAGAGGGGAGGTGGGTGGGGTCATGGGCTAAATAGGTGATGGAGATTAAGGAGGGCATTTGTGATGACCACTGGATGTTGTATGGAAGTGTTGAATCACTGTCTTGTACACCTGACTAGTATTACACTGTACATTAACTCACCAGAATTTAAATTAAAACTTCTGGAAAGAAACAGAGTAGATTTAGAGATTTATTAGGCATATAGGACAATATAAGGTGAAAAGGATCTAGAAAGAGATTATTAGAACCCACCCAGGCATATATCTTTATTTTTTCTCCTCCTATGGTGTGTCTTTAAAAAGCAGTAATTAAAGTTCAAAGAAAAGCATAAAGCTTGTCATTTGAAACGTTATGAGGTTAGGTAGTAACAGTATTCCCACAATGTGGTATATGAGCCACCTGCATCAAAATCCAGGTCTTGCATTAGTATCAGGGTTTTACCCAGATGTACTGAGCCAGAATCTCTGAAGGTGGGTCCAGGAATAACATTTCTCAAAAGCTTGCAAGTAATTCTCACATACACCAGTTTTGGATCCAGTGAGGTGGATGACAACTTTTAAGATTCCATTGATACCTAATTCTTGTTGTGGTACAACAGACAGAACATGAGCTTTAAAGTAAGAGAGATTCCAGGCAGATCAGAAATGCTCAACATTTAAGCCGAAAAATTAAAATCCACGGAGAAAAACAAATACCACATGACTTCACTTATATGTGGAATCTTAAAAAAAAAAAAAAAAAAAAAAAAAATTCTTAGATACTAGATTTCTGGCTGCTGGTGGGGGCCGGGTTTGGAGGAAGATGGGTCAGGATGGNTACACCAGTTTTGGATCCAGTGAGGTGGATGACAACTTTTAAGATTCCATTGATACCTAATTCTTGTTGTGGTACAACAGACAGAACATGAGCTTTGGCTGAAGAGTGAATCCGGGCAGATCAGAATTGCTCACCAGGTAAGACGAAAAATTAACATCCACGGATAAAAAAAAATACCAAAAGGATTCCATTTAAATGGGAAAATTAAAAAAAAAAAAAAAAAAAAAAGCAATTCTTAGATACTAGATTTCTGGCTGCTGGTGGGGGCCGGGTTTGGAGGAAGATGGGTCAGGATGGATGAAGAGGGTCACAAGATACCTCCAGTTATAAAATTAAAATGTCATGGAGATGTAATGTTCAGCATGGTAACTATGGTGAACAAAATCATATTGCATATTTGAAAGTTGCTAAAAGAGTAAATCTTATTTTTTTAATGTTCATTTATTTTTGAGACAGAGCACAAGCTGGGGAAGGGCAGAGAGAGAGAGGGAGACACAAAATCTGAAACAGGACCCAGGCTCTGAGCTGTCATCACAGAGCCCAATGTGGGGCTCGAACCCATGGACTGCGACATCATGACCTGAGCCGAAGTCAGATGCTTAACTGACTGAGCCACCCAGGTGCCCCTAAAAGAGTAAATCTTAAAAATTCTCATCATAAGAAAAAAAAACTTGATAGCTAAGTATAGTGATGGATGTTAACCAAACTTACTGAGGTGATCATCTCACAATACAGTTGACCCTTGAACGACACAGGTTTGAACTGTGTGGCTCCACTTATATGTAGATTTTTTCCTATAAAATCAGTACTGTAAATTTATTTTCATTATGATTTCATTTTCTCTACCTTACTTTATTATAAGAATACAGTATATAATACATATGTATTATATATGTATTAATCAATTGTTTATATTATCAGTAAGGCTCCCAGTCAACAGTAGGCTATTAATAGTTAAGGTTTGGGGGAGTCAAAAGTTATATGTGGATTTTCAATTATGGTGGGTAGGGCTCCTAACCCCAGCATTGTTCAAGGATCAGTTGTACATACAAATCTAACCACTATTTTTTAAAAGTAGTCTCTACCTCCAATGTGGGGCTCAAACTTAGGACCCCAAGATTAAGAATCACATACTCTGCTGACTGAGCCAGCCAGGTATCCCCATAAATATCTAATCATTGTGTTGTACAGCTGAAATTAATAATATTTAAGGTATTTATACATTGATTTTAAAAAATATAGAAAGAGGAAAAGAAGAATAAAATGTGCAGTAAATGAAAAATATAGAATAAAATGGCAGAAATAAGTATTATATTGGAATGAATTATAATAAATATACATTAATTAAATTGACCAATTAAAAAACAGACTCAGATTGGGTTAAAAAGCAAAACCCAATAATAAGTTGTCTAAAAGAGAAACTTAAAAGACACAGGAAGTTTGAAAATAGAAAATGGAAAAAATTATGAACTAAAAGAAAAAAGGGGAAGACTCAATATGTGACAATATAGAATATAGGGCAAAAAATATAAGGGATAAAGAAATATGGTATGTGCTGATTAAAGGAATAGAGAAAGAAGCTATAATCATCAAAAACATGTATGCACCTAACAATGCAACCTCAAAACATACAAAGAAACAACTTAAATATTTTCAGGAGAAATAGACAAATCACGTTATGATTAAGAGATTTTAACCACTTCTTTCAGAAATTGATAGATCAAGCAGACAGTAATAAACATTGAAATTTTGAATAATTTAGTTAATAAGCTCAAACTATGAGGGATATATAGAACTCGGCACCCAAGGAATAGTTTTTTTTTTTAATTTTTTTTTATTATTGAGACAGAGAGAAACACAGCATGAGTGAGGGAGGGGCAGAGAGAGAGAAGGAGACACAGAATTCGAAGCAGGCTCCAGGTTCTGAGCTGTCAGCACAGAGGCCAACTTGGGGCTTGAACCCATGAACTATGAGATCATGACCTGAGTCGAAGTCGCACGCTCAACCAACTGAGCCACCCAGGTGCTCCTCTAGGAATAGTTTAAAAATAGCTATCAGTGGTGCCTGGGTGGCTCAGTCTGTTAAGCATCTGACTTCAGCTCAGGTCATGATCTCACAGTTTGTGAGTTTGAGCCCCACGTTGGGCTCTGTGCTGACAGCTCTGAGCCTGGAGCATGCTTCTGATTCTGTTTCTCTCTGTGTGTGTGTCTCTCTCTGCCCCTTCCCCACTCACACTTCCCCTTCTCCCTCTCTCTCTCAAAAAAAGAATATTTTTTTAAAATAGCTATCAGATTGAACTATGTGAAGTTGTCCATAGCCAACAATTTTTGTCCTATAAAATTGATAGTTTCATGTTATTCAACATATACCTCATAGGTTGCTGAGGGGATTAAATTAGCTAATGTATATAAAACAATAAGCACAATGTCTAATTTAGTCTCCTTTGGTCTCTAGTCTACTAAGAGAATACTTGCCTCAATTATTGGTTGTCATAAATTAATTCAGTAAAACCCTACTGTAATTGGATAAGTGAGATCCAAAGAATTCGGCAGTGTGAAATGTAGGATCAGTTTTTTGTAAGGTTAATAAAATGACCAGTGTGGAGCCAGCAGGTGAGGAATTCTGGGAGTCCAGCTGCCATATCTAAATTTGACCAGACAAAGCTGTGATTTGGTGCCACCTGGTGGTGGTGGTTGGCTCCAATTTAAATATTGCTGGAGACCATTCTGAGTCCAGAAGCAGAATAGCATCAGTAATTCCAGAAATGTCCCCGTTAGTTGGCCAGATTCAGAGATTTACCTAGGAGAATACTGAAGACCAGGGACTCACTCTTCACCTATCTCTTTTGCTGAAACAAGTTTACGTGCCTTTTCTTCACCTTCATGACCTTGGCCTCTACTCCAAAACCCCTATCCCCACCTCTAGTGGGGAACTTTAAGCCCCACCCCTGAATCTTCTCCCTGTCCTGCTCTCAAGCTGGGGGCTAGGCAGGGAATGGGAGCCAGTTGTTAATTCTGCGCTATATCTAAAATTATATTTTTGATGAGTGCATTATCATGGGGTTTTACTGTGCTTATGAAGGATCCCCTGAATGCTTACAACATAGTAGCACAATATTTTTTATTTTAAAGTCTTTGATTACTGCAAGTGTTTCTGGTTGGCCATAAAAAGCCTTTATTAGGTTGAGACTAATTGAAATTCAGACAGGAAAAAAAAAGGAAGACATGTAAAGGGGGAAGTTTTCATCTGGAGAATATTAACCCTATTATATGAATGTCATGAAAATTTAAATTTACAATTGCCTTTTGTGGATGATCTCTTGTTACCCACCAGGCTCAGAGCTTCTCAGTTTGGTTATTCTTTTTAAATATCTTGGTTCTGGGGACCCCTTTTGCTCCCTTACATAAACATGTGGCCGTGCTCTAGCATTTTAGGTATGCTCCCTGAACACACCAAGAGAGCTGCTCAGAATCTTCACGGAGGTACAAGACTGTAAAGGGGGTAGCGGCCAGTTAGTGGTTACATTTGTTTCTGTCCCCATCACTCTTCCTGGCGTCCTTCGTCTTGTGAGTTACGGCTGGGTCGCTAACATGGAGTCAGAGATGGGCGGTCTGAGAGACCGGCACTGCTCAGAGCAGTAGCACTCGCTGTTTGAGATCAGGCTCCTCTTTCCTTGTGGTTGCCAAGAGGTCACGTTTGTCTTTGATAACATTGTCAGGCACCAAGCTGGGTGTCAAGAGCTTCGGAAGATGTGGGGCGAGCACCAGCGAAGGCCTTAATCTGCCCACTACCTATTGTTCTTACCTTACCTGGTACTTTTGCACTGCACTCTAACTTCAGGACTCTCTGTTTTTTTCCTCAAAGGGGCTATTTATAGTTTTCCGAATATGGCCTGCAGTTTCCTGCTCAGCTGCCTTCCACAGTTTTGTCTGCTCAGAATGCCAACAGAGTGGTGCCTGGGTGGCTCAGTCAGTTAAGTGTCTGCTCAGAATGCCCTTCACCCAGCCTATGTGGGTGAGAATCCTGCTCAGCCTTCCTGCATCCTCCCAGGACAGCCCCTTCCTTCATGGAAGTTTCCTGAGCTGGCTCTTCACTCATTCCTCCTCTGGGCCTCCCCACTGCTCCCGCCTCCTGCCTTGTATTACAGTTCTTAGGGTTCACGGTTGATTCGTTGGGTAGACTGAAATCTCTGTGAGGACAGGGACTTTATGCATCCTTTTTTTTAAGATTTTATTTTTAAGTAATCTCTACACCCAACATGATGCTTGAACCCACAACCCCAAGATCAAGAGTTGCATGTTCTACCAACTGAGACAGCCAGGTGCCCCTACTTACCCATTTTTTAAATTCCCCAAAGGACTCAAAGCTTTGCAGTCGTAAGTGTTCAATAAATATTTGTTTAATTTTGAAAGCTTTTGTCACATTAAAACCAGTCAGGCCTTCTTCCAAAGAGTTCTCACCTTCTCCTGCCAACCACATGGGTGCGCAACCCTAATTTAGGTACTAAATGGCCTCCCCCACCTCTCTCTACAGCTGATATCAGCCAAATTCTGTCCCTGCAAAAATTCTCTGGGAATGTAGCCATTGGGAAAACACATTCACTTACTCCAGCCTAGACTGGAGATCCCTTTGGCACTGAAATAATTTACTTACTTACCTAATGTCAAGGCTGAATAAATGCAGTTTCCCTAAGTACAAAGTTTACTTACTCAAAGCTGAGATTGCAGCAAGCATCTTACAAAGAATTCACATGGCTACAGACGCTGTACCTTTTGTGTCTCTTAATTTTTTAATAGTTATGTGTTTTTAAATCACTGGATGTCAACTTGGATGTGACATACTTGATTATAGTTTGAAAACTTCAGTATCTCCAGAAAGATAACTCAGGAAATACCAAATGGTTGAATCTTAGAGATTCACAACATAGGTGCCCTTTCTGTCCCAAACTTATTATGAGTTTCTCCCTGCCACCATATGTCACTTATTTCTACTGATGCTAATACTTTTAAAAAAACAATTTCAATTTTTTTAAATTTTGAGTTTATTTTGAGACAGAGGGAAAGCGTGAGTAGGAGAGGGGCAGAGAGGAAGAGAGAATCCCAAGCATGCTCTGCACTGTCAATGCAGAGCCCAGTGTGGGGCTTGAACTCATACACCGTGAGATCATGACTTGCGCTGAAGTTGGACATTTAAATGACTGAGCCACCCAGATGCCCCAGCTGTTCTAAATTTTATTGAAGGAAAGGAATCTCAAACTTCTCCAATTTCTTTTTATTTTTAATGTTTATCTATTTATTTTGAGAAGAGTTTAGGAGACAAGGAAAAAGAGAGGGAGAGAGATTGAGGATCTGAAGCAGGAGGCTCTGTGCTGTCAGCACAGAGCCCAATGCAGGGCTCAAACCCACGAACTGTAAGATTGTGACCTGAGCCAAAGTTGGACTCTCAACTCACTGAGCCACCCAGGCGCCCCAAGCCTCTCTAATTTCTAATGTAAGACAGTCAGAGGGAAGCAGGTAATGTAGATGATTGGATTCCTTTGGTCCTTTTTCCATTAAATTCACACATGCCAGTTCCAAAGGGCAATTATTCTTCTTTGCTGCATGCTGATTATGTAGGTCAGGAGGGTAATAAGGTAGTTTATGTGAAGGATTTTCATCTGGTGTATTTCTAATATTCTTGCCCTACTCCTGACCACTGAAATCAGTATCACCATGAGACCAGCATCTCCATCTTCTCCCACCACCGAGGAAAATGATGAAACAAAGGTGATTTGAGTCTGAACTTTCTGCTCCTAAATTTATCATCTTCCCAGAGCACAAGGGTTGTATGACTTTAGTTTTTTAAATCAGTAATGGCTCAAAAATAGTGTTAGTCCTTTAAGCCAATGACGGCTCAGTAATAACTAGAATCATGTGTTTACTATTAACTCAGTGGAGGGTGCCTGGGTGGCTCAGTCAGCTGAGCATCTGACTTTGGCTCAGGTCATGATCTCTCGGTTTATGAGTTTGAGCCCCACATCAGGCTCTGAGCTGCCAGAACAGAGCCTGAAGCCTGCTTGGGATTCTGTGTCTCCAACTATCTCTGCCCCGAGCCGTTACATTCTCTCAAAAATAAATAAAGGTTGAAAAAAAATGTTTAACTCAATGGATAAACCTTCAAGATATTATGTATTTTTTCAAAAGCCTTATTATTGAATTCAGAAATTGCCCCTGGCAGAATGAGGAAAACAAGGTACTATACTGATAAAAATATGTTATATTATTAAGAATACACCGTGTTAGACACTTACATTTTACTATGAAAAATGGAACCTAATTAATTGGCTGAATTGGGATTTCCTTCTTAAAAGATTTTCCTAGTGCTCCGTAGAATCCACAGACAGAGAAATTCTGAAATTGCTTTATAGATAACCTCAGATCAAATATTTTCAGCAAGATAATGTTTTTGAGATATTTATCTATTTATTCACCTGGTATTTTCCTCTTCCTCTTCGCTGCCTCCAAGCAGAAATTCCTGTCTGGGTTTATTGTCCCAAAATGGAGCAGAAAGCTGAACTCTCCCTCCAGCTTTTGCTTCTAAAATCATAAGCCCCAGCAAGGAGAAGATTCGAGCCATAGGCAAAATGTCTTGAGCAGAAGGAGGAGGATCCTGAACAGGGCAGTGGAGGAACAGGGCTGGCACGGAGCTTTCCAGCAAGCTGTCTGGGAGGCAGGCCTGCCCCTTGAGAAGACGCCGATGTGGGCCATGGCCACAAACTAAAGCCCTGCGGGCTAGATCTGACTTTGGCTGTGTGAATTTCAGTCATTCGCATTACAAATCTCAGCCATTTCACATAAATTCCAGGTTTGGGTTTCTCATAAATCATTGGCAGATTTGGCTACGCTGGATTCAGTCGGTCATGGCACCAAATGGCTGCCTGCCTTAAATAAGGATGAACGTTCTAGCTCGTCAGGGTCCCCACCAGTCCCTGCCTTATCCCTACACTCGTCATAAGGGCTTGCACTGCTGTGCTCCAGACACTGGAGGATGTTCCTCTCTACCCAAGGTTTTTCCTCATAAATGGAGAAACAAAAGGTAGACTAAAGAGAGCTCACGGCGAAAGAAATAGGGGAGCTAGTGCACCTCTTTGTGGAGGCGAAGATGTTCTGTGTTGAACAGGCAATTCGCCGGCTTCACTCATGAATTCTCCTTGGTGCTTCCTGTAGGCGTTTGCATCACGTATCCCTGTTCCAGGCAGCCTTGCAGAGAGATGACCATGTCCCTGGTTGGACATGGCAGAGCCACCGCCTGCAGGGCATCGTGAGCAGAATGATGGCTCAGCAAGTACCAACGTGGGCAAATAGATGCCTGGAGGGCAGAGGTCCTTGGAAGCCCACTGAGGGTGGGGAAAAGCATGAGATTTGCATGCAATGCCTTTATTACCTCACAGGCTTGGTTATTTAGCTCAGGGCTCTGGTGGCACCAATGGGCACACGTGTTAGAGGCCGCGGGAAGCTGTCTTAGAGAAAGACAGCAGGACGCCTTGTCCTTTTCCCTGTGCATGGGGCAAAGGGCATGAACATCAGAATTGTGGTTTGGGGACCATCGCATGTTTTGGAATGATATGGTGGTATCTCTTTGCCTTTCTGAGTGGAGTTTGGATTTGAAACGGGGCTCTATGAGTGTCTTCCGGACAGCATTCAGGCTGCTCATCAGACCTCTGTGTTTTTGCTGCTAAACTCGAAATGTGTTTTTTCGAGTTATGTGCCTGGGTTAGTTATCCCAACAGTTCGCTTACCTCATTTATGACCAATAAAAATAACCGCTATCCTTGACTGGAGCAACTTCATGTACCAGGGCTACACGTAACTGCCTTGTTTATAACTGCCCCATATGGTGGGGTTGCCCTGTGCTGTGAATAAGGAAACGGAAGCCAAACTCTTAAGCAAGCTTCCAAAATCTCACACTCAGAACATGTTGGAGTCTGGATTCAAATCCAGGTCGGTCTGACTTTTAAGCCCTGCACTCTACAGCCAGCAAGTGCAACCGCGTTCATTACCATTTGCTATTTGGCAGGGTAGTAATCGGACTGGAGGGATGGAAATGTGACTGCACTGGCCACATCTCCAAGGAGCAGCAAAATATAATTAGGCTCGTTCTTTAGAAATAAAAGGGAAGTCAGTTTCCTACAGTGACGGAGGTTTTGCAAGAATGCTTGGATTTGGGCTGTATCAGAGGAAGCCACCTTGTCAGCAGAACATTCACTCTGGGATCCAGTGCTTCTGGAATGCGAGGACTGAGACCAGGAGAGCCGGCTACTCTTTCCCCCACCTTATATGAGTTGAACAGTACCCACTAAAAGATATTGAAATCCTTACTTTCAAAATCTGTGACTGTGACATTATTTGGAAATAGGGTCTTTGCAGATGATTAAGTTCAAGTGAGGTCATTAGGGTGGCTCTAATCCAATATGACTGGTAGCCTTATAAAAAGGAGAAATTTGGACACAGAGAGAGACACATACAGAGGGAAGATGATATGAAGCTAGGGAGAATGCCATCTACAAGCCAAGGTACACCTGAGGCTATCAGAAACTTGGAGAAAGGCCTGGAACAGATGTTTGCTCAGAGCCCTCAGAAAGAACCAACCTGGCTGACACCTTGATTTTGGACTTCTTGACTCCAGAATTGTGGGATAATAAATCTCTGATGCCCTAAGCCCTCCACTTTGTTATGGCAGCCCTAGAAAAGAGAAACACCACCCAAACCTGTATAATTTCTATTTATTTTATTTAATATTTATTTTTGAGAGAGAGAGAAAGAGTGTGAGGCAGAAAGAGAAGGAAACAGAATCTGACACAGACTCCGGGCCAAAGCTGTCAGTACGGAGCCCGACTCAGGGCTGGAACCCACAAACCATGAGATCATGACCTGAGCCAAGGTCAGATGCTTAACCGACTGAGCCACCCAGGCGCACCGTAAACCAGTATACTTTTTAAAAGAGAAGATTCAGTTGTGTGGCTTTGTCATCGTCCGCTTCCAAGACCTTCTAGTGAGCAGTTCTGGGACTAAGGCACCCGGGAGGCCTGGCATTGTCCACATGCAGCCTTGAACCCACATTTTGAGCCTCAGCCCCTAGTCCAGTCAGCTGGAGTGTCCAGTGCCCGTGTCAGAGTCACAGCAGCAAAGGGCCACTTGAGATGCTTGCTGCTGAAGGTAATGGGAGGTATGACACACATCCTGAAACATCATGGAGTCCAGTACAAGAGCATCATGGAAGACACGAATAACAGTCCAGTCCAGTAATAGCAGTTAGGGGGCGCCTGCGTGGTTCCATCGCTTAGGCGTCCCACTTCGGCTGGCTCGGGTCATGATCTCATGGTTCTTGAGTTTGAGCCCCGCATTGGGCTCTGCAGTGTAGAGCCTGCTTGAGATTTTCTCTCTCTTTCTCTCTCTCTCTCTCAAAATAAATAAATAAACTTAAAAAAAAAAAAAGTAATACCAGTTTGGCTGAGATAAGGTCTGTCTACCAAAAAAGGTCTAAGTGGGAGCATAGACCTGGGTGCCCCCCTCTGTGGTGGAGGAGGGGGTGGCGAAAACACAACAGAGGAGGTTTTGAAGGAAGAACGGGCATTGGCAAGGGGACTATAAAAGCCTCAAAAGCACAGACGGAGGAGGCAGGAATGCCCAGCCTGAGCAGGAAAGGAGTGCTGTCACCCTCCTAGGTGTCCACGTGGACTGGTATTTTCTGAAAGAAAAAGATTAAATTCTAATCTGGTCAGCATTGTTTTTGTATTGAACACTTAAACTTGGGAAATAACTAGACTTAAGTGGGAAACAGCAGAAGAACTAGTACTTAGCATATAGTGCAGGTCATACCAATTGCATCTGGAGCCTGTACATTGCCTGGCGCACAGTAGGCCTGCAAGAACTATCTGTTAAATGAAAGAATGAGTTACAAACCATGGGGTCTCTCTGGACTTTACCTTTTTTTGTCTATTTAAAAATGAGATGGATTGGTATGGGGAGGTGATACACCTGATCCATCTCTCTCAGATCCATGATCAAAGGTAAACAGGATGACAAAATGTGAAAACACTCTTGGTGTGGGCTACATGTTTATGTCACTCCCAGATGCATACGTTGGGCCCTAACCTCCAGTGTAATGGTATTTGGAGATGGGGCCTTTGGGAGGTTATGAGGGTTGGATGAGGTCATAAGGGTGGACCCCCAGGATGGAATCAGGGCCTTAATAAGAAGAGTTCCCCAGGGGATTGCTCCCTTTCTATCGGCCATGTGAGGACACGGCAGGAAGGTGGCTGTCTGCAAACCAAGAGGACTGCTCTCACCAGAAGCCAACCTTGCGAGCAGGTGTCCCCATCTTAGACTTCCAGCCTCCAGAACTGGGAGAAAGCAGATTTCTATTGTTTAAGACCCCCAGTGTCTGGCATTTTGTTATGGCGGCCTGAGCCGACTATGAGAGCAATGGAAGGAGCTTTATGGCTGTGGTATATTCCAGAGTTCGTGTGGTGTGGTGGATGGAGCTTTATATTCGGGGTGCGGGGAATGGAGCATAAGGGTGGGGTTCTGGCTTGTGACCCAGATCCCACCACGAATTAGCTGCGTGCCTTTGGGCTATCCCTTTACAACAGACAGCGTGGGTGGTACAGGGACCCTTCCAGGAGGCACCATTCATACAGACCCGGACTCATTCTGCCCGTAATGTTTGACCCTATGCTTTCAGCAAACATTTTTTTAAAAATATTTATTCACTTTTGAGAGACAGAGCGCAAGCAGAGGAATATCAGAGAGAGAGGGAGACACAGAATCCAAAGCAGGCTCCAGGCTCTCAGCTGTCAGCAGAGAGCTGGACGTGGGCTCGAACCCTTGAACCCATGATCGGTGAGATCACGACGCGAGCTGAAGTCGGATGCATAACCGACCGAGCCACCCAGGCTCCCCTCAGCAAACATTTGTTGAGACTCGACTGTGTGTCAGGCACAGAGCCAGGTATTTGGAGACAGTGTTGGAACATGGTCTTGCCCTCCCGGAGTTTACGGAAAGGCAATTCCAGTTTCCTGTGAGCAGGTCCTCTGTGTTAGTCAGCTCAGGCTGCCCTCAGGAGACATCACAGACGTGGGGGCTTCAGTCAGGGACATTTATTTCTCCCAATTCCGAATGCCGATAGTCCAAGATCAGGGTGCAGCAGCGTTGGTTTGTCCTGAGGCCCCTCTCCTTGGCTTGCAGATTGCCACCTTCTCTTGGTGTCTCCATATGGCCTTTTCTCTGTGTGCCTCGCTGGTGACTCTCCCTCTTCTTTTAAAAATACCAGTCAATGGACTGAGGCCCACCTCGTTTAACATTAATCACCTCTTTAGAGATTCTATCTCTAAATACAGTCACTTTCTGGGGTACACTGGGGGCTAGGACTTCATGAAACACATGGACTTCGGGTCGGGGATTGCTGTCAGGGTTGAGTTCCTAACAGCCTCTATGACAGGGAAAGAAAAGGTGCCGTGGAAGTCAGTACTGAGCAGAGCCTGGAGCCTGCTTCCCAGACTTGGAATCCTGGAGGCCTCTCCAGGAGATCCACTCTGAAGAAGACTGAAGGTTGAGGCTGGAGGCAGGGGCTGCTGAATAAATACAGTCTGTGAAACACAAGCCTTGTATATTTCACTCTTTGGTGACCTCTGACTCAAAAAAAATTTTTTTAATGTTTATTTTTTAGAGAGAGACAGAGAGACAGAGCATGAGCAAGAGAGGAGCAGAGAGAGAGGGAGACACAGAATCCGAAGCAGGCTCCAAGCTCCGAGCTGTCCGCACAGAGCCTGACGCAGGGCTCAAACGCAAAAGCTGTGAGATCGTGACCTGCGCCAGAGTTGGAGGCTTAGCCAACTGAGCCAACCAGGCGCCCCTGCCCTCTGACTTTTTAAAAATCTGTTTGGCTTTTGGTAGGAATAACAAAGAGGAACCCCAAATTAGTTCCAGAGGCCAATGTACTTTGGGCAAGCCACCTTTCCTTGTGCCTCAGCTTCTCTATTGGTAGAATCAAGCAGTCGGAGTTTACTGTTTTTCAGATGATTCAAGGGAAATCCTTGCGTGTGTGTGTGTGTGCGTGTGCACGCACGCATATGTATATACATATATACAGTTACTTCTCTAAAATACCGGGTTGACAATTCAAAATCTTAGGGAAAGGGAGCCGTGGATTCTATAGCCAAATGCCACATTTACTTTAGGAGCATTATTATTACGATGTATTTTTTTTTTTTCATCAGAACATGTAGATAAAGGGAAGCCTGGTGACAGGAGTAAATCCAGACTCTCACACTAGCTCTGCAGGACTTAGAAATACCCCAGGGTGACTTTTGCTCTGAAGGCCATGGTGAAGACTCAGGTTTTAGTCTGTGGGAGGGGGAAAGAGCTACAAAAGCAATGGATGCTCATTATGGGGAAACAATAAAATCCAACATTACACAAAGGTACCATGTGAAAAAGTAAACATTCCTCTCCTCCCTACCATCCTCTGCTTCAGGGGAAACCACTGTAAGCCCTGTGTTTTCCAGATCTGTTCTATTTACACTGAAATATATGCATGTTTTTCTTTTTCTTACAAAAATTGGATTACATTATGTATGTAGCCAGGGCACAGGGGTAAAAGAGCACCTGGCTCCAGGGACCCCGAACAGACCAGGTTAGGCCACTCGCCTAACAAAATCCAAAGGCAGAGAAACTAGTAGTAAACACGAAGAATTTATTTCTGTGAGGTCAACGCCAGGAAGACTGCGGACTATCATCCCAAAGACCGTCTTCAACGTGCTGAAAATACTTCCAGGTTTATATAAGTAAAATGTGGGGCAGGGGCACCTGGGTGGCTCAGTCGGCTAAGCGTTCAACTTCAGCTCATGTCATGATCTCAGTTTGTGGGTTCGAGCCCCACATCGGGGTCAGAGCCTGGAGCCTGCTTCGGATTCTGTGTCTCCTTCTCTCTCTGCCCCTCCCCTGCTCACGCTCTCTGTCTCTCAAAAATAAATAAACATTTAAAAAAATCTTTTAAAAAAAAGGAAAATGTGGGGTAAAGGTATGAGGGCAGTGCAGGCAGGAAGTGAAGGTCAAATTGATCCTTGCCCTGGAGTCAATCGTGGGTGGTGTCTCATAGGCTCAGGGCCGCCCTTATGGCTTCAGGGGAGTGTTTCAGTTCTCATCAGGAGATGATTTGCCCTCAGGGTCTTCTGCCTAAACCGCAAAGAACCCAACTGAAAAGTATGCAGTCAAAATGGAGGCGGCTGAAGTCCTCTTTCACATAGATCTCTAATTTTCTTTTTACTCAATAAATGTGCAAAGACATTCCTCTGTACCGATAAAAAAAGAATACTTTTCCTCTTACTAAAGCCTACGGGGTATGCCATAGCGTGTGTCATTCATTCAACAACTTTTCAAATTCTCTCCCTTTTTTTTTCTTTTTTTGCTAACATGAAGGATCCTGCAATGAACATCCTTGTAAATGTAGCTTTGGTTGAGTATTTCCCCGGGATGGATTCCTAGACGTAGACTCACTGGATCTCGAGTTCATTTCTATGAGGTGTTTCATTGTACAGAAAAGACTTTTTAGGTAGGTTACATAAAACAAAACAAAAGAGTGTGTGTGTGTGTGTATCATTTCATTTAAAGAATCTTTTGACCTACAGCATAAAATAATTTCTTAAAAATTGGCTGGTTACTAGAGTAGTAAGTCTCCTTTTTCTTTTTGTTTAATGGGTTCTGATTGGCTGGGAATCCAGCCTCTCCTTGCTCCTTGCTTCCTGCCTGTCGCCTCATCTGTGTGATCAGTGTGGGGACTCCTTGACTGCAGGCCCTTGGGCAGCCCTCTGGGCGTGGGGGCCCTGGTGGCTGCCAACGCCTCCAGCCAGCCCTGGGCTCAGAATGAGCCACAGTTAGGATTGGCATTTGTTTTCTCAAGGGCTTGAAATTGAGAGGGGGACCGCAGCAATTTTCGCTCTCCCTAACATTTCTTTTTGCAGAATCCTATTGTGCAAGCCAGATATTCAACTCAAATCAGATACTAATGGCTGTGTTGGGTGCTTAAAAGTCTCAAGCCGTTATAAATTATTAAATAGTTCTTAAACACAGAAGGAGAACTGCCCAGCACAAATTCTCTGCAGCTTTTTCATTCGAAACGTATTTGTTAGCCCCACACTGGGTCGTTTACTGGTTCAGGATTCCACTAAAGGTAGTTCGCCTACCCCAGCATCCCTCCCCCCCCCCCCCCCCGCCTCTGGAACACAAGGGGTAAAACTTAACTCCCCAAGGTTGATTTCCCAAACAAAAGCCAGTTTTGCAAGTTACTTTTCAAGGTGTGTCTTTCCATAAGTTCTGTTTAATAAAGTTGATACATGTTCCTACTTCCTTTCTTTTTTTTCCTTCTTTTCTGTTGTCAGTACTCATGGAATCTGGATCTGTCAGCTACTTCTGTTTGAAGTTGAAGAATTGGCAAAATTATACATCCAGCAGGCAAGAAATAAAGTGGAAATGTCTCACAAGTAACAGTGAAATCTGTTGCGTTGTTTTAAGACTTAACTACTGAGAAAAAAAAAAGCCCTACTAAATATTGTCTTGGCAACTATAAATATGTTTTAGCGATGATATAAACCTTTAGAATAACAGTTCAAAGATATCTGAAACCTAATGTCTGTCTGCCACTCTTAATTATATATATTTACACTATATATATCCCATTCTTCATTAAATGCTGTGCAATTTTCCATTTGAGTTTTTATAGTTACTGCTTTATGTGAATCCTTTATATGGCCAACTAGTCAATTCTCCCCTGCTGCATTTCACTCAGGTAAAATTGGAAATGAGTTCATTAGATCAACTGCAGCAGCTTTAATCTGAAATCTTGAAAAACACATTTCTAATTAAGAAATTTCCAATCAAGGAGATATCTAAAACTCACAGTTTCCCCCCCCCCCCCAGGTCTTTACACACATCCCTATGAACCATGACTTCTTAGGGTTGTGTTAGGCAGGAATTGTGTTTTTTATCTCCATTCCTCTCCCCATCTTACTCCATGTTTATGCACATGTAAATTCACATTTACCTATTATTTTTTAAAGGCTCCAAAATAACATTTGAGATACAACTATTCCAACACAGGCATTGTTTTCACCTTTATGTACTATTTTCCTCCTTATTAAACAAAACACAAAGAACCTATAAAACCATTTGAAGGTAGGTAATTTCCTAGATAGCATGATTTCCATTTCTGTTAGTAATTTGGAATGAATAGCTTACTTTGTTAGGTAGATTGATCCAGTTATGCAAATTAAGATGCATGATTTACAATAATACTCAAGGTCACTTTGTCATTTCCTAAGAGATGTTTTAAAAAGCTCTTTCAGGTAAGCGTGCTGCTTGTCTTAAATGCTATTCATTAATAAAATTGTTGTATTTGACAAAATCTCTGGTTTCAAATATAACAAAAAATGTTGATTTCTATGGTTTTATTGAATTTCTCCTTAAATACCTGGATTATCACTGTGAAGGGCTGGCTAAGATATAGATCTTCACAACATATTTCATCTAGTCCCCTTGGTAAAAATGTAACAAGGTCATTTTACATTTTTAAACCACTTCTGTAAAGTGGTTTAAAAATGCAAAGTGAGCTTAAATGTTACTCTTAACTCTTCCTAACTCTTCTACTGGGAAATCCTAGAAAACTGAACTAATGAAATGCAATTTATACTCTTTAAATTCTAATTATAACTGTCACATTAAATTGAAGGTGAGACCAAAACTGCTGTATCTCTTATGTGAGTCAAGCGATGTAGTGTATCATACGTGTTATTTAATGTGCGAGTGTAAAAGTCAAGTTCCCGGCAGAAAGCGAAGTGCCTCCATTCGGTCTTCTGGGAATGTATAAATTAACCATTCTGCCCCAAGCTGTCCTCCTCCCTTCCTCCCTCCGCCCTATTTTAAATGTAGATAGGGCGTCTCAAGTCTTTTGAATTTGAAGGGCTGCTATCTCGGCCCCATTCTTTTCATCATCCTGTTTTGAATGACACTGAGCACGTATGGATTCTTTTATAAAAGCACCCCCTGGATGCAGGGCTCGGTTCTCCCGGAGGCTTGCTAATTTTGCATAGCAATTAGTACTGACTTCTCAAAATGGGCTATCCAAATACAGCTCCAGAATGTTCCACGTAGTTCCTCAAAGGTCTTAGATAACCGTGTGCCTTTAGATTTCAAATCCGAAGGGAAGGAACTCGCATAATTACTAAATTCCCAACTGGAGTGGTCCGGAGGATACGGTAATCCAAAACTATACATTAATTCAAACCCTCCCCGCGCCTGGGCAGCAAGGAGCCAGCATATGCCTTCTTTTAAAATCTATTCTACCTATTCACTGACCGCGCAGGGCTGGGCCACATGGTCCTCTCTTGCAGCCAGTCAGCTGTGAGCAGCAGATGGGATCATTTGCATTTTTCTTTTTATATTTACTCCGACCGGCAAATTAAAGGATTAAAAAAAATCTACATTCTCATCCTTTGCCTAAAATATAATCGTGGTTTAACTGTTGGATTGGGCTTCCCTGAGCTCCCCCCTCCCCCGCCACACCCCTTCAAAGTCGCTGAGACTTAATACTCGAGGGATAGGTTTCGTATTAATCAATTGGAATCTACAGTCCGGGAGTCAGGAGTAGAAAGAATCCGCCTTTATTGAGTTGGTGACTCGTGTTTTTCTATTTTAAGCGCCCGGCGCAGATATCCCGTGGCATGTGGGTCTGCGAGCGCGCGCACTTCTGAAATCTCTCGCTCTGTAGCCTCAAACCTCAAAACTTCGGGTTACAAGTAGAAGGCAGATTTTCAGCACAGGCTTACAACAGAGGGCGGCCACCCTGCTGGGGGAGTGGCCAGAGCAAGCGTTTCCCAGCGCCAGAGTCGCTCTCCCGCGCCCCGCCAGACTCCATGCCGGCCCCGCGGGGCCTCGGGGGCCACCCGGGTCCCGGCGCCCCGAGGTCTTTGTGCGGACCGCGGCGCGGGAACATCCGCCCCGAAGGCCGGGGCCACGCTCGGGATGCCAAAAACCCAGGAGAGACGCGGGCGCGAGGGAAGGACCGACCCGCAGAGTCGCCGTCCCGCGGAGGGAAAAAAAAAAAAAAGTCGAAAAAGAGGCTTTTCAGGTCAAACTCCTCGGGTCTGAGCAACCACGTTTTAGAGCAATGACTCGCGGGGGGAGAACACACGGTGTGCTGGGGACATTGTTAGGCAGCGCTGGCCGGGCGCGCCGTGGGTTTCGCAGCCGCCGCCCCCACCGCGGGCCGCCGGCGCGGGCCCACGTGGAGCGGCGCGGCGCCGGACGAGCGCGCAGGGCCGCCCGGGTCCCCGGAGCGCGCGCCCCAGCTCCCCGCCGCGGCCGTTCACGCCCGAGCGCCGCCGCCGGTCCCGCGTGTGCCCCGCTGAGGGGGAGGGGCGGGCCAGGGGTGGGGGCGGAGGGGTTGTGGTTCCACTGCAGCGGGGGCTCCTGTGTCCTTGTGCGGAAATGACACACGGAGTCCCGTCACGTCACGCGAGAGCGCAGCGCACGGACACACACAAAGAGAGGGGAAAATACACGGCGCCCTCCCGCCGCCCCCAGCAACTCCCCGGGCCGCCCCGGCCAGGCCCTCCGCGCGCGGCCCCCACTCTCCGGTCCCGCGCTCCCCCACCCCCCCCACGTGGCGCCCAAACTCGGCGCGGGCCCGCTCTGCAAAGTACAGAACTCGCGTCCCAGGTAAGTGCGGGGCGGATCAAGCCGGCCGCGCGGTGGCGGCTCCGGGGCAGACGGACGGGCGAGTGGCTGCAACATCCATGCCGGGGTGGGGGCGGGAGCAGGGGAGGGGACGCGAAGGGGGGCTGCCCTGAGCGCGCCCGCCGGCAGGAGCGCCCACCCCCGCGCAGGGCCGAGTCGCCGGAGCGGGCGCCCGGCGCCCACGGGCTCGCCGCGCCCATTGTGCCGCGCGCCCCTTTGTGCCCGCTCGGAACGCGGCGGCTCCATGGCGTTCCGGGGAGCACGCGCGCCGCGCGGGGGCGGGGGGGGGACGCGGAGTGGAACGGTCCGCGCCGCCGCCGTCCGCCCCACTCGCGCCTTGCGCGGGCCCCGCACCCCTGCCTGGCGCCGCGATGGAGCGGCCGGGGCCGCCGGAAGGCTTGGCGGAGCCCGCGGTGGGCTCGGCGCTCGCGCTCGGCCGGGCTGCGGCGGGGCACGGCACGGCTCGGCGTGTAGAAGGGGGTGTCAGAGCAGGAGCAGGGGGCGGGGACTGGAGGGGTGATGCGGAGCGGGGAGCCGGAGGCCGGAGAAGCCGCCGTTCGGAGGGACGCTGTCTCCGGAGTCTGCAAATGGAGCAAGGCAGGCCGGCGGCTACGGCGGCGGCGGCCGGGAGCGGACGGAGACGGGCCCCGCCGCCAGGGGGCGCGGCGCTCCCTCCCCTGCAGTCCACGGCGCGGTTCGCGGTTCCCGCTGCCCGGGAGCTGGAGGCGGGCCCGGCGCCCTGGGTGTGCACCCGGGCTGGCGCGAGGCCTTCCCGGCCAGCCGCGGAGCTGGAGCCCAGGGCGCTCGCCGCTCCTCGTGATCGCCCGCCCCCTTTCCCTCTTTATTGTAAACGTGATTTCCCACGCAGACTTCGCCCTCGCCTTATCGGTGAGCTGTGCAGCAGTGCTTGTGATGGGCCTTGTGTGCCGCGACATACAGGTTTTTACAAGGTGTTTTTACAGGGGTGAAAGAGTTTGACTGCTCAGGTGGCACGTCTGGAAGAATGTTACACGCGAAGGCTAACCAGCCTGGGGTGCACGGAATAGGGCTAAGCGCTTCCGAGTTGGTAATGTTCAACTTCACCTTCTTAAAGTGACTTTTGAATGTTTACCGTGCCCGAAAGCTGCGGGTGCAGGAAACTGAGGCAAGGAAGTGAGCTCTCTGGCTTGTTCGGTATATGAGAGGGGGATGGAGGAGGTTCTTTTGTTATCTGCACTCCCAGCCCCCTACGTTTTTGTTTGTTTTGTTTAAGCATCCATCCCTAGTTCGCGATTTCATGTCACCCTACAGAACTCTGGCAGCTTTTCTTGCCCCTCCTACTGCGATGTGTGCAAGATCTTGTATCTTCAGATTTTTTTTTTCCAGCCACCAACCTAGTGCCGGATAACTTAGTAGGTGCTCAATAAATCTTTGCTAAATGAATGGAGAGCCTCTTGGGTTCCAGAAGAAAGGTGGGGTTAAGTGCAGCCTGTTTCTACTAGTGAGTTAGCTCGTGTCTGTGTGGCCCTTTAAATGAAGTTCACGGATAAATCTAGGGCCTTTAATTAATCTGTCACCTAGACTCTCCACCACTGAATGTGAGTTTTACTAGAGACACCCATCCCTTTGCTGAAGTAATTTAACAAACAAGTTCTATGTCCCTCCCCCCCCTCCCCCAAAGCAGTAGTTAGAGCAAAGAGAGACCACTTATGACCTAGTACACAAGGTAATCATCCCAATAACCTATTCAGGGTCCCACATTGCCACATTCATTAATACTATCCCTTTTGGTCACTTCTAGGTTCCTAAACATGCCTTACATGAGCAAAGGAATTGCAGAATGTATAATAATTAAGAAATAGAATCAATCCCGAGAGGTTCAATTAGGTGAAAATTTAATCTGAAGAATGTCCCACTTGTCACTTTTTAGAGCTGACTGAAAAGCGCCTCAAGCAGTGAAAAAGTAAACAATAAGCTTTTATGAATTGAATTGACACCATGATGAAAACTCTGGGGATGTGTCTTTTAAATACCTCAAATTTTGTCCTGTAGAAACATGTGAGGTTGGTAGCCAACCAGCAAAAATAACTTGGTGCTAGTGTATGGGAGGTTGGGGTTTAGCATTTTCTTTTTTCCTGGCACCTAACTGTGATAACAGGTGGTGAATTATGGTTGCCACCCTTTTTATTCATTGTGTCCCTTATTAGCTCAGGTAAGTTTGGGGGATTTTATTTGTAGAATTAATTAATCTTCTGGTTCATGAAACTTTTCTGTGACTGCCCCTTGCTGGTGGTTACAGGGATGTATATGTATGTGTGTTCGCTTTCACAGAACTGTACACCCTCCCCCCACCCGGAGTAAATCTTACTGTATGACAGGTTTTTTTTTCATGGTTTTTTTTTTTAAATAAAATTTAAAGGGCCACCTGGGTGGCTCAGTTGGTTAAGCGTCTGACTTCAGCTCAGGTCATGACCTCAAGGTTCATGAGTTCAAGCACCCGGACTCTGTGTTCTCAGCACTGAGCCCTCTTGGGATCCTCTTTCTCCCTCTTTCTCTGCCCCTCTCCTGCTTGCTCTCTCTCTCTCCCTCAAAAATAAATAAACATGAAAATAAAACAAAATTTTAAAGTCTCTCTCTCTCACACACACACACACCCAAACTGGGTATTTTATGTACTTTGTGAGTATCACCTCCCTCTTGCTATTTCTTTCCTCTTCCAGATTGGAGGGACAGTCGCTCTTCTCCCCCTTCTGATGCTCCAGTATCTCTTGCAACATTATTTCAGCTCAGAGCACTTGTGGTTTCTGGAACTTAGCTGCCACACATGACGGGCAAATGCCAAGCTGCGAGTGCTCCATTCTGGCATCAGGCCTTCAGTGTTTCAAACCAGAGAGGTGCTATTTCACTTGGAGGGTGGTACATGCCTGGCACGTTAGTCACTGAATGATCAGAGCTTTTACAAACTATTGTTTTAGAGCTGAGTTTTTCTCAGCAGCTCACCCTTCATTTTCAATCCAACTTGAAACACGTGTATTAAAAGTCAGTCAGTTCTCTACCAATGTTGTCTCCCAGTGTTGCCCCTTCTCTCACCTCATTTTCAATTCTCAGGGGCCAGTGAAACACAGTTGCATCGGGATCTATAAAGACATTGATTGCTCAGTTTATTTTTAAATTTTTTAATGTTTTTTATTTATTTCTGAAAGAGAGAGAGAGAGCATTAACAGGGGAGGGTCAGAGAGAGAGGGAGACACAGAATCTGAAACAGGCTCCAGGCTCTGAGCTAGCTGTCAGCACAGAGCCCAACGCGGGGCTCGAACCCACGTGAGATCATGACCTGAGTCGAAGTCAGACGCTTAACCGACTGAGCCACCCAGGCGCCCCTGCTCAATTTGAATAAATTACTTCTTGGTCTTTTTTTTTTTTTCTTAAGTTTTTATTTCTATTTTTTTAGTTTTTATTTTTTAATTTTTAAAAATAATTTATTGTCCAGTTAACATACAGCGTATACAGTGTAGGCTTGGCTTCGGGAGTAGATTCCCGCGATTCATTATTTACATACAACACCCAGTGCTCATCCCTACAAGTGCCTCCCTCAATACCCATCTCCAATTTTCCCCGCCCCATTAACCCTCAATTTGTTCTCTGTATTTAAGAGTCTCTTATGATTTGCCTCTCTCTGTGTTTGTAACTTATTTTTCTTTCCCTTTCCCTATGGCTTTCTGTTAAGTTTCTCAAATTTCACATATGAGTGAAAGTACAGGGTATCTGTCTTTTTCTGACCAACTTATTTCACTTAACGTAATGCCCTCCAGTTCCATCCATGTTGTTGCAAATGGTAAGATTTCTTTTTCATTGCTGAGTAGTAGTCCGGTGTGTGTGTGTGTGTGTATACACGTGTACGTACGCCATATCTTCTTTATCCATTCATCAGTTGATAGCACTGCTATAAACATTGGGGTACATGTACCCCTATGAATCAACACTCTTGTATCCTTTGGAAAAATTCCTACTATGGCTATTGCTGGGTCATAGGGTAGTTCTATTTTTAATTTTGTGAGGAACCTCCACACTTTTCCAGAGTGGCTGCACTAGTGTGCATTTAGTTATTTCTTTAAGTAACCTCTACACCCAGTGTGGGGCATAAACTCACAACCTCAAAATCGGGAGTCCCGTGCCAAGGGCCCCTGGTCTTTCTTGTATGCAAGGGGCTGTTGGTTTGAGCATGGAGCCGGTGAATGGGAAGATAGAGGCTTGGGGGAGGGAGGTATTTACAAATGACTGTGCCCCAACTCTAATTAGCTCGTGGTCACAAGACAATGCACTTGAAAAAGTGGGAAGTACAGAGGAAACTCAGCTTAGGCCTCCTAGGAAAATTAGTCACCATTGTCCAGTCAGTCACATGGGTGACTGCTGGGACGTGCGGGCCCTCTTTTCCTCCTTGAGCCCCAGCTTCTGGGTGCCAAGGTTAAAGTCAGAAGTCTGGCACCTCTTATTATCGATGTCGAAGGAGGTGGCCCTTCTTGGCCTCATGAAGGGCTTACTAGTAATGGCTTGGCTGAGGAAGACCTCACATTTAGTCACATTCACACAAGACAGTGTCTGAAGGGTAAGACCCCAAATCGCAAGCAGGCAGGGCCGAGGTTGTACCCCTGAGCTTTTCAGGGAGATGCGGTTGTACTCTGAGTGAGGAAGGCGGCAGCAATTACAGCTTTAGAAGACTCTGGGTGGCAGTGGGAATTGCCCTGGTTTTTGTGAGGACTAGTATTTTTCAAACTGCATTTGCAGATGTGTCTAAAAATAAAAACAAATTGCAAACATGTCCTGCAAGTCCCCTGGGCAGGATGCCACTGCCAAGAGGGCCGGGTTCTGAGAGCCCCGAGACTCCCAGCCGTTTCTGTAAGCCCCGGGCCCGGCAAGAGCAGATGGCATGGGAACATTCTTCCAGTCCTTAGGGAGAGCATTTTATTTGATTTCGCCCCCTTCCGGTTGTTATCTTTCATTTAAAAGAAAAGTTACTAAAACTTTTAAAAGCTTTAAGCCATATTATTTAATTTTGCAGTTTTAAAAAATATTCATTGTGAAAATGCACTTTGAAAAATAATCTTTTTAAAGGGCTTTATGATGGATAACACTAAGTACTATGTCTCAGTCACTCTCTCGTTTGTCATTTTCACAAGAGCTCTTGAGGAGGGGTCATGTGTTCAGCCCCATTTTACAGAGGAAAAAACCGAGGGTGGGTAAGCGTCACAAGCTAGACGTAGGTGGAGCCAGGGTTTTCACCTGATTCTTTCTGACTCTAAAGTTCAGTTGGGACTGAAGTTCAGTTTGAGGTCAGCTGCACTGGTCCCTCTCCTCTGGTGGTCCAGGGGCCTGGCCGGCCACTTGACTTGCTCTGCAGCACAGCCCGGCCTACAGATGGGTGCTCCCAGGGAAGGGAGAACGCAAAGCGTGCCAAGGTCATGTCCCTCTCGGTCTCAGCTCTTCTTGGAAGGCTGGAACGAAGCCATCGCCCCAGAGTCCACCTCCGTCCCTTCCGTCTTCACGCTTCCTGTACCTCCCCCCCCCACCGCCCCAGGCGAGGCCCAGAAGGCCGCCCTCCCCGGTTCTATCCCCGTGAAATAAGAGGGCTCTTGTGGGGACTGTGTGGGTTAGCATGGAAAACAGACCGTGGGCCCGGAATGTTAGCTGCTGTCCTCTGCCTGCGCTCACTTTTTAAAATCCATGTGACAGGTAGACGAAGTCAGATCAGTCGTGAAAAGGATGAAGTGAGGTTCAGTTAGGTCTCAAACTTTTTAAATCCTGAGGATTTATTAGTGACGCCATTAAAATGGCCCGAGCGTATTTTCCCCACTCTGCCCTCCGCACGCGGCAGCGCCGCACTCAGGTCCCCATCACACTGCTCTCCTGGGGCCCACATTCTCTAGCAGCCCTTCCTGTGGTGAGGGTTCGCCTCACTTTACATCTGAAAACAGGACCTGGGAGGTGGGGAGGATCTGCCCCCCTGGGCGGCCTGAGGTCAGGGCTGCAGCCCTCACCTCACCCCCTCCCCCTTTTCCTGGACCAGCAGCGGCCCAGCCCGCTCAGCCCAGTGGCCAACACTGAGTTCACTGGACGTTTCAGATTTACTTGGGCCAGAATCCTGAGTCAGCTGGCTGGGATTGGAACCTCGAGGTTTCAGGAAGCCCAAGTACTTCCCATTTCTAGGCCTGCCGCTGGTCCTGGGGTGAGGCCTGGCCAGCCACAAGCCCCTGGCGCCTCGGATTAGCCTCGAGCTGCTCTCACAAGGGGCCTGGCCCGGCTGCTCTCTCGGGAGCACTGGTTCTCTGGAAGGAACTGGATGGAGAGGCCCCCTGGCCACTCCTGGCCCCCGCAGCGCGGCACTGGAGAAACGTTGCCCTTCCGACACCTGTGGGACGTTTAGGGGGGAGACCCAGGAGCGCGCGAAGGCAGCGGGGCTTTGGCAAGGAATCCGCGCTGCAGGTGACCCCTGCTGTCCCTCCTGGGCTCTTGTATTCAGCTCCCGGCCAGAAGAATTCCCCAAGTCAGGTTCTGTGAGACTCCTTAGCCCCGCCTCGAGCCGGTCACCTCACCACATCTTCCTTTTTCCGTGGTCCAGCCGGTCCCAGCTCTGCAGACCTCCGGCCCTGCCCTCTCCCCGCGCCTGCTGCTCCTTCATCCTGGAGCCCCGCCCCTCAGAGCAGGCCTCTGCTTGCCTGGTCTGGGCCAGGTTTGAGGAGCCAGGGAAGGAGGGCCCCAGAGGCGGGTCAGGACATCTCCCAGGGTGCTCAGACAGAGGAGAGCCTTGTAAAAAGAGACCACATTTTTCTGTTTGTTTTTTTAATGTAATTTAATTTTTAAAGAGAGGGAGAGTCTTAAGGAGGCTTCACACTGAGCGCAGAGCCTGGCGCGAGGCTCCATCCCACGACCCTGGGATCACGACCTGAGCAGAAATCACGACCTGAGCCAATATCACAAGTCTGGGTCAACCATCTGAGCCACCCAGGTGCCCTGAAAGGACCACGTTTTAACTGAAACCCAGCAAGTTAGGCCCCTGCCCTGGTGAACTGCTCAGCTGCCGGCCAGGCCATTCGTTTCCCCGGCCAGCCACAAACTCTCCAGTGACCTGGCCTTTGAGCCCTGATCCAGAAGACGTGCTCTGGTTTTTTGGGTTTTGTCTTGTTTCATTTTTTCCTTCCATGAAATCTGCCTTATTTTGAAAAATCCTTCAAGTATCAGGCAAATGCATTGATAGAGCCTGTAAGGTACCCACCAGGAAATGACATTTCCTTATGGTTCAAAAGCGATCTCCTTTCTTCCCTTCTTATTCGCAACCAGGCTTATGATCTGAGGATTTTTTTTCTGATCTCTCTTTCTCCCCACACTGAGGAGCATTTTATACCTTCAGAAGCAATAATTCAGAGACAGGTATGAAATGAAAGGTCTTTACTGGTTTGTCAGTTGTATATTGATTCTTAAGACTATTGATATTTTAAATGTTTAAAAGTTAAATGATTTGATTTTACATAATTACCTTGTTGCTGTGTGTAAGCCTAAGTTAGAATATGCCCTGGCTGTATTCTATATTCATATTGTAAGACTTCTTTTTTTTTTTTCATTTTTAAAAATTTCTGTTTCCAAAGAATTTCATGCCTACTTTGGAAAGTAGAAGGAAATATTAAGGGAAAAAAATCATCCATAATTTCCTAATTGGAGGTAATTAACATTTTGGCATATTTCCTTCCAGCTGCTTTATGGCATTTTTTAATTACGCAGTTGACATCTCCCCAGTGAACTTTGAAGTATGTTGTTATTGACTGGGTAGCCCTGTAATGAACAAATGATTTTGAATCTTTACACATAATTTAATGCTCGGCTCTTTCTGTCAATAGAGGCTTTGGATTCCTGTGTTGAGAGAATGTTTCAAAGTTCACATCCTCAAGTTGTATAATAGAAATAACAATAGTGATCAAAGGGGATCTCAATCCGGGTCACATTCAGTTTGTTGTCCCTCCCACTTTCTCAGCAGCTTTTTGTGGAATTTATCAGTAAATAATAACAGCTAATGGCTGTGGAGGGCTTCTGCCCCAGGACCTCCACCCTCAGACTGACACTCAGTCCTGCGTGTGCTCAGCCTAAGATCCCCTTTGAGGTAGCAGAGCTCTGGCCCCAGTTCTCTGCCCTCCGGCCTCTGCTCATAGAGGCGACTGCATAGCATAACTTTCAAGTGTGTGAGGCTCTGTAAGTGACAGAGATTTGGTTACAGGTCCTTAGAAGCTGAAAGCAATACGGAAGATCAAGATTTGTCCATTTAAGCATTGACGAAGTTCTTTTCAGAGTAGACTTTTCTTTCACCTAGAATTTGCTTTAATGTTATTTCTCCCCAACTCCGAAGGAAAAAAGTCTGGTAGGTATAAACCAGAGCCTAAAATTATTTGTATCCAGGTCACAAAATTGTAGGCATTGGTGGTCTCCTGCACAGCTGTGGCAGGCAGCCTGTGTTTACTAGATGTGAGTTACGGTTGTTATAGAAACCCTAATGTAATATCTCCTAACCTTGGGTTCTGAGCGCTCTTTCCTTCCTGTTACTTTTATCTGACGCCGGTTTCCCAGCCTCCCCTCTGACAGAGGCTCCAGAGTTCCATCTTCCTTCTCCAGGCCCTCCGTCTCGACTTGTGTTGGTCGTGATCAGTCCCTGTAAATAAGCTCTGTGGTCGGTCATCTCCTGCACAGAGGACAGTCCCCTCACTGACACTAGCGGCTCCTGTCACACAGTGGGGGTGGGGGGGTGTAGCCACCAAAGCACTGGGCAGCGGGGACTTGAGCATATTCCCAACCTTTCTGGGCCTTAGATCCCATGCCTATACAAGGAGCTCATCTCTACGGTCTGTTGTGTGTCTAAAACTGTGCCTCAGTTTCCTGACTTATAAAATGAGATTTCCAATCCACATGGGATGGTTAGGTGAAGTTCTTTTACTGTAAAGCTCCTTCTACATAGTAGGCTATTGTTGCTATTGATTCTCACCGAGTATGCAGAGCACTGGGCAGTGAGGTGAAGGGTGTGAAGAGAATGGCATAGCAGTTTCTGCCTTCCAGGGGCTTCCTCACTGGGCCGGGTTGGCCCTGTTGGACCCCTCTGTTAGCACCCTCAGCACTGCCTGTAGCCAGGGAGCTCATTCCGCCACGGAAGCCCCCTGACTGTCTCCTCCCAGAGACTCTGCTCCCTCCAGATCCTTGTCTCCCAATCTGCTTCTGGAGGGAATGCAAGCTAAAAAAAGAAGTGATAGAGAAATTTCCATGATATATCAAGTGAGAAAAGCAAGGAACAGGATCTTAAATCTTCCAGTTTCTGCATCTTTATATGCTTAAAAATTACTGAAGACCCCAAAGAGCCTTTGTTTAGATAGGTTGTATCTGTCAGTATTTACTGTTAGAAATTAAAATAGAAAAATGTTTAAATATTTGCTAATTCATTTAAAAACAACCATAATAGGGGTGCCTGGGTGGCTCAGTTGGTTAAGCGTCCAACTTCCGCTCAGGTCATGATCTCACGGTTCGTGAGTTCGAGCCCCGCATCGGGCTCTGTGCTGACAGCTCGGAGCCTGGAGCCTGCTTCAGATTCTGTCTCCTTCTCTCTCTGACCCTCCCCTGCTCACACTGTCTCTCTCTCTCTCTCTC
>NW_024080756.1:824158-1105554 GCF_003009895.1 Hyaena hyaena | reverse complement strand
AAAAAAAAAAAAAAATCCCATCCAGACTCCATGCTCAGCTCAGAGCCCAACTGGGAGATTGATGTCACAACCAGGAGATCATGAACTGAGCTGAAATCAGGTGTCGATGCTTAACCGACTGACCTACCCAGGTGTCTTCCCCCACCCCCATTTTTTTTTTAATGTTTTATTTATTTTTAGGAGAGAGAGAGAGAGAGACCGCGTGAGCAGGGGAGGGTCAGAGAGAGAGGGAGACACAGAATCTGAAGCAGGCTCCAGGCTCTGAGCTGGCAGTCAGCACAGAGCCCGACGCGGGGCTCGAACCCACGAACCGTGAGATCATGACCTAAGCGAAAGTCGGACGCTTAACCGACTAAGCCACCCAGGCGCCCTCCCTACCCCCATTTTTAAAAAGGTTTTATTTTTAAGTAATCCCTATGTTGGGCTATGAACTCCCAACCCTGAGACCAGAGTCACAGGTTCTACCAACTGAGCCAGCCAGGCTGCCCTTGTGTTTACATTCTTGCAGCTCTCTTTAATGTCTGACTTAATAGAAGGCCACTGAATTTTCCTATCTGTCTCTGTATTCAGTCTTTTGCAAAATGACATATCATGTAGCCTCTTGAAAACTCTCCAGCACACCTGTAAGACAAAAGGAGCAGTAATGTCTCAGTGTTATGAAAATAGTTTTCATCTCATGGACCCCTTGAAAGGGCTTTGAATATTCAATACTGGTACATAGGCTCTCCAAGAAGAAAAAAAAAACCTCTTTTTAAAAATGTCCATTTCTGTGGTGTAAATATGCCCATTGTGGTCAATTTCAAGCTACCAACTTGCCTCCTCTAAAGTAGAGTTGGGGAAAGACACACACAGACTCTGAGCCAGAATAAGTGGGAGGTTGCACACCTCTGTACACGGATCACCGACACAGAACATCTCTGGAACGATGCACAAGAGAACTGACATTCTTGCTTCTGAGAGAGTAACCCGGAGACTTGCGGACAGTGGACTTTTTTTTTTTTTAATGTTTTATTTATTTCTAGGAAAGACAGACAGCGTGAGCAGGGGAGGGTCAGAGAGAGAGGGAGTCACAGACTGAAACAGGCTTCAGGCTCTGAGCTGTCAGTCAGCAGAGAGCCCGACGCGGGGCTCGAACCCACGAACCGCGAGATCATGACCTAAGCGAAAGTCGGACACTTAACCGACTAAGCCACCCAGGCGCCCCAGGAGGACAGTGGACTTTTAAACCAAATACGCTTTTATACTTTCTGAACTTTGTTTCATTTGCATGTATTACCTAGTGAAAAAAAGACTAAGCATCTTCCATTCTTAAAACGAACTCCAAAAATAGACATCGACCTATAATTTCTAAATCTTTTCAGCGTTTCCATTTCTTTGTGGCATCTCTTAGAATTGATTCTTTCTAAGCACCAGTGAATGGCTCTCGCTTCTCTGCCTCCCCCTGGTCTGTCTTCACAGACTTCCTTCCCGCTTGCTGATACTCGGGCATCAGATACAGCCGCGTTTCAGCATGAGGTGAGGTAGCCTGCCAGTTATTGCGTTTATGTAGCCAATTTAAGCAACTTAGCCTTTGTAATTTGATATTTGAGTGGCTGAAGCATCTTGTTATTCCTGAACGTTTGGGATTACCTTCCCTTTTGTGCGTTTTGTAAACGGAAGGCTTTTCTGATGACATTGTAATCTTCCCCCACCCATGTGCCCTGCATGGAAAATTGAACATTGTCCATCTTGATCCCAGCAGAAGAAGGATAGAGACTATTAGGCAGTTTAATAAAATTACATACACTCTTATGAGCTCTGCAACATTTCAATCTTTCTGTACCAATGACGGTCACTTAGCCTGAGGCTTCCTAGGCTATTTGGTTACCAAAAAAAAGCATTTTATCACTGGAAATTGGTCCTGTTCGAGAGCTCTCCTCTAATAGGTCGTTGGTGTGTTAGAACCTGTGGTATTTTAGCTAGAGGCGGCAGCAGACTACTTGGGTCTCGTTGACACTTGTCCCCTTCATTTGTTTAAACATTCCTTTGGGCTTGGCCAGGCGGTTCTGAGGGACATGGGACAGCCACCTCTTGGGGCGAAATCTGATTCTCAGGGACCTGTGGATGCATAGTCAGAATGTCTCGCACTTTGCAAGTCGGATGAGAGGAAGAGGAGGATTTTGAGAAGGAGAGGACGTTAAAATGAGAAGGTCCGGCAGGCAGAGGAGATGGTGATCCTCGCGAGCCCAGGTGGGCAGGAGCTGTGGTGGTTGGTAACTCCTACATGACCTAGAGTTATGTAAGGAACGGAATTTCTGTGGCATGCTCGGCATCCGGCCGCTCGTGTCCACCCAGGATGAGCAACCTTGTGACCGTCATCTGGGCAGATGACCAGGAAATGGAGATAGCAACCTATGGAGGCAGGTATGTGATGCCCCTCCCCTTTCTACCCAGCCATGACCATTGATGTGTGGTCACCATGTCAGCTTGGGGATGCCAGGAAGTGACCCACGCATCCCTCTTATAGAATCTCTTCTGTGTTGTGGAGTAGAGTCTATTTATAGGCGTGGGGTAGACTGGTTTTCCAAGTAGCTCCATGCTGACACAAGGAGATTTGGGTGCTCCAGGGGCTGTTGGACAGAAGGATCCAAGGCTGGAAACTGCCCCCTGAGTTATTCAGAAGAACATTAATAGAAGAAGGAATCTGTGATTTCCTCACCGGGTGGCTGACCAGAGATACACATAGACTAGGTTTGAATCCTACTTCTGCTACTTAGCGGCTGTGTGACATTGGACAAGTTACCTGCCCTCTGTTCCCTTTTCCCCCCTTTCAATATTCAGATATTTTGTTTCCATAAAGTATTATAAAAATAATTTTTTTCTATTTTCATTAGGGTACAGTTGACAAATAAGAACTGTAGAATTGTTTATATTTAAGGTAGATGCCTTCAGTTTCTTTTTCCTTTTTAATCTTTTTAATGTTTATTTTTAGAGAGAGAGAGACAGACAGACAGAGCACAAGCAAGGGAGGGGCAGAGAGAGAGGGAGACACAGAATCTGAAATAGGCTCCAGGCTCTGAGCTCTCAGCACAGAGCCCGATGTGGGGCTCGGACTCACGAACCGTGAGATCATGACCTGAGCTGAAATCGGTGCTTAATGGACTGAGCCACCCAGGTGTGCCCTGTATCAGTTTCTTCATTGGTAAAATTGGGATTAAAATAGTTCCAGGTGAGGAGGAAGTGGCCGGTCCATCTGGACCACAGTTTGTGGGCCGCAGGTGTTCCTGGGGACCCTCGCCTCTGCCCCTGCCACGAAATCAGTTGCAGTTGTGGGTTTTCCAGGCCCCGCAGGGGAGATGCCCCAGTTTCCCAAGGAGTGGGGCTGCCTTGCTGGCTGGGAGGGAAGGGGTCCACCGTGCTGTGGCCCGGGTTACTTCTGTGCTAGTCTAGCACCTGTCACTGGTCTAGAAACGAACACAGAAATGTTTTCCAGAGCATATGCCCTCCGGGTATCCTGAGTGCCCAGGAAGCCGGCCCCTGGGAGCTTCCCAGCCCTCCTCCCTCTGGCCTTCTGCCCACCCACAGAGCTCAGGTGTGTGCTCTCGTGTCACCGTGTTCTGACCTGGGATGCTCAGAATTCAGGTGCTGCGTTGCCTGCTGTACGTAGTATCCCATGGTGCAGTTGGGAAAATACCCTGCCTGCCCACCAAGCCTCCAAGCCTCCCCCCCCGTCCCTGGCAGCGTTTGCCCCCGGCCCCCCGCACTGCAGCCCGTCCGCCCCAGGCCACCACAGGGCCTCCCCCTGGGCTCCCCCTTTCCCCGCGCTGCTCGCTGGGGAAACAGCTGGGCAGATAGAACATTAGATAACCCTGCTGGCCTCGCTGTGCGCTGAGCTGCAGTCTGCTGGGTTTCTTCTCCAACGCCTGTTTCTTTTAGCATTTGCTTGTCCTTTAATGCTTTCTCCTTAGCCAGTCTTTGTGGTTTTTCTTTCCCAAATAATCCTCCTCCATTCCCACCTCTTCTCTCCAGAGACGACTTTGTCTTGCACACTGTGCCTCCAACCACCTTCACTCAGTTCTGCCCATCTGTCCTGCTGCTTCTCCCTGAGCTCTGGATTTCAGGGCGTGGGCTCTGTGGCCGTGTAGCAGGGTGTCCAAGGTGGTCGCGTGAGGCCTGAAGGGCACCGCGTTATGAAAGCCTCCTGCCTGGGCTGGGGGTCGGGAGGCTTGAACTTCCCCCTGGCATTGGCCACCTTCCCCACCGCAGATACCGATGTTCACCTACTTGCCCCTCGCTCCTCCCCATCCCTTGCCGGTGGGGTGATGTGGTCAGACATGGGTTCTTTTTTCTTGTAATACAATGGAAATTGCATTGGCTATAATTGACCGCTGGTGAAATAGCTCTCTGACTCTTGAATTTGACTTCTTATTTTCCCTCAGTATCATCTTGTGTGTTATGTTTTTCAGATAGTAGATTGGTGAATAGGAAGTATTTTCAGTGTAATTTCAATTTCAGATAAATCTTATATTTTCTTATTAATTTCTCTGAAAATTCATAAAATAGCAATGGAAAGAATCCCTCCTCTTTCATAAAAGAAAGTCATAAAGTTATCATGACGCTCTGAGGATAGCACATCACACCATAAGCACTGTACATGTATTGCTATTATTAGTGGGTTTTGAAGTAGTTACTGTATGCACAGATCACCTAGACTCTCTCTTGCACACCTCTTCCCTTCCCCATTTCATCCATCTAAAACAGAGAACCACACACCATTCTCTGGCTATTTGGTGACTAGTTTACTGGATTTTGTAGATGGCATCCTTCTTCCTTCTAAAAATTTCTTTTTTTTTTAATGTTTTATTTATTTCTAGGAGAATGAGAGAGAGACAGCGTGAGCAGGGAAGGGTCAGAGAGAGAGGAGTCACAGACTGAAACAGGCTCCAGGCTCTGAGCTGGCAGTCAGCACAGGGCCCGACGCGGGGCTCGAACCCACGAACCACGAGATCATGACCTGAGCAAAAGTCGGACGCTTAACCGACTAAGCCACCCAGGCGCCCCTAGAAATTTCTTAATAGATACTCTTTAGTCCTGCTCTCCTCTGATGTTTAACCAAAACGGGAACTCCATATTTGTAGGCAGTGTAATCAGTTGTGGGAACCACACTCCTCGGTGTCAATGGTACAGGCTTTCGTGTATTCTTTTGTAACCTCATTTACACCTTGTACTATTTGTGGATGCTGTCATATAATGTATGTAGTTTGAGGACTCTCACAGTTAATGAGACTTTCATTACTTTTAATCATGGTGTCCATTCCATTCTGGCCCAGGCAGTGGGAGTCAGGGGCTGCACCCAACCTGGCAGCCCATACGGTACCCCTCACTCTCCTGTGGCCCCCACCACCCCTCCCCCCTCCTGCCTTATTCCCTCATCAGTAAAAAGAAGGGTTTGGAGCAGATTGTGTGGAGCTCAAAAACCTTAAAAACCCACACTGCCTCTTCTTGTTGCTCTGGAAGGAAGGGCTAGACTAACACCATCCAACAAAAATAGAATGCAAGCCACATTGTGATACTGAATTTTCTAGTAGCTACGTTAAAAGAAAAGGTGGAATTCATTTGAAAATAGCCAACATCATTTCAGCATGTAATCAACATAAAAATTATTAGGTATTTTACTTTTTTTTTTTTCCCCTCTGCTAAGTCTTTGAAATCCAGTGTGTACTTTACCCTTATGGCACATCTTCATTTGGAGCAGCCACATTTCCAGTCGTCAGGGGCCGTGTGACTGATGGCCGCCACCATGGGCGGCATGGGTCTTTCTCCACCACCGGGAATAGGGTGTTCAGAAGGCCTGGCCATTTTTGAGCAATGCGGACAGCACTAAGCGGGTGCATTCCATGATGTTGAGGAGCAGTATCAGCTTAACCTTCCATTACCCGGAGCAGGGTTGGGAGGGTAAGGGAATGTCTCATGGGGACGGAAAATTAAGAAATAAATCAAGCAATAAATCAAGGCTTTGTCTTTGTCTTTTCATTTAGTGGAATAGAAGATGAACTCAGCTGAATTCAGTGAAGATGTAGAAGAAGGTAAAAAAAAAAGCTTCTTTTTAAAAATTTTTTAATTTTAATATTTTTTAGTAGGTCATATTGTCAAATGGTTCAAAAATATAAAAAGATACATAATGAAAAATCAGTGGAAAGTCTCCTCCCATGCCTGGTTCCCATCCCCCCCTGCTCATACACTTGCTATAAATATCAAATGTATCTTTCCAGAGTTACCTCTTTAAAAGTATCATTTAAAAAGATAGTATTTGTTTTTCCTCTCCATCTCCACTCTTCCCCCCCCCCACCTCCCAAAGGCCTTTAAAATCAGTTTTGAACAAAATATTCTTGGGTCGTGATTTTATCGTATAGCACTAATGTGGTAAGATAAAAATTGCTAGGTTGGAAAGCGCAGTTCTACCGTGACTGGACTTTATTATCTGAGTGGTAGCGTCAGCGGGCACCCCGCAATACCCTGCCGCTCAGGGCACCCTGCTAATCCCCCAGTGGCCCACTGGTCTTTCCCACTGAGCCCTATTTCTTCTCTGCCACAGTTCTAAAAAATAACACAGTGAAAGTGGAGACAGAGGCCGAAGATGCTGCCCTGGACTGCTCAGTGAGTTCCAGGTCTTCCGAGAAGCACCCTCTGGACAGCGTCTTCACGGCCCTCCAGGATTCCAGCAAGCGAAAGCCGCCGGGCTGCGATGGCCAGCCTGACTCTGTCCCCAGCGTGAAGAGGCGGCGGCTGATTCCCGAGGTGAGGGCCCAGCTCCTTCCGCTGTTCGCTTGGGCTCTGACCCTCTGATTAGATGCTCTGTCTCTCTCCTTGTGAGCGTCCAGGCAACTGCTTGGCGCTTGGGCGTGACAAGGCTTTCGTCTCAGCTGTCCCCTCAATGGCTTAGGTTTCCAGAAGGTGACTTCTCTGACTAGAATCCTTATCTATGTCTGGATTCGATATGGGGTAGGGGAGCCTTCACAATGCACCCGCGTTTGAATTCTTTGTTTTGCTTTGGTCTACAGGGAAAATAAGCACTTGATAGCCAGGACTGTTAATTAAAGCCTACCGCATTTTACGAAATATACACTGCACGCAGATTCCTTGAAAAGTTGAGGGTTGGGAGGTCTGTTTCTAAATCAAACCCATCTTCTATGTTAGGAACACGTGTTCAGTGAATCTTTTTGTAAAGAGAATTCTTTTGTAAGATGTCTGCTATCCAGTAACCCATAATTTTATGAATTTGTTTTATTTATTTTTTCTATTTAAAGAAAAAATTTTTAAATGTTTGCTTATTTTTGAGAGAGAGACAGAGAGAGAGGGAGACCCAGAATCTGAAGCAGGCTCCAGGTTTTGAGCTGTCAGCACAGAGCCCGATGTGGGGCTCAAACCCATGAACTGTGAGATCATGACCTGAGGAAATCGGATGCCTAACCAACTGAGCCACCCAGGTGCCCCTGAATTTGCTTTTTAAAAAATCACCTGCTGGTTAGATTGAACTTGGCTGAATTCTAAGAGAGAAAATCAAACTGGACATGGTGACCCCTCTAGCAGCCTACAGTCTGGGTGGGAGACAAGACATGTACACAGAATAGTTAAGACTAAGGAGAAGAGAGGCAGCTTTGGGAGATCAGGGGTCTGGCCTGGGACACCTCACCTCTGTGCCTCTCCGCAGATCGGGACAGTATACCCTAAATCCTTAGAAAGACATTTTCCCAAGCTCTCCAACCTAGACACACACAGACACACTCTCTCTCTCTCTCTCTCTCTCGGACCCAAATAGGCATTTCAAGTTCTGCATGTCTGTCCAAAAGAGCCCATGTTTTCAGAGCTCATTATTGTTAGCCAGAACACTGTGGGGCACCCGCCTGGGGCTCTTTGGGTTGTTACTGGTTTGTTTTAATTTTTCTTTATTAGATGTGAGGGTAAATACAAGTACATTGGAAATACATGGATTGTAGAGATTTAGTGATTTATTTAATAAGTAAAAACTATCCTTTTCTATACTTAGCAAAAAAAATGAGAGTAAGATTTTCCCCAGGATTTAAATGTAAATGTTTACATTAGAATGAGTACCATCCTTCACTCCTCATCATGGATCACTGAATAGACATTTATTTATTTATTTGGGGTTCCCCTGCCCCAAACAGCTTTACTGAACTATAATTCATGTACTATGCAATTCACCAATATTTATTTTTTAATTATATATATGCATATATATATATATATATTTTTTTTTAATGTTTATTCACTTTTTGAGAGACAGAGAGAGAGAGAGAGAGCATGAGCTAGGGAGGGGCAGAGAGAGAGAGACACACACAGAATCTGAAGCAGGCTCCAGGCTCTGAGCTGTCAGCACAGAGCTTGATGTGGGCCTTGAACCCATGAACTGCAAGATCATGACCTGAGCTGAAGTCAGATGCTTAACTGACTGAGCTACCTAGGTGATCTTGCAATTTACCAATTTAAAGCGTACAATTCAGTGGGTATTTTTGTGTATATTCATAATGTGGTACAACTCTTACTGTAGTATGTTTAGGATGTTTACATCATGCCACAAAGAACCCCTGTGACCAGGCCCTTCCCATGCCCCTCCTCAAGTACCTGGGAGCCACTGTTCTACATCCTGTCTCCAGGGGTTTGTCTGTTCTGGGCATTTTGGTGTAAATGGAATCCTAGAACATGTGGCTCTTTGTGTGGCTCCTTTTACTTAGCATAACATTTGCAAGGTTCATCCATGCTGTAGCATGGATGAATTCTTCACTCCTTTTTATGGTCAAGTAATATTCCCTTGTGTATGTTTCCACATTTTGTTTATCCATTTGGCAGGTAATAGACACTTGGGTTGTTTCCCCTTTTTGACTATCGCAAATAATATTCCAACAATAAATTTTTAATTTTTTTAAATGTTTTTTATTTATTTGTGAGAGAGAGACAGCATGAGCAGGGGAGGGTCAGAGAGAGAGGGAGACACAGACTCTGAAACAGGCTCCAGGCTCTGAGCTGGCTGTCAGCACAGAGCCCGACGCGGGGCTCGAACCCACGAACCGTGAGATCGTGACCTGAGCCGAAGTTGGACACTTTAACCGACTGAGCCACCCAGGCGCCCCTCCAACAATACATTTTTAAAAATCTGTAATGGCCAGGGAAAAAGTTGAGATTTTTTATATCTGTATGAGCTTTTTTTTTTTTTTAATAGTTTTTTGTCAAGTTGGTTTCCATATAACACCCAGTGCTCATCCCCACAAGTGCCCTCCTCCATGCCCATCACCCCCCTTCTCCTCTCCCCCTCCCCCATCAGCCCTCAGTTTGTTCTCAGTATTCAAGAGTCTCTCATGGTTTTCCTCCCTCCCTCTCCCCAACTATTTTTCCCCTTCTACTCCCCCATGGTCCTCCGTTAGCTTCCTCCTAATTCTCCTCTACATGCAGACATATAGTATCTGACCTTCTCTGCCTGACTTATTTCACTCAGCATAACACACTCAAGTTCCATCCCTGTTGCTACACATGGCCAGATTTCATTCTTTCTCATTGCCATGTAGTATTCCATTGTATAGATAAACCACATCTTCTTGATCCATTCGTCAGTTGATGGAGACTTAGTGTATGAGCTTTTTTTAAAAAAGTTTATTAATTTTGAGAGAGAGAGCACAAGCAGGGGAGGAGCAGAGAAAGAGGGAGAGAGAGAACCCAAGCAGGCTCCTCACTGTCGGTGCAGAGCCCTATGCGGGGCTCGAACTCAGGAACTGTGAGATTGTGACCTGAGCCAAGATCAAGAATTGTAGGCTTAACGGACTGAGCCACCCAGGCGCCCCTCTATGAGCATTTTTAATAAAGGATGAATACAGATACCCCTCCCTTGACCCTGACTGCCCAAATCAGTCACTTGCTGCATGCCTTGTGACTCTGGGGAAAGTTTCTCATGTGGATGGCAGTTTCCATCAGTAAGTAGTGATTGAGGATTAAATCTCAGACTCCTAACTGCTGAGATCTGTGCTGGGCAAGTGGACGTGGTAAGACGGTTAGTAGCATAGCTTGTCAGAGAAACATGTAACTGTTCTTCCTTCTGTTATATTTTACACCATAATTTATTATCCTTTCCCCTGATGATTACTAGATAGGTGTTTTCTACTTCCTTGTTCTTACAAGTAGTGCCGCAGGCACCGTCCAGATGCATAAAGCTCGTGTCCTCTGTGCACGACTCTGTGGGTTAAGTTAGATGCCTCGAGTTTGTCCTGTGAGTGTCGACAAGTTTGAGAAGCACTATGTTCCATTCCGAGAGGAACTGCTGAAAACGTTTCCTTCTGTGCATCACACTGCATTTCTGCTTGTGATCATTCCTGTAGACTCCTTCAAGTTTGCGAGTAAAGCCAGAGTTCAAGAAATGAAACACAAAGTTGAGTGTATTGGTTCACTCTTGCCTTGTGACAAACCACCCCAAATCTTAGCAGCTTAAAATCACCACCGCTGTAACTGTTCACAGTTCTGTGGGGCAGCTGGGGGTTGGTTCTGATTTGGCTTGATATGACGGGGCGGGGGGGACACTAGGTGGTCCGGGATGGCCTCACCCCCCACCCCCTTCCAGGCTGCGGCTGGGCTGGCTGTGCCAGCTGCAGTTTCCCTTTTGCTGAGTCTCCTCCCTGGGGAGGCAAGGCCAGGCTTGTGTATGTGACGTGGAAGAGTTCCTAGGAGCAAGAGAGGCCAAGCTCTGAAGCACGCACACTTTTCACACCTTGGGTTGCATCACCACGCATGCTAGTGTCCCACTGCTCAGAAAGTCACATGCGCCAGCCGGGGCACCAGCCAGCCAGGGCACCAGGGTGTACGCGTCGACTCTACCTCAGATGGTGGGCGCAGCAAACTCACATTGCAGAGAGGTGTTCACACAAGGATGGGGAACCATTGTGGCCGTTTTTGGAAAAGTTCACCCCAGTAAGGAACAACAGGCACTCACACCAGCAAGGAATTCTGCCCATGTGTCGGCAGTGCTGTGGCCTTGTGGGTGGTCCGAGGCCGTCCCATTGTCTCCGTGCACAAATGGAGTCAGTCTGTCTCCTGTCATTCAGCTTTGTTGGAATAGTATCACAGACAAGCAGGGAGTATCTTCGAATTGTCCGGGGCAGAGAGGGAGGGAGAAGGTTCTTATGATCTGTATTTTAGTTGAATCTTTCAGTATGTGAAGCAAGTCAGAAAAGGTCTGGTGCAGGGCCGGAACTCCATCGAGTTCATGGTGGAGGGGCTTCCCCGAGCATCGCACAAATGATGTGAAGGTTTCAGATGCCTCTCGATTTGGCAAGGCAGCAAGCTTCCGCTGGGGCTCCAGGCATCACCCTGAATTCAGATGCGTTTGGAGAGAAGGGAACCAAAATGAATTTGAATATTTCTAATATGACTTGTTCAATTTACATATTCTAATTGGACATATATGTTGACTTTTCAATAGAGTGGATACAGCAGGCAGTTCTGACATGTTAGATTTTAGATAGGAAAAGACCTGTTAAGTCTTGGATGTTGTTTTGGGTGTTTTACTAGTTTTGTTTATTCTCCTTACTATACGTAAAATGAGGTGGATATCTGCGCACCCTTTCCTCTTCTGTAAAAAGAATATATATAGGTATAAACCTTTTGAAATTCTTGAGCTCCTTACGGAAAGATGTCATGTGAATTCAAGGCTGTATTTCCTTTTAAAAGTTTGTGTAAGTTGATATGTCAGTAAATCAATAGCCCTAGAACTTTTGGCTTTGGAACAGTTTTATGAAATTATAGTGTATGTTGATTATTTCAAAATGGCACTAGTCCTAATTCAGAGTGAATAATCCTTTATGCTTCTCCGCCTAAATTTTCTCTGATCCTTGTTTTTTTTTTTTTTTTTTTTAATGTTTATTTATTTTTGAGAGAGACAGAGCACAAGTGGGGGAGGGGCAGAGAGAGAGGGAGACACAGACTCTGAAGCAGGCTCCAGCCTCCGAGCTGTCAGCACAGAGCCTGATGTGGGGCTCGAACCTACGAACCGTGAGATCATGACCTGAGCCAAAGTCAGACGCTCAACCGACGAGCCACCCAGGTGCCCCTTTTCTGATCCTCCTTACATATGAGGTGGGAGGGCTGCTGGGGGGACTAAATGCAGCTTTTTTACCACAGAGTATGGCAAGAGGAGCCAGGAAGCCAAAACAAGCGATAATCCAAAAAAGTGAAAAGGAAGTTCAATAGTTACTGAGTGCCCACTTGACAAATACACCCTTTGTTATTTAATCCAGATGACAGACCGGTGATGAGAGAATGTAATAGCGCTATAGACAGGTGATTCATCCCAGGCATAGAAGTTAACATAAAGTGCCAAGACGCCAGTGGGACAGGCTTGTTCTTGGTGTGAAGTACCAGGAGTGATTGGGAACACTCGCTCCTCGCCTTGGGAAGCAAACCCCACCTTCTCTGATCCAGCCCGTAGGAATAGTGAATAGTTAACTCGGGAGTCAGATGGGGAGAGTTCGCCGTGGCCTTCGGTCAGTTACATGACCTCCCACACTCTCAGTTCCTCCATGGTGATGAGGCATAATACTGCGCATCTCACTGGTTTCTGGTGTGTGAGGAAGCCTAGCGCAGGACTTGCCCCGTGTCAGCCTTCAGAACTGTATATTTCCTACCTCCCAGCCCCCATCTCCAATTCCCATCTCTTGTGGTCAGTATTCCTCTGCCTCCCTCCACGTTGATCAGAACGAAAATGGCGTAGAATTGCCAGGGGAGACCATCTGATGCCCTTTAGGACACCACAGGCTGAGTGCCCTTGATTCTGAACAGCATTCAAGTCAGAACATAGACCATCATAGACCAGATCATCTTCCAACTTGTCCCCCAACCTCAAAGAAGGGAGAACGAAGGGTGGGGGGTGGGATATGAGGGGTAGCCCTGAGGCCAGAGGTACGTCACATTCAGACTCCTGTCAGTGCTGATGACTTGTTCATAAGTGACATTTAGTACAATACTTAGAAGAAACATAAAACCTTCCTCAAAAAAACTAACAAAAGGCTGTATAAAGACTTATTTGGCACTTCCACTGGAAAAGACTTCATAGCCAAATACAGCAGATGTGGGAGGTGAGTAGCCAACATTTTTATTGGTAATCATCTTTTCGTTCACGGAAGTGGGGGTGATATTCAAGAGCTGTATGACAGGCAGGAGTTAGCTTTGTTCTGCTGCGGGTTTCTGTTTCTTTGTTTGTTTTTAATTCTAAAGTGCCACTGTGTTTTTCAATTGGAGAATGGAAATGTCATTTCATTCAGTGCACACTTAACAGCTTACCTCCTGCAGCAGCGACTATGGTACCAGCTGGAGATTCAAAATCATTTCTGCAACAACGTAGCAGATAGGTACCATGCCATTCCCATTTTAAAGCGGCTCCGAGAAGTCAGTGCCATCAAGTCCGCTTGATTTGGGACTGTGCAGTTAAACACCGGGCTGCTGGCCTTAAGGGGCTGTGGGATATTTGTAAGATGTTGGGAGAAGTCTTTGAAGATGACCAGCCCCTCCAGTTTGCCATCCCTCCTGGCCTTTCTCTTCTCCACTGTAATCCCTTTATCTCCCAGGTTCTTATTTCTTCAGGCATCACAGCAATTTCTTCATCCCTTAAGAGTATAAGGATGACCCAAAGGGTGAGAGCCATGAGGTCAGAGGCTGTCTAGCTTGTTTCCTGTGTCCCCAGAGCCCTGCACAGTGCCTGCTAGATGTTAGGCATGCAGTGCTGTTTGTTGACTGGCTCTGTGTGGCAGAGAGCTCTTCCAGGCCTTAGGACTTCACGGTATCTGGTCATTTAATGATGATGGTGATGATGAAGAGAAAAGTTCTGTTTAAAATGAAAAAGATAAGCTCCACCTGCCTTGATTATTCATGCCCAGCCCCTTAGGAGCCAATTCACATGGTCTACCCTCGATGCAACATTTTTTAAAAAATTTTTCAATCTTAATTTTTTTTGAGAGAGAGAGAAGGAGAGACAGAGTGTGAACAGGGGGTGGGGATGGAGAGAGAGGGAGATATAGAATCCAAAGCAGGCTCCAGGGGCCGAGCTGTCAGCACAGAGCCTAACACTGGGCTTGAACTCACGGACTGCAAGATCATGACCTGAGCTGAAGTCGGATGCTCAACTGACTGAGCCACCCAGGTGCCGTCGATGCCACATTAATTCTCTACTCTCTGGAAGGTGTGCTGCTTTCTTGGTGTTCCAGTTTGCGGATGCTCTGGGTAGCATTTGGCCGCTCATCATTTGTCGAACTGAATTCAGTGACTGCCTTTGGATTCAGAGTCATATGAAGAAGTTTAATGCTTGAAGGATCTCCATGGTGACCCAGTCCCTGGGATGTAGCTGGGCAAGGACATGTGGAATCTCCCCTAAATGCTCTATTTATGGTCTCTTGGAGCCCAATATCAGCCTCTTTTTGTTCATATTCTCCAGCAAGAGGGTCGGGCCTTCCCTCTGGAGTCTGAGGGTACTGGCCATAGAAGGCAGTGCCCACTACTACATCCCGGGAGAGGCTGGCACTGCAGAGCCGCGCCGCGCACAGAGTTCCCATATGGCTGGAAGATGAGCCTCAGAGAATTGGGGATGTGTCAGCCAGACACCCAGTGCCAAGTAGCACAGATTTAAAGATTTCTTGATACTCCTAGACAGCTGAGCAGAGATTTTATCATCAGCGGCAAATGCAGCCAGCCCGTTGTCGCCTTGGCAGTGTTTGTGGAATTAATTGGGACACTGAGCTGACAGGACACCAGTGTGGGGATATCTAAGAACCCTCATTTTAGTGCTTGTGTCGTGTTTTGTGTTGAATTGTGTATCTAAGGTCCCTGGGAGTGAGGAATGTTGCCCTCTGCTGGGACTCTAACTTAATTTCTTATTTAGGCAAGTTAGCCAAAAATGTTTCTACTGACGGCAGTGTTTCTAACGTGCTTCGTAGAAACTGAAATATTTTTATTAATGATCCTGAACAGTGAGAGCTATAGAGGGGATTTCCAGTTCTGATACACTTTGGCCGTCTGCCTGCTGTAGGAATGTGGGGGAGTCCAACGACTTCTATTTGTTACTGGTATTCAGGCATTTCACCCAGAAAATTTCCCCGTACTTATTCTTCACACTAGATGTTAATTACGGTGGATCTCTGTTTCTAGAATGTGGGTACTTTTGCTGCACGGCATGTGAATTTCTGGCGATCTCTGCACAGAATCTTATTTTATTTTTATTAAAGAATGTGTGAGCAAGGGAGAGGAGCAAGGAGAGGGAGAACGAGAGAGGGAGAGAGAGAATCTTAAGCACCTGAGCTGAAATCAAGAGTTGGATACTCAACTGACAGAGCCACCTGGGTGCCCCCCAAATCCTATTTTAAATGTATTAGTGGGATCACTTGTAAAGCAACAAAGACCCTTTTTCTAAAATCACTCCAATGTATTTATGATTTTTTTAATGATTGCCATTAGAAATTCAAATTTCTCTATATTGGTTAAACCTCATGGTAATTTCACGATCCATAGGACATCCAAAATTATTTTGGTGTAATTGGATTTAATGGTGAATAAGTTGCTAAAATCTAATTTACAGCTTACAGGAATTAGCAAATAAGGCACTTTGAATGTATTAGGGCAGTGCTTTTTAAGCAGTGACCCACAGATATAGATAAATTCACCTTAAAGAGAAATATAGCTCACATATATGGATTTGTATGTAAATGCACAGACACAGAAACAAAACAAAACATTCCCAAATTTACTTAACTCTGCAATGCACTCTGATATTTTCAATTCTATTTTCTTTTTTTCCCCTCCTCCCTTCCTTTTTTCCTTCTTCTGCCTTTTCTCAGTATTTCGCCCTTCCTATGCTGGTCATGACCCACCAGAAGAACTTAATCGTTTAACTGATGGGTCACGACCCATAGTTCCAAACATACTATGTTGGAGAGAAGACTTTCCTCTCTATCCCTGCCTTTCTCCAAGTTTATGATGTGTGCATGTGGCTCCCTCCCTGGCTCCCTCCCTTCAGAATCCTTTGCTCTCTGTCTGATAGCAGAACAAAAGAGCTGTGAAGAGCTTCAAACCCCACCTTCAGCTCTGATGTCTTCTGCTCCTTCCCTGCCCCCAGCTTTTAGGGCAAACAGACCTCTAAGAAGTGCCTTCCATGAGTGCCTTACCCTGATGCATTGTAGGAAAGTCCTCCTTTTGTTTTCTGCTTGAGAGTAATCATTACACCTAGTTTGATAAAAGGCCCACTTGTCCCTCTGCTCTGGTTTGGGAATATCATTGCTTAATAATAATTATATTCTAACAGTGAATATTTATTAAGCACTTACTATGCTTCAGACAGGGCTCAGTGCTTTCTGTACATTATCTCATTAAGTCTTCATAACTACCCTGTGAGACACACCATTATTTATCCCCGAGGTACTAGAAGCTGAGGCATGAAAAATCATTTGATTTGGCCAAGGTCACAGAGGACAGCCTGAGCTGAGATCTTATCCACGCTTTTTTACCTCTCTACAGACGTGTTATTCATAAAGCTAGCGGCCTATCCGAACAGCTCCTTTTCCTAAAGCCTATATTTGAGGATCGTAGAACACCTTGCCCTGCTTTAACCGTCCGTGCTCGTAGCTGACAAACATTCACCGAGCAATTCTGTGTCCCAGGCGTTTTGGAAGGCACCGGGTGAGGGTAGACTCAGGAATGACATGGTCCCATCCTATAACATAGAGTGTGATGAGGATGGGGCAGTTTGGTGAGGAGACCCCAGCATGGAGAGGGTCAGGTGGCAGCTCGTTCATGGTAGGCTTCTCCCACCCCAGCAGCCCCTGGTCCTCTGTTCTTGAGGAGCCTGGGTTGGAGGAGGAGGGCCAGGTGTCTCTGAGCCTTCATCACTCTATCCAGACAAACTCTGAAGAAAGCATTGGCCAGCTCCATGGGATGATTACAACCCTTGTGAGAATTCCTCTGTCTTCAGGGGCACCTTGGTGGCTCAGTCGGTTAAGAGTTCGACTCTTGATTTCAGCTCAGGTGAGTATATCATGGTTCGTGAGATGGAGCCTCCGAGTCAGGCTCTGTGCTGGCAATAATGATTCTGTCACTCCTCTCTCTGTCTCTCTTACTCTAAATAAATAAACTTCAAAAAAAAAAAGAATTTCTCTATCTTCAGGTTCTTAAGGAGTAGAGTAGCTTTTCTTTTGCATCATTGCTATCAACAGAGGCAGGAGGGAAATGAATCTTACTGTAATTTGAGTCAGATTATTCCATTATCTAAAAGAGGAGGGTCCATACATTTAAATGAAATATAACATGGGGGTGGCTCAGAAAGATCAAAGTTTTATGTTTATGTGGCCTCATGCTCTCTTTTCACCCTAACCTATGTATTGCTCACATGCCGTCATAAATCTAGCCTCTTGAGATGGTCTCTTTTCCCTACCCTTTTCAGGCTACAAGAGAAAAACACGTCATGTGCTGTTTTGTGCTGGCATTAGTTATTTGAAGGCCTGCAAATGACATTGAATCTGCTTGGGTGAGACAGACTGAGAGCAGACACAATCTTCCAGGCATTGGCTACTCAGAGAGGACCAATTACTTGGGAGCTTTTTAGAAAGGGAGGCCCATGGGAGCCTGGCTGGCTTAGTCAGAAGAGCATGCAACTCTTGATATCAGGGTCATGAGTTCGAGCCCCACATTGGATGTATAGATTACTAAAAAAAATAAATAAACTTAAAACAAAATCAAGAGGGGTACCTGGTGGTTCAGTCGATAAAGCATCCAACTTCGGCTCAGGTCATGATCTCATGGTTTGTGGGTTTGAGCCCCGTGTCAGGCTCTGTGCTGACAGCTAGCTCAGAGGCTGGAGCCTGTCTTCAGATTCTGTGTGTGTCTCTCTCTCTGACCCTCCCCTGCTCATGCTGTCTCTCTCTCTCTCTCTCTCAAAAAGAAATAAAACATTAAAAAAAAACTTTTAAAAAATCAAAAGAAATGCAGGTTTGGGGACCAGAAACTGCTTTGTAACAAGGTCCCGGGTGATTCCTATGTGTGTTAGAATTTCTGAAGCTCTGGCCTAGGCCACCCCACACCAACCATATTTTCCCCTGGGTGTGGAAGCATCCAGAGGATGCACTTTGTTCTTATCAATCCTGCAGTTGCTAGGGACACACATCAGTCAGTAAAAGCAAACACTTTGTGCTTCAACCCTGTGACACTGTGTGTTCCTGTGACACCACCAGTGTTCACCGGTAAGCTCTTCTGCTTCATTAAACCTTCAAAAAATGTATTCCAGTAAATTTAGGGGTCACGTGTAACATTTGTCAAAAGCGGATTAATTTGGGACTGAAATACAACGAATAGCACAATATTCAAAGCCTACCATTTGGTAACTTCTGACATATATGTATGCCAGTGAGGCTGTCACCATGATCAAGATAATGAACATGAATCATCCACTACCATAAAGTTTCCCTGTGCTCCTTTGCATCCTTCCTCCACCGCCAGGTAAGCGCTAATCTGCTTTCTGTCACCATTGATAGATATGTTTGTGTTTTCTAGAATTTTATATGAATGGAAGCATACATCATGGCCTCTCTTGTTTGGCTTCTTTTTTTTTTTTTTTTAACCATTTTTAAAAAATATATTTATTTTGAGAGAGAGAGAGAGAGTGTGTGTGTGTGTGTGTGTGCGCGCGCACACACATACTTGTGCAAATGAGTGGGGCAGGGAGAGAGGAGAGAGAGATTCCCAAGCAGGCTTGGCACTGTCAGTGCAAAGCCCTATGTGGGGCTTGAGCTCACAAAACCATGAGATCGTGACCTGAGCCAAAATAAAAAATTGGATGGTTAACTGACTGAGCTACCCAGGCGCCCCTGCCTTGCTTCTTTTAGCATAATTATTTTGAGACTCATCATGAGCACTACTATGTGTACGAGTTCTGTTGCTGAGTAGAATTCCATTATATGAACATAGCACAGTTTGTGTATCTGTATACTTGTTGATAAAATTTGGGGTTGTTTCCAGCTTTGGGCTATTTACAAATAGGGCTGCCATGAACATTTGTGTACAAGTCTCTGTGTGATCAAGTGCTTTCATTTTCCTCGGTAAATAAATATTTAAGAATGAAACAACAGAATCACATGGGCCATGCATATTTATCTTTTTAGGAAACTACCAGTTTTCCAAAGTGGTTACGCCATTTCATACCTCCTCAGGAGTTTGTGAGGGCTTCAGTCATTTTTCAGCACTTGATATTGTCTTTTTGTTTGTACCCATTCCGGTACGAGTGAGGAGGTATCTCTGAGTGGGTTTTAATTTGCCTGCTACTACTAAGCATCTTTTTAGATGCTTATTTGCTATTTATATGTGTTCTCTGAAGTGGCTATTGTAATCATTAACTGAGTTGTATGTCGTTATGGAGTCTGAGAGTTCTTTATGTATTCTGAATTAAACTCCTTTATTAGATAAATGATTTGCCAGTATTTTCTTCCAATGTGAGCCGTTTTTCTTTCTTTTAATACTGTCTTTTGAGGAGCAAAAGTTTTTTTAATTTTGATGAAGTCCAATTTGTCCATTTTTTTCTCTTACGGATTGTGCTTATGCTGTCATGTCTGAGAAATATTTGCCTAAACCAAGGCCATAAAGGATTTCTCTTATGTGTTCTTCTAGAAGTGTTAGAATTTTAAATTCGGTTTTACATTTACGTCCACAAATCTCCTTTAAGTTAATTTCTTTATATGGTGCATGCAGGCTGGAAGTTTTTGTTTGTTTTGGCATATGTCTGTCCAGCTGTTCCAGCATCATTTGTTGAAAGATTGTCCTTTCTCTGCTGAATCTTCTTTGAGCCTGTGTTGAAAATCACTTGTCCACCTATATGTAAATAAGCTTCCTGACCTGTCTGGGGCCTGGCTGCAGGGAAAAGCACTGGTGAAAGCAGCAAGCTCTCTGGGTTTCAGATGGCCAGGGTGATTGTTGTCTGGCAGTTGTGCTTGGACTCAGGCTTTGGGGTCTTCCAAAGGTATCTGGAGCTTGCCCTGGGAGTCCTGCAGCTGTGGACTTGCCGAGTGTGCATGCCATCCTTGGGTAAGTTATGGAAATCGTCCCTGAAAATCAGTTTGGAAGGGTTTAGTTCCCTCACTGTCCTTTGCTGAGCGAGGCTGGATAGTACACGGCATGTACCTTTGTAGATGCATAGGAGAGGCATTAATTCATTACATACGGTGGCTGCCTTAACCCTGGGGCTCAGTTGTCTCCTGCAGTCTGGTTGAGAAGGGCTGTTGGACCAATGGGAGACAGTGACTCAGAAACGTGGGAGAGCCCATCACATCATGGAATCACAGTTGCATGGGCTCTGGGACAATTCTGGGCCAGCCCTCTTCCTGTCTGAGATAAGATGTCACTGCAGGCAGTGGTAGAGTTGCAGCAGACCCCGGTTCTGTGCACACCACCGTGTGCCTCGGGAGCCATGTGGAGTGGAGGTGCCTGCTCCCCTAGAGGCTGCAGACTGGAGCCGCTGTGGGCGGGAGTCCTTATGCCCCTCTGAGAGCAGACAGAGGCCCAGCTCAGTGCGGTGACCACAGGGGCTTCTCTAGTCCTTGTAGCGTCTCCCGTCCCCAGCAGCACTGTCGCCTGTCCAGCCCTGTGCGCGGGAAGTGCGGCACTGGAGTCCTGCAGGAAACTGACGCCTTCTAGGTCCAGCTGGGCCTCTCTTAGGAAGTAGGAAGAGTGAGCTCTTTTGACACAGGGATGCGGGTTTGTGTCAGCTGTGGGTTCCTGGGCCGGCTGGGTGAGCTGGGGTGAGGGATTCGCTTCCTCACATGCTCCCAAGATTGACCTTGGCACCTGCGTGTGACTCAGACCCACGTCTCACGGAGTAAATCGGAACACCCTAACGCACTGTTTGTTTTCCAGGCACTCCTGGCAGGCATGCGGAACCGGGAGAACTGCTCCCCCTGCCAGGGCAACGGAGAGCAGGCCAGCAGGGGCAAGAACTTGGGCTCCGTGTGGCCCGGTGAGGAGGAGCCCTGCGGTGAGGTGACCACGCCCTCCTACAAGAAGCCTCTGTATGGCATCTCGCACAAGATCATGGAAAAGAAGAACCCTCCCACCGGGGACATGCTCAACACATACGAGCTCTTCGAGAAGGCGAACTCCAGCAACAGCCCCTCACCGCTGCGGCTCCTGAACGAGCCGCAGAAGCGGGACTGCGGCAGCGCCGCAGTGGCCGCCGACGGCGACCCCAACATCTACTTTCTGATCCAGAAGATGTTCTACATGCTCAACACGCTGTCCTCCAACATGTCCCAGCTGCACAGCAAGGTGGACCTGCTTTCCCTGGAAGTGAGCCGCATCAAGAAGCAGGTGAGCCCGACGGAGATGGTGGCCAAGTTCCAGCCGCCCCCGGAGTACCAGCTCACCGCGGCCGAGCTCAAGCAGATCGTGGACCAGAGCCTGTCGGGCGGTGACCTGGCCTGCCGCCTGCTGGTGCAGCTCTTCCCCGAGCTGTTCAGCGATGTGGACTTCTCCCGCGGCTGCAGTGCCTGCGGCTTCGCAGCCAAGCGGAAGCTGGAGTCGCTGCACCTACAGCTCATCCGCAACTACGTGGAGGTCTACTACCCTTCGGTGAAGGACACGGCCGTGTGGCAGGCGGAGTGTCTGCCCCAGCTGAACGACTTCTTCAGCCGCTTCTGGGCCCAGCGGGAAATGGAGGACAGCCAGCCTGGCGGCCAGGTCCCCAGCTTCTTTGAGGCCGAGCAGGTGGACGCCGGCCACTTCCTGGACAGCAAGGACCAGGAGGAGGCCCTGTCCCTGGACCGGAGCAGCACCATTGCCTCAGACCACGTGGTGGACACGCAGGACCTCACCGAGTTCCTGGACGAGGCCTCGTCCCCCGGCGAGTTCGCAGTCTTCCTTCTCCACCGGCTCTTCCCGGAGCTCTTCGACCACCGGAAGCTGGGCGAGCAGTACAGCTGCTACGGGGACGGCGGCAAGCAGGAGCTGGACCCGCAGAGGCTGCAGATCATCCGCAACTACACGGAGATCTACTTCCCCGACATGCAGGAGGAGGAGGCCTGGCTGCAGCAGTGCGCCCAGCGCCTCAACGACGAGCTCGAGGGCCTGGCGCTGGACGGGGGCAGCGAGGGCGAGCCGGCTCGGGACGACTGCTACGACTCCTCCAGCCTGCCCGACGACATCTCCGTGGTCAAGGTGGAGGACAGCTTCGAGGGCGAGCGGCCCGGCCGGCGGTCCAAGAAGATCTGGCTGGTGCCCATCGACTTCGACAAGTTGGAGATCCCGCAGCCCGACTTCGAGGTGCCCGGCGCCGACTGCCTGCTCAGCAAGGAGCAGCTGCGCAGCATCTACGAGAGCAGCCTGTCCATCGGCAACTTCGCCTCGCGCCTGCTGGTGCACCTCTTCCCCGAGCTCTTCACGCACGAGAACCTGCGCAAGCAGTACAACTGCAGCGGCTCCCTGGGCAAGAAGCAGCTGGACCCGTCGCGCATCAAGCTCATCCGCCACTATGTGCAGCTGCTCTACCCCCGCGCCAAGAACGACCGCGTGTGGACGCTGGAGTTCGTGGGCAAGCTGGACGAACGCTGCCGGCGCCGGGACACCGAGCAGCGGCGCTCCTACCAGCAGCAGCGCAAGGTGCACGTGCCGGGCCCCGAGTGCAGGGACCTGGCGAGCTATGCAATCAACCCCGAGAGGTTCCGGGAGGAGTTTGAGGGGCCCCCTCTGCCCCCCGAAAGAAGCAGCAAGGACTTCTGCAAGATCCCCCTGGACGAGCTGGTGGTCCCCTCGCCTGACTTCCCGGTGCCTTCACCATACCTGCTGTCGGACAAGGAGGTGCGTGAGATCGTGCAGCAGAGCCTCTCCGTGGGCAACTTCGCGGCCCGCCTCCTGGTCAGGCTCTTTCCGGAACTCTTCACCGCCGAGAACCTCCGGCTGCAGTACAACCACTCCGGCGCCTGCAACAAGAAGCAGCTGGACCCGACGCGGCTGCGGCTCATCCGGCATTACGTGGAGGCCGTCTACCCGGTGGAGAAGATGGAGGAGGTGTGGCACTACGAGTGTATCCCCAGCATCGACGAACGGTGCCGCCGCCCCAACAGGAAAAAGTGCGACATCCTGAAGAAAGCCAAGAAAGTGGAGAAGTGACGGGCGCCCCCGGGGGACTGGGCGCTCTTTTGGAGCACGTGAATGGTATCCACAGACACGCACCTTATGTCAGTGGGGAGTGGCTCACTACATTTGCACACGTAAACACCACCCAACCCCAGGAAAGAAGCCTTGCGTTTGGTCTCTCCTGCTCACGACTTTTGTCCTGTGCCCTAGGGGTGCCCCCAGAGGTGGGGAGAGCTGAGCCGTGAGGTAGAGAGGCCTCAGGAGTAGGGCATCCTCTCCTGGGCTGTGTTCCCCCCTTGCAATTTCACATGCATATTCAGCAACTCTCTTAGTCCTCTTCCCACATTTTACACCTTCCATTTTTATCAAAAAAAATTTTAATTAAAAAGAAACCCTTTTTAAAAAAAATCATTGGGCTCTTTGGGGGCCGTTTTACTTAGAAAAAAATATCTTTTAAATATTTGAGATGAAGTACTGTAAGATGACTTCAGTTGCTGGGATTTTTTTTTTAAGGTGGTTTCAGATTTATGAAATTTTTAGTAGTGCCATGCTCATGCATGCTGGCTAATAATAGCTTCAGGTGGCACAGAGACCAATTTTCCTGACCTTGTCTTTTACATCTGATTTTAGAAGGATCAAGATGCCCCCTGGATGGCAGTAGAGGGGATGGAATAGTGTGATGTCCTTTCCCACCGCGGTCGCACAGAATGCTCCCTTCCACTGTGGTGCTGAGGAAGGGGCCTCGCGCGACCTGGCCTATTTGTAGTTACCATGTCGGTAGAATGTTGTGCTCACTCTGTAGACGAGAACACTGGATGATGATGATGATGATGATGATGATGATGATGATGATATGAATGTAGATAGACGTGGAAACACGTACACAATGTCATTTGAGCTGTGTCCTTCCACTGCCCCCCTTCCCTCTCTACACAAGGATGCTGTTTGGAGGGGCAGACACATTTCCTTGGAAAACGGTCTGTGTGGGTGTCTAGCTTCTTGTCTGATTTAAGGACGGGCCCCTTTGGGCTCACCGAAGCTGTTTACTTTCTGTGTGCGTATCTGTACGACACCCAGGTTCTGGGAGCTGTCTGGTGGCTTCACCACACCTCAGTGTGAGCCCCTCCCGTCGGTAGCACATCCTTGTTCCTCAGGGCAAGCCCAGGCCTCAGGCCCTCTTGGGGATATTTGGCATTGGAAGGTCACAGGTCATTCAAATGGGGCTCCCCTGTCCCTGGCCAGGGTCCACTCAGTCGTCCCCTCAGACCCCCTAGAGGCTCTGCTGCCTGCATCTGGCCAGTCCCTTGGCCTCGGAGTAAGACGTCTCTTCTCTCCTCACTGGTTGGGAAGGTCAGACTACTCCCGGCCAGTGGCAGACTCTCCAGGACTTCCAATCGGGAAAGTCCCCAGCAGGTAAAGTCCTGAAAAACAATACTTTTACTACCTGACTTTGGGGTCCGAATCCCTACGTGGGAAAGGAGACAGTGTAACCCAAGCTGAATACATCCTACCAGGAACTTGGAAAATGAACTGAATCACACAGGGTAGTTAAAAACCTTTGTGGAATGTTGCAGATTTAATAACCTAGTGGCTTAATGTTTTGCTACCTAAAAATGCAGAAATAATAGAAACAATCTGTGAATTTTCCTTATACAACTGATAAGGACTTCAGTTCCGGTGGCTATATGACATAATTTTGCCTGCAGCCAGAGGGCTTTTTTTTTTTTTATGACAAGATTTTGCGCAATGTAAAGTTGCCGACCTAATTTTAGTAAATTTGCTTTTAAGTGTCATTTACAGATTATTTCTGTTGAAACTGCAGCCCTAAATTATTGCAATTTAGAAATGCACAGGGACTTAATGACTCTCTCACCTACACCCACACCCACCCACACGTGCACATACATTTTCTTCTTACGAAAAAATTTAAGTGGGATGAAGGGGGCCTATAGGAATAACAAGCTCAGCCTCTTTGTGCCTGGAAAGAAGGGACTAGAGCAGCAGGAAACTCACTTTTTCCTCCTTACTTGGGCCTTTCTCTATGCCTTAGTCTCTCCAACACACGCATGCGCGTGTGCATGCGCACACGCCCTACCCAAAGATGGCGGCGGCACTCTCGCCCGCCAGCCCTGTTGGTTGGAGAGTGCCGTGGAATTTGTTCTGGTCTCTAGGATGTGTCCAAGAGGATTCCAAGCCATGCGAAAATTGCCCTGCTTTCTAGAGGGTGGACTCTGACCCTGCGACTTCAGAAGCACAATCATTTATTAATAATGAAAAGCCCTCCCTACCCTCGTTAGAGAAACCAACAGGTTCTAGGAATGAAATGTGTTTCTTCACAACCTAGAGCATGTTCAGTCTTTGGAAACTATATTTTGGTGGTTTCCTTACTACCTTTTCTGTGTAGGGCTTCTCCTCCCCACCCCACGCCCGCCCCAAATCCTAGAGTCCCTTTTAGAGAAGAGAGGTGGGCACACTCTGGAAAGTTGTGTCCTGTCCCTCTGGACTGTCTCACCAGGAAACACCTGCAGGTGTCTGTCTGTATGGTGTCCTCAGTTCTCCAGCCATACAGGTGGGCTCCAGGCTCCAGGGCAGTTTTTTTACATGAAGCAATAGAAGTACAAAATACTTTTTTCAAAATTTAATGTTTTCCATAAAATGTGTTGGTAAACCCCTTCCCCCAATCCATCTAAATTTTTTGGTTTTTACTTGTTTGTTTGGGGTTATTTTTTTCCCTTGTATCTGGAGAACTAAAGAATTAGCACAGACACATTCTGATGTTAAGTAAAATAGCCAGTCACAATAGGTGGTAGCGTCCCTCGTTTTCTCTGTTAGTAAGTTTTAAAAGAATGTATGAAGGTAGTCATGAATGTACTAAGTGTTCTAATCCTGCTTCAGTTCACTTTGGCTGTGTCTACATGACAACAAATGTTTGACAGGGAATAAAGTTGTCTAGTGTCATGGGCAATAGTGTGCCCCTCCCCCCTTCTGTGTTGGCCCCGAATCTTCCTTTCTTCTTAAGTTTGGATGGAGGGGGCGCCCCCTCAGCAGCAATCATCAACCAACCAATGGGATCTACGTAGCGGTGAAAGGATTAGCTGTTTCAATGGTAAGAGTCACTGGCCTGACCACACCGTAACATGGCCACTTAGGTTCCTGTAGAGATAGCCTCAGTTTCCCCCTTCCCCTCCCCCAAATGTTTGCTTCTTGTCTAATTGGGATGGGGTCCTGAGACCCCCCCCCCCAGGAGAAGTCACTGAGATCTCTCAGCCTGCCCTGCTGTGTGGAGAGCGGTGTGAGGTGGAGGTGGGGGCCAAGGGGCTGTTCCTGCCATTTGGAAATACTTGCCTCGTGTAGATCCAGCCTTAATGTTTTTCTGACATCCTAGTGATAGCAGACCCTGCACAAAGTGGATATCAGAGTTAATACTGTGAGGAGACAAAATAATGGGAATAGTTTTACCAAAGATAATGAAATACCGCATAATGTCTGCATTTTACCATTGATTTGAGTGCATCCTTAGAAAACTGAATGTAACAAAAACCCAGGACATTTTTGGAAACTGTATGCTCTCTAGCAACTGTGTGTGAATTTTTATACAAGCACTGTTTTATGAGTTATATAAAATGTTATAAAAATCGAAAAAATGTGTTTGTAACATCTTGTTTTCTTAGGGCACCCTTCTGTCAGAACCTGTGTCTGTCTGTCTTCCTGTGCGGCCTCCTCAACCCCTCCCAGGGGAGGGCGTGACCGCCCAGGGGGATCCCAGCCTCTGGGGCTGCCATGCTTGGCCCGTCAGGGCTACAGCTCACCCAGGATTCCAGCTGGCCGCTGCTGAATGAGAAGTCACCAAATAAATCCTAGCCCTTTCTACACAAACCACTTCCTGGCCACATAGTGGGAGGTGCATTCGACCTTTTTATGCCTTTCCTGGTCACAGGTGCCAGACCAGCCCTCTGCCAAGCTAGCAGAGCCTCATGTCACTCTTGTTTGTTTTTTTTGATCCACTGGGATTTAGTTCCTCAAAATTAACATTATCAACTGGTAAAAAAAGGAAGAATGCGTGTTTGTTTCTTCTCACTTCTTCTGTTTGGCTAATTGTAAATTACTAACTGTAATAGTCATAGTAAAAACAGTATCTCAAGCTGTCAGAGAAACACTGTTTTTGGTCCAAGGGTCACAAAGATATAAAGTAAGTTATGGCTTGTGATTGGAACACTTTTCCTACAGTGGCTCCGTGCACAGTTGTGAATCCTGCCACGTGCGTGTGTTTGTAAGCCTCGTCAGCAGGCTAGGGCAGGTCAGGGGTAGCAAGTTTAAGCAAAACTAAATTCTTTGGCTGTAGGTGTGTTTGTTTTCTACCAAAAAGAAAAAGTCACAGAATTTCAATATGTGAGAGCTTACTTACCAAATCTAGTTCTCAGAGGTAAGAAGGGCACACTAAATTATTACGATCATTGGAATGGTGAGGTACAGTGGAAGCTCAGGAAGCTTCTAAATAGATTAACCTCTACCCCCGCCCCCGGCCAGTGGTGGGAAAGGAGTGAACATTCACTGCCTACTCACTGTAATGGCACCTAACATTCACTGAGTATCTGCCATGTGCCAGGCACACCAAAATTGTACCTTATGATCCTCTCGCAAACCCTAAGGTAAGTTCCATAATTCTGCCTTTTAAGAAAGATATGGCCCTGAATGGTGTGCATACTATCTCATCTAATTCTCACAAAAACTCAGTGTCTTGGCCACTGTTATCTGTTTTATGGTAAGGAAGCAGAGAGAAGCGTGTTTCTTGCCCAAGTTCACACAACTGGCAAATTGCGGTGTCAGGGTTTAAACCCATGTGTCTATTCCTACAATACCACACCATCCCGGGTACTAAACAGTCCCTGAGCCACAACACACAAAGGTTTGGATCCAAAAACAAATGCAAGTCAGTGGTGTCCTTTATCGCCCACATCCTCTAAGCCCCAATTTGACCTTAGATATGAGAGATTTTAGAATTGCCGTGTGTGAAATCACTGGCGATTGTGGAGAGCCATGTTCTGATAATAGGGAGCAAATGTGAGCAAGGGAGAACTTGTGAAAGTAACTGGCAAGGATCGGGTTCTCTAGGGGCAGAGCCTGAGCGCATCCCCAAGAGATTGGTTGTGGGCGTGCCCTCAGGAGAAGGGGTGGGAGAGACTCAACGCAGTCCGGGGCCAGGAAGGGCCAGGAACAAGAATGTGGCCTCCACTGCAGTCCCCCTTCATGCCCATACTGGGAAGCCCTAGAATATGGGTTGTTTGGCAGAATAAGACCCAGTTGAGGCAGAGGGGCTGGTTGGTCATTGTCAGAGGGGTCCTTCCCAGGGAAAAGGAAAGCTTGCCCGGCAGGGTGGCCAAAGGCCAGCTCCAGCGTGAGGCCTCAGCGGCTAGACGTTGGATGCACTGGGTAATTCTCCATCAGCATTGCGTAGGGTCAAAACCACCAGAGGGCATGTTAGGTCATCAGTGGAGTGGGCTCCATCCCCAGAGATTCTGCTGGAGTAGGTCTGGATGAGGCCTAAGAATCTGCATTTCTAACAAGTTCCCAGGTGATGCTGGTCTGCTGGTCCACGCTCACACTCAGAACCACTGCGCTAGTGACCTCGCAAAACATGCTGTGTACATCACGGCTTAGCACTTTTCCGATTATTAGAAATAGATCTGAGCCAAAATAAGTGGTTTCCTGTTGTGTTCAAATAAAACTGACTGCTTCTTAACTAGCGATAAACGAAATGTTAGCTTTTAGGTCAGTGGGAAGAAGCAAGTTTATGAATGCTTGCACATCAAGGCTTAGGGGCAGGGGCCAAATGTGATGGCTTTTGCCAGAGCATTTTGCCGAAGCAAGCCTGTTTACTGATTTTAAGGAGTAAGAATGGATTTGTTCTTCTAAATACAGTTTGTAGTCCAGATGGTGACCTGTATCCTTGACAGATGTAGAGACCACAGCCTGGTCCACCCAGAAGCTCCTACAGTGTGATGACTGTGTAGTCAAAGTGACAGTGGTTTTTAAATTACAGGGAGTTCATGTTTTTGTAAGAGCTCCCATATTTCGAGACCTGTAATAGGTGAGGAACATGCTACAGGGATCTGACATGTCATTTCATTTAATCCTCACAGAAACCCTGTAGGGTAGGTATTTCCATCCCTCATTTCATACATGGGGATGCTTTCAGAGGTCAAGGTCATAAAGTTGGCAGAGCTGGGGGCTGCTAATGATGACCAGGCTGACTCCAGAGTCTGTGTTCTTAATTTCAGCGCAGCCGCTTATGTGGCTGTGTGCAGTACATTTCTCTGTCTTCCTGCCTGGTGGCCTCCAACCATTTCACTTGGGGATTTGCTGACTGTCCACAGTCTGAGTTTCTGGATCCGCCTGAGTGAGTGACTCAGAAAACCTTTCAATGCAGGAAATAGAACAAGGGATACAGTAAGAATCATGTCTGCCTCTAAAGGAAGTTCATTCCTTTTGCAAAAGTATTTGTAATGCCCGTTATCTCCTAGGCACTGTTCCATGACTCTGACAAGTCCCAAACTCATTAGTTGGTAGTTAAAAGGCTTTGGAGACAAGCTTCTGATAGTAAACAACACAAAACCTAACATCTCTTGCCTGAAACTGATTTTCAAGATGCACATGGGTATAAGCAGACTGAGAAGCTTGGCTCCCCGGCTCAGCGCAGACAGCTGAGGCCAGTGCAGATGGAACAGGGCTGGGCTCCAGCCTGAGGCAACTGCAGGCTCACAGTTTCCCAAGTCTCCTGCTTCTCACGGCTTCTCACGGCTTCTCACAGCCGGAAACACTCCTGCTAAGATGCTGCGAACGCTGGCTGCAGAACCCGACAGCCTTGGTCTTGCTGGTGTTCGGTTCCCGCTATTTTCTGACACAACGTACTAAACTGAAGTCTCCTCCCTGGTTTGGACACACAGAAGTCTCAGCATAGCCGCAGTTCAGGCATGACGGGGCATCCACTTCAGATATGTGAGACCCCTGGTGAGGGGTGCCTTCTCTTCAGGTTTATACTGCTTGTGTTGCTTGAACACAGAGCTATCATTTTAGCCTCACCTTCTGTGTATCTGTCTCAGAATCAAGGGTTAAGGGATCTCCCCTACAATCCTGAAGGAAATTCTACACATTGCATGTGGAAGGAAGGATCTAGTAGTGACCCCTCTGAGTGGGGCTCTGGAAGTGGGTATTGCCAGTCCAGACTCGCAACAGAAACTGCCCATTTTAGATACTTGCCGCTCTACCCTGACCACAGGGGAAGGTCTCACCCACTTTAAGAAGAAAGTCCCGGGGTGCCTGAGTGGCTCAGTTGGTTAAGCGTCTGACTTCAGCTCAGGTCATGATCTCACGGCTCCTGGGTTCGAGCCCCGCATCAGGCTCTGTGCTGACAGCTAGCTCAGAGCCTGCAGCCTGCTTCGGATTCTGTGTCTCCCCCTCTCTCTGACCTTCCCCTGCTCTCTCTCTCTCTCTCTCTCTCTCTCAGAAATAAATAAAAAACATTAAAAAAATTTTTTTAAAAAGAAGAAAGTCCCAGGATAGAAGGCCCATTGGGTAGAGTTGCCATCTCTACACATCAAGAATTAAGCGCATCGTGAGTGATCCATGTCAAGACTATGCAAAATCATGCTTTGAGCAGCCTGGTCTGTTAACAAATAATGAGTAACAACAACAACAACGATGACTTAACAAGGACGACCTAAGCAGGTCTTTGGGAGGAACAGGAAAGCGGCAGGCTGGGAAAGCTGCCTCCAATTTCAGAGCCCTCAGATCAGGTCCTAGCAGCTGCCAAAGGCAAACTCAGCAGGCCGAGGGGCCTTTCCTGTGCAGGAAAAGAGAACTTATGAAGAATGCATGTTAAAAGCAACTGTAACTCTTTACACCTACATCAGAGCGGCACAAGTTAGAAAGCGGGATCAGGTGGGGCCACATGAGGCTACGTCTGCAGGCACTTTCACCTGTTGCTGCTCGGAGGGCAGCCTCGCTCAGCGGTTCTGGCCAGTAAGCAGCACTGTTGTTTGCAGGGAGGGGAGGGGAGCTGGGGGGACTTGGGGAGAACCGGCAGGCAAAACGTGGTGGATGCACTTTGGTGTTACGCAGCAGTGTGAAGGCACGGATTGATGTGCCGGGGATGGAGCTGCAAAACCACAGAGCAGAAAAAGTAAGATACAAAATGAAAAGAACAGCACAACACATTTTATAAGAAAGCATACAAAGAAAGAGATACACATTAAACACATCAGAGGAGCACGGGGAAAAGAAATAGAGAATTGCGGGGGCGGGGCGGTGGGGGCACGGGTGCTGGGGCATTTTCCCCGTGGAAAACCTACGGGTGTGTAGCCCCTTCCCACCCCACAGGGTGCTGGTAAATGTTTATCAAATGACTCTCCAAGGGAAACAAATAGTGTTTCGGGGTGACTGCTGATTTCCAAGGCGAGTATCCTGCCGCGGCTGCTTGCCGGCGTGCTGGGTGACGTGCTCAGAGCAGTTTGGAGGTGCACCCCGCTCACTGCGTCTGCTCCATGCAGCGTACAATTTCCTTCACTCCTCCCTTGAGAGTGTCAGTAAGCGGACTGAGAATCTGACAGTAACTTTTTGAAAGCCCAACTATACAGGAGCAAGACAAGGCAGAACTTTAGTAGTGTTAGTTGCACACTGCATCCTTTAGGCGGTTCAGGGAACACACACCACCACCCCAGCTGAAATCTGCTTTCTTTTTAGCTTCATAGAAAATGCTAGTTAGGTTTCCATCTCCCCAATTATCCCTGACCAAATAAACTGTGACTGAAGGAAGCACTTTCCCCCCAAATGTCCACTTTTCTCTCCAAAATGCTAAAAAGATAATGAAATGCTTGTCTAGCCATCCAGGAAAGACAATAAATAAAGCCAATTTTCCAGGAAAGACAGTAAATGCTATCTGGCAGAGAAATGCAATTAGCATCATATTTCCTAAAGGAGAGCTATTTCTTTGAAACAATTAACCATCATTACTGCTATAAGGGCTAGATCAGCCTCCACCAAAATAGTCATAACTTAAAAAATTCCTCGTCATCCCATTTAGAGCAGGGTGTCTTGAGCTCATCTCTACGGACATGTGGGGTCAGATAACTCTGTTGCGGGGGCATCCTGGACACTGTAGGGGGGTTAGAGGCATCACTGGTCTCTATCCACTCGATGCCCATATCACCGCCTCCCCAACGTCTCTAGACGTTGCCAAATGTCCCCGTGGGGGTGAAATAGTCCAGTCCAGAACCACTGCGTTAGAAACATAGGTCTTTAATCCTTTCATCTGTCTTTTCAAATTTTCTTTAATTTTCACTGAGGAGGCCTCACCAGGGTAGCAGTATAAAGTAACTGTCATTTGGGTCAAGTAATGAGTTAACTTGCAAGAGTTCTACAAATTTTTTTTTTAAATTTTTTAAATGTTTTGACTTATCTCTGAGAGAGAGAGAGAGAGACAGTGTGAGCAAGAGACGGTCAGAGAGAGAGGGAGATACAGAATCTGAAGCAGGCTCCAGGCTCTGAGCTGTCAGCACAGAGCCCAAGGCGGGGCTCGAACCCAAGAACCTTGAGATCATGACCTGAGCCGAAGTCAGATGCTTAACCGACTGAGCCACCCAGGCGCCCCAAGAGTTCTACAAATGTTTATAAACTGCTTTTGTTTCTGCTATTTCATGAATCTTTTCGAAGGCCCTCGTCCTGTAGACCGCTGCGAGAGCAGTGTTTGCCACGTGTCGTCAACAAACCGACATTCTCCCACCAGGTGTTTTCTTTTCTTTTTTTCCCTTAGTTTGATTCTTTAAAACAGAGCGGTTTGGAGCAAAGCAAACACTGCAAGCAGCTGGGGGAGATGGGAACTACTAACAGGGCTTCCAAAAGCCCTGCCCGTGGCTCTTCCCATTCCGGAGCTGGCAGCAACTCTTCCTTCCTTGTACAACACATTTTGACTTTCTCCTTCATTCAGACGCACAACAACGTAAGTCAGTTAGTATCCTGATCCTTATTTGACGAATGAAGCTGAAGCTCAGAGAGATTAAGGTCAAACTGTGACCAAGGGAACCCAATTCGCTGATGGTTAAGACTGAGCCTAAAAACCAGGACACCTGGCACATCACAAGATTGTGCTGCCCCGCACCATACTAATTAGACTTTCTAGAACTTTCCAACAAGAAGTCTGAAGAAGAGAGGGAGAGGGAGACAGGGACAGAGAAAGGTAAAGGAAATGGGGAAAACTATAGACATTAATCTCCTAAATTATAATTCATAACTAACTCATGTTGAAATCAAACATGTTTTTACTAAGAAGTCAGTGAACTCCAATTAACCAGTGGCAAAATAGAAAAATTCCCCGTTACACTGAACAGTAGATAGTATTTCTTCCTGGGAACTTAAGCTTTAAAATAAAAATCGATTTCTCTGAGTCTTCTGAAATCCAAGGTGGTAAAGACTTCCAGACTCATAGACCCAAAAATCCCACTGTTTGGGGCCACAGAAGTTTCTCTTCACTGTCACTTAACCAGAATTCTTAAGAATTCCTGGAGGGGAAATAAATAAAAGGACCCAGCCACAGCCAGTCTTTCTCACATGACACAGTCTAATAGTCTCTACGTGAGCTGGCCTTCTGGCTCTAGGAAACTATTCCTGGAAGACTGTGAACCAGTTCATGTCTGTAGATGCCCTTTCCTTAGATCATGTGTATTATAAACGAGTCCCTTGTATTTTTTTAAACATTTTAAAAATGTTTATTTTAGAGGGGCAGAGGGAGAAAATCTTAAGCAGGCTCCACTCACAACCCCGGGATCATGACCTGAGCTGAAATCAAGTAGGACACTCAAATGACTGAGCCACCAGGGTGTCCCTGTGTCTTTTCTAATACTATATATTTTTAAATCTTTGTCCCTTTTATGATACGTTCTTGAGAATTAGAATAATTGGTCTGATTCTTAGTTCTCTTCATTGATAAAATCTGTGTTTCACCTGAAAACTACTACTAAAATCTACTTTCACCTGAAAATTAAACTTATTACTGTAAACTGGGGCAGTGAGTAGGGGTCATCACATTTTCTTCTCTCAAAGATCAGATAGCAAATATGTTAAGCTTTGTGGGCTACTTAAGGTCTCTGTCATAGATTCCTTCTTTTTCTTTTTAACGATGCTTTAAAAAAACATTAAAATCATTCTTGAGTGCCAAACAAAAGGCCTCTGGCTGCCCCTGCCCTGAACAATTAATTTCAGATGAGCCCTATCTAGCCCCTTTAGAATGAGTTAGAACAACTTATCCATACTTCTGAAGACAAACCTCTGAAGGGAATGAAAGCTTACATGTTGGTAATTCAGAAGGGGTGGTGGAGAAAGGGGTCTCCCAGTTTTCTCCCTCAAGGATATGAAGGGTGACCTTGCCATTACTTGATCTTTGCCTTAAGCCTACACTCAGGAAGTTGGCCAAAAGGGATAAAATTAAAATGAAAGCGCAAACAAGGCCCATTTATTTTACATGGACTCCTGAAGTATTTAATATGGGAACAGCAGGCTAGTCATTAAAATCCTCTTTGGGCTTAGTTCATTCAGCACACATCTCATTCATGCTCATGAGGCTAAAACGAGGTCAAAGGAGCCCAAATCAAGCTCTGGAGAGGAATCCAGGCCACGGGAGGCATCTCCAAGCCTTGGATCCCGATGTCCACAAAACAGCTCAGCAGTTTCCACTAAAGGCGAGAGAACTTAAATAAAAATATCCTCTATGTAAGCTTTCCCCTTCCCCATCACTCGAAAGCAGCATTATTGAGAAAAAGCAATTCATTTATTTAGACATACTCTTTTTAGGCAACTTTAACTTTTTCCACCGGCGTAACACCACTCTGTACTTCTCGCTTTCAGTTTTCTCTGCCAACACTTTTTTCAGGAGAACCCTCATCACTGTCTCTGTTTCTGCTTCTTTATCCTCTCCAATGAGAAGATCCAACGTATCTCCCACTTTCACCTGAAAATTAAAAGAAAACTCAGCCTTTACTGCATTTTGGGAAACACAGGCCACTGCAAGTGTCCTTTTATTTATTTTTAGTAATCTCTATACCCAATGTGTGGCTTGAACTCATTACCCTGGGATCAAGAGTCAAAAGCTCCCCCAACCAGGGACCCCCACAAACATCCTTGGTTTGCGCTTCACCAGGTGACCATTCCCCAGAGGGCAGGTGAGGAAAGGGAGCAGTTCCTCTGGAGCTGTCCGTCATCCCTAGTGCCTCCAGGTGAAAGGGCCTCACTCAGAGATGCCCCAGACACACGTGCCCGATACTGTCCATGTCCTTCCTTCAGACTTAGCTGGCTGCTTATGGGCAGCCCTTGTGCGGTGTGGCTCAACTACCTCTACTAGACTCAAGGAAACCCCTGGAGGCATTTGTTTTGGTAGCAATGACAAGAAACAAAGATGGTGGGGTGCAATCTTAGAGAATATGTGCATAGTAATTACTACCGGCACTGAGACAAACATTTCCAGTGTAACTTTTCATTGATTTCAACCCAGATGAACCACATAGTTGGGGACAGGGCAGTTTGTTGAAAATTAGTTGCTGTGTAACAGTCAGCTGTTTTCCCTTAGACAAAGGGTAGGGAAACGGCCATTCTAACACTTAATTAGTCCCAGCAATGCCACATCATCAAGAAGATAGACAGGATTCAATTCACCAAGATGGTATGCCACAGAAAGGAGGGTACCGTTGCACGCGGACTCAGTGGGTTAAAAAGGCCGAGGTCAAACCCATTCTTGCCCAGAGGGGCGCCTTGGGTTGAGTAGCACAGGGCCATGTCCTAGGCCAGTCCTAACCGTGTTGCCACTCCTGGCAGCCCAGGATTCCGGGGGATCTGCCCAGTGACTCAGGAAGGAGCTAAAGTGACCCAGGTGCCAGACGCTGCTCCTACCAGAACAGAAGCCGGGGAGTGGCCCCACAGGGGGGACCATGGACTCTAAGTGGGTGCACGTGGCCATTTATTTATTTAGAGCCAGGTGAGCTGGAGAACACCCGGCCATTTAAAAGCCTGCTGGAGGTCTTGTGTTTAAGAAGTGTGGTGCCACTTCTACTTATTTTCCAGTTAACGCTGAGGCCGCAGTCGTAACATCAGGCTGTCACACGTGTACCTCACCAGGGCAAGCTCGTGTTGTTCTCCCACCCATTCTAGGGCCCAGTATTCAGTCCAAAACATGGGCACACACACCTGTCAGCCACAATGCCATACCGCTCAGCCCAGACAGCCTGGATGTGAACTCGCACAGCAGCTGATGATAAACCATTAATACTCCCCTCTGGGCTGAGAAGCAGAAAGGCTCACACCACAAGTGGGTGTGATGACCGCCTCTCCCCTGGACTTGAAGGTTGGGCTGACACAGGCATCAGCTAGGGGGTCTGTTCTCCTGCAGTTCTTATATGCTTAACTAAAAATAAATGACCACTGGGGTGCCTGGGTGACTCTGCCAGTTAAGCGTCTGACTCTTGATCTTGGGTCAAGTCATGATCTCATGGTTCGTGGGTTCAAGCCCCGCATTGGGCTCTGCGCTGATAGCAATGGAGCCTGCTTGGGGTTCTCTTTCTCTGTGCCTCTTCTCTGCTTGTGCTCTATCTCAAACTAAATAAAAAAAACTTTAAACAAATAAATAACCAACCACTCGGGCGCTTGGGTGGCTCAGTCGGTTGGGCATCTGACCCTTGATTTCCACTCAGGTCAGGATCTTGAAGTTTGTGGGATCAAGCCCCGCAACAGGCTCTGTGCTGGCAGTGTGGAGCCTTCTCTGAATTCTGTCTCTCCCTCTCTGTCTGCCCCGCCACTGCTCGCATGTGCTCTCTCAAAATAAAAAAAAAAATTGAAAAAGAAAAAAATAAATGACCCTTTGGCCCAACTGGATGGACATTTAAAATCAATGTCCAGGAATACAAGGCTTTACATTTTTCAGCATAACTTTATTTCATTAAAATTCACTTTTTAATAACATATGCATATGATACAAAATATACAAAGTATAAAAGGATACACAGAGAAAAAGGCAACCCTCGTTGTGTATCCCTCCACAGATATACTGTGCTTAATGTCTGTCCCTTAAAAGAGTAGGCTCCTGTGTGGCTGAGCAGATCCCTTTGGTAGCTTACTTCCAAGGCAGAGAAAAGGGAAGGAATATTTCTCAGGGAGAGAATGAGTTCAGGAAGGCTTCAGCCCCTGTACTCAGGTTCTAAACACCCTTTGTTTAAGTCAACAGGGACCCAGCACCTCCAGCGCTCGGGCCCCACCTGGTTTGCAGCTAACAGAAAAGCTTTGCTCTGCTATAGGCAGCCAGCTTTACAGCTGCAGCATCAGGAAACTGCCTGACCCTTCAAAGCCAGCAGGCAGGCACAGCCCTGTGCAGCAGGTCACAGTGAGGGAGGTGTCCTTTATTCTCTGCAAGGGCCAGTCCTTTCTCATGTGGGAGACAGCACAGCAGACATAAAGCAAAAGTGGATGGGATTACGGGCTGTTCCAAATATCTACATTTCAAATCTCCCCTTAGCTGCAGTTACTATGGCTACAGGCCTCCTAGTAACGAGGCAGCCCGAGTGTTGAGTGTTAACACTGGCCCCTTCCTCTGCTGACCCTCAGGAGAAATCTGGAAGGCAGCCGAGAAAACAGAACACCCAAGGCAGAATGAAGCAGTGGCAATTAGACTGTAGTGAATACTATCTCAAAACAGGGGGAGAAAAACAGACTGTGGCATGTGTAAATGAGGCCTTGGTACAGAGGCTCGGTGCACCCAGAACAAGTCTGGTCTTAGGAACACTGTGGCTGAGGAGAGGGGGCAGGGCTGCAACCAGGGGGAAGCAAGTGTGGGCAAGAAGAGCCTGGATTCCAGACGCACGCCTGGAGTGCCTGACTTCTGCGCCTACAGAACAACGACGGACACGCCCAATCTGCTGGGCCAGGTGCCATCAGAGACCGTGGGCCTCGCACCGTGGTAGCTGAGACCAGCACTGTCCATTTAGCCCTAAGACTGGTACAACCCCAGAGAACGAGGTCTCTGAAACAAGCCTCGGTGCTCACCCAGGTCCGTGGCCAAGAGCTCACACCCTCCCTGTGTCGCAGGGCAATAGGATTTAGCTCAGGTCCCTCCCGCCCCATGAAGCAAAGCTAATCATAACCCACAAAAGTGTGTCCAACTTCCCTGGGGCATTTGTTCCCTAGACACGAAGTGTTAGATTATATCTGCCAATGCCTCACATGCTGGTGTCTACAAACTTTTTAAGGGTCTCTGTCATATACTTTTTCATTGTTCTGTTAACTTTATTGTATCATTTTCCCAATTATGAAAGTGACATATACTTGTAAAAAAGTCAGAAAATAAAAATGAAGAAAATATAACCTTATACTAGTAATATTAGTATTTTAATTCTAGGTACGTGTAAAATGCAACTTTTTACAAAAGTACATAATTTTAACAGTATATATACACAGTTCATTGCAACAATACTGGATACTGGAAATACGTGTTCTTATGACTGACTTTCACTTAACAACAGTATGGAGGGTGCACAGTCAGCACTCTGGGCTCCTAACAACAGTACTGATGCGGGGCTGGCTCAGTTCTGGTCACTGCTGTGCATAGAGCAGGGCATCCAGCAAGTGCTGGTGGGTAACGAACAAAAGGCTGCATCTGCAGAAGTCCGGGAGTCCAAAGTCACCTCTCTGTGGACCAACTATTCTTTTCAGACTCACTCTTATGATTTCATGGGACTTGGAAGTGTAACTAAGGGACTGTTGCCAGTTCTGATAGTGGCATGTCTTAAAATTTTACAAATGAAGGGAAAGCTTCATCTTGAAGTCATTAGGACTGCAAAAGAGCAAGTGGTTTGTGTGACCGAAGTTGGCTGGGGATCCACACTAGCCTGTCAGGTCCTCAGGGAATCGCAGAGAGGGTAACAGAGACACACACAAGGAGACACTGACACCCCAAGTAAGGAGCCTGAGGGGACACTGAGGTGGCACTGAGTACTGGCAGAGCAACAGACAAAAATATCTGGCTGTCATATCTCACCGTTCTGCTTTTCTTCCATAATTTTTCCCCATTCAGCCTGAGTTCACCTTTGTAGAACGCATCTTCCACCTTGCTTTTAAAAAAACACAAAAAACAACAAAACCCAAATGCTTTGAGATAGAAATATATTCAAAACAATTACAGAGGTCGGAGAAAAACATCTGCCATTAATGTTTTACTCTGATAGTCACCAGCCTCTTCACAAAGGCCTCCATTCTGGGTGCTGGGAAAGCGGAAGTCAACAGCTCCCATGTGTACGTAAGACAGCGAGATCAGGGGCTTCTCCTGAACAGACGAGGGCCTGCAGCCGCGAGCTGCTCACACCACCAGCAGGTAACCAGCGCTCTGACGGGGCTGTGAGGGCTGGGCACTACTTCCCCGACTCCTGCAAAGCACACGCTCCCGTGATTCACAACCACCAAAGGGCTCTGGGCTCTGCCAGACAAACCAGGCACCACACGAAATGTTGAGGCTACTCAACAATCCTCTGCTAGTCTGCACTGAGACTGGGGAAATTCCAATCCAGCAGCTGCCGGTCTCCTGGTCTCTCTTAATCACCAGGGCAACCAGACCAGGAGAGGGTGCTGACAAAAATCAGTGCCATTTTCTCTTGCTGCTCTGACTTCAGGGGAGTAATATCTGGGCTTTGGCTTAATGATAACAGCATCAGCTACTCCTCTGGGGAAGAAAGAGGTGCTCTCTTACAAGTTTGCCAGATTTTAGACAATATTCAGTTAATCCCAAAAAGGGTCCCTATGGGATCAGTCACCTTTATGAGTCCTTAAACTTCATGGATTAAAAAATTAAACTATGCCATTAAATTAGGTCATAAAGGTATAAATTACACATGGAGACCCTTCTGAATTTATTATCCATACCGTGACTCTTACCTTGCATGCAGTTTGCACACAGTGACTGCTAAAGGAGTGAATGAACAATGAGGGTCACTATTCTTATATAATTAGTTTAGCAGAGAGAACAAGAACACTAGAGAAACTGTGAAAGTTACACTTAATATTTCTGTGCACCATACATGAACACACATAGTATTTTCTTCATAGCAGCTAACATACATTGAGTACCTACCACGTGTCAGGCACTGTTAAAGTGCTTTAGATGGAGGAGAGACATACTCATTTAATCCTAGCAACCAACTCCTAAAGTAGGTGTTATTTTACATATTACAGATGAGAAAGCTGACCCTCAGAGAATTTAAGTAACTTGCCCAAGGTCACCAGCAAACCAGGATTGAAACCCCAGTAGTCTAGCTGCAGAGCCTGCATTCTTAACCACCACATTCTACTGCTTCTGTGGCTTCTAAAAGGACCTTCTCACACTGTGGCATTTGTGAAACCCGCGTACAGCTGCTTCTTACTATACCCATCTAACGTGGTCATGCCTTCCCTCCTCAAGAAGCTGGTATTCAATTGGTGGTTCACCTTAGAGTCCCCTGTGTCTTAGAATCAGGGAGAGGTGGCACATGGGATGTGCAGGCAGGCGGTCACTTGACTCCTCTGGGAATCCGCTTTCTCATGTGTGGAACGAAGTAACTGAACAGGTTCCCTGGAAGGTCCTTTCCTATCTGTGCGTACTCCTCACCATGATACGGGCTGCGGAGCTGGAGACAGTGCATTAAAATAACAAAAAGACAGGATTTTGTAATAAAATGTACATCATACTTACTTTCTTCCAACATCTAGGCCCGTCTTTAGGATAATATCGTACCGGAAAGACTGCACTACTTTCTCCAGGTCTTTATAGTCTCTGGCCGCTCCGGGGTCGTCGTCCGGCTCCTCCTGCTCACTCATCTCGCCCTGGCTCTCCTCATCGGAGTCCTCTTCAGCTGTGGCTTTCTGCAGTGTCTTTTTAGTGGATTTTTTAGAGCTTATATTACTTTTGAGTCTTATGGAAAATGGGAAAACATATTCTGGGGATATTAAAAGCCCAGGGAGTCTCAGTGAGAAAATGTTATGGAAAAATGTTTTACAATTTGATGTGTTTAATTTGGTACTAGAAAAATAGAAGTATCGATTCCAGGATGCACAGAGTTTGTATGAAGGTGTCCCCTGCAGCACTCCCCAGAGTCCGACCCAGGCATCTGGCTTTCTCAAAACGCCGGCAGGCAGTCTGACACTAGTCATAGCCATGGTGCACAGAACCTGAAACAGACTATAATTCACTTTTATTTCACAAGTGCGGCGTCCTGGCATTCTCAACACAAACCATACATACCACGAACACTTCCTATCCAGCACCGCACTTAGGCTCCCCTACAGAAGACTGTAGTGGTCTGCACGTACTGGGGGCCACGCACTGTACCCTGGTGACTCTTCTAGCTGTGCTTGCCTCACAGGGTGGACATGAAGGTGGAACTAGATACTATGTGTGAAAACACTGGTTCTCTTCTCCATCCCCCAAATTTGCTTAGATACTTATCGCTACTGAAAAATATTAACAGTAGTTCTCAATGATTAAAAAAAAAAAAACAAAAGATCTCATGGCAGCTGGGTGGCTCAGTCGGTTAAGCTTCCGACTTTGGCTCAGAAGTTCCTAAGTTCAAGTCCCACGTCGGGCTCTGTGCTGACAGTGCAGAGCCTGGAGCCTATTTCGAGTTCTGTGTCTCCCTCTCTGCCACTTCCCTGTTCATACTCTGTCTCTCTCTCTCTAAAATAAAAATAAAGCATTAAAATTTGTACCCAGAGTTAATATTAAAAAAAAAAAGATCACATGGAGAGAAAAACTATTGCCATACATTACATCTCCACAATACTCACTTTGCTAAGGAAGGACACCAGCTCATGACTTCACAAAACCCAGAGTGAATCTCTAAGCTTTATTTCAACCTCCAACCCTAGCAAATCAGAGCTAGGAATGAGCAAATTGGACAGATCTGCATTTTACCTCCTTTTACATCTTCCTCCTACCGTTTAACAGACGCATTAGCTAGCAGAGAAGGAAGGGGCCTGGAGATGCACAAAGTAGGTAATTGTTTCCTGAGGCACTGAGGAGTTGACATGCCAGAGAGCAGTCGGTTCCTGTACTACCTCAAAGATAGCAGATACCATCTCACCATGAGGGTAGCAAACCTTCCCAAGTACACCAAGATGGTTTTAGAGACCATTATCTAGTAATTTGAGAAGGGTCGCCATATGGTCAATATCCTCGTACCTTGAGTCTGAGAATGATTTTCCATGGTGCCAAGGCTATACTTCCAGACAGATTTCTTTGATGATGGTTTGAAGGATTTTTCCTTCCTACTTTCCATTTATCACAAAACTGACAATAGCAATTACCTGTAAGCCCACTCAAAGGCACACGGCTATCTACCTCCAAGTTGTGTTTTTAACATTTTGAGCCTTATTTTTGTTGGCATGAATGAGGCAGACAACACGAGCTCAAGTCTGTATCTCATGGCTCTTGGGACCCCGATCTGAGTCTTAACTGAGAAATAAAGCAGGCATAACTTAAGGGTTGTTTTTCAACACGACTAGAATTTGAAATAATTTTTTAAAGCTTTAAAAAAAAAATTTTTTTTTTGAAAGAGCATATCTGTGCACATGCAGGAGCAGGACAGAGAGAGAGAGAGAGAGAGAGAGAGAGAGGCAGAGAGAGAGAGAGAGAGAGAGAGAGAGAGAGAGAATCCCAAGCAGGTTCAGCATTATCAATTCGGAGCCCTATGCACGGCTCAAACTCATAAACTGTGAGATTAATACCTGACCAGAAATCAAGAGTTAGATGCTTAACTGAGTCACCAAGTGCCCCTTAAATAATTTTTATATGCTATAACAATCCATAGAGTACTCTAAAATACTGACTGGAAACTACCTGAAACACCTTAAAGAGAAATACTGAGAAAAGTCATTTTATATATATTCTATCTAACTTAGAGAATAATAACCATGCATAGAAAAAACCTTAAATTTTCTAGAAGCAGGCATAAAGAAAGAAAATTTTATATTTCAATAGTTTCTAAACTTTGTATTTCATGGATCACTACAATAAAAAATTAAGGGGTGACTGGCTGGCTCAGTCGGTTAAGCTTCTGAGTCTTGATCTCAGCTCAGCTCTTGATCTCAGGATTCTGAGTTTAAGCCCTGGATTGGGCTCCCTGCTGGGTGTGGAGGCTACTTAAAAAAAATTATAGGAGCCCCTGGGTGGCTCAGTCAGTTAAGCATCTGACTTCAGCTCAGGTCATGACCTCACGGTTCGTGAGTTTGAGCCCCATGTCAGGCTCTGTTCTGACAACCCAGAGCCGTGAGCCTGCTTCAGATTCTGTCTTCTCTCCCTCTCTGCCCCTTCCCTGCTCTGTCTCAAAAAATAAACATTTAAAAAACTTTAGGGGCACCTGAATGGCTCAGTCAGTTAAGTGTCCAGCTTCGGCTCAGGTCATGATCTTGTGGTCTGTGAGTTCAAGCCCCATGTTGGGCTCTGTGCTGACAGCTCAGAGCCTGAAGCCTGCTTCCGATTCTGTGTCTCCCTCTCTCTCTGTGCCCCTGCCCTCCTCATGCTCTCTCTCTCTCAAAAAATATTTTTTAAAAAGTTAAAAAAAAATTTAAAAGATTTTGAACATAAAATTGAGAAAACATAGTAAGCTAATTTTTGCTGGAGACGATAACCATTTGTAGCAGTGGACACCCAGGGCCACAGGGTAGAGTCTGAGAACCCAAGTTCCATGGTAACTTGGGATTTCAGAATTCTCACCATTCTCAGAACTAACAGGAGTAGCTCACTGCGTCTAAGTTGCTTGTACAATTTCTTATGCTGAACACCTGCTCTCCTTCCGGGAGTCTTGAATTTTGGTACATGCTGGGCAGAGAGTGCCTATATAACAAGAGCCAACAAACACCCCGGACAGAGTCTCTAAGGAGCTTCCCTGATAGACAATATTTCACATATGTTGGCACGCTTTGTTGCTGGGATTTAAGCGTGTCCTAGGAGTCCACTGGGAGAGGACTTGTGAAAGACTGCACCGGGTTCCCTCCAGATTCTGTCCCATGCATCTTCTCCCTTTGCTGACTGTGCTTTGTACCTTTCTGCTGTGATAAATCATAGACCTGACTCAGAGCCAAGTCCTGTTGAATCTTCCTAGTGAATCAATGAACCTAGCGGTGGTCTTGGGGACCCTGTCACAATATCCAAATGCCTATTTGACATCCCTGTTACCCTGGGCGTGTAACAGGTATCTCAAGCTATACTGGTCCCAAAACAAACTTCTGACACATCCCCAACCCCAAATCTGTTTCACCTGTGGCCTTCCCCATGTCAGTGAATGATAGCTCCACCTTGTAGGTGCTGAGAACAAAAGCTTCCAGTAATTCTGGATTCTCCCTCATACCCAAATCCAACATGTCAAGAGGTTATTACGTTGGCTGTATCTTCAAAACACGGTCTGGTATCCCAGCACCTCTCACCACTTCCACTGGTTCATCACCAGGGATACTCCAAACGCTCAAGTAGAGGCTATTTTCCAGAGCAGTGATTCTTCCAAAAATAATTTACACTTTATCCTTCCTACAAAAGCATAAAGAAGAGGAAGGTCCCTCCGTTCCCTCTCTGACCTCTTTCCTTTTGCTCTCTCAGCTCTAGCCACATTGACCTTCCTGATGCTCCTCACATACAACAGGGACATTTCTGGTTTAAGTCTTTGTCCCAGTGGCAACCAGAACTCTGACCCCACATAACTGCATAGATAACTTATTTTCTTAAACTTTTTTTAATGTTTCTTTCATTTTTGAGAGACCGAGAGAGACACAGCATGAGTGGGGGAGGGGCAGAGAGCAAGGGAGACAAGAATGTGAAGCAGGCTCCAAGCTCTGGCACAGAGCCTGATACCGGGCTCGAACCCACAGACTATGAGATCATGACCTGAGCTGAAGTCGAATGCTTAAACGACTGAGCCACCCAGGAGCCTCTCTTCAACTCTTTAACTCAAATGTCACCTCAGTGTTGTCTACTCCATCCAATTCTATTTAATAAGCATTTTGCCCTCCCAATCATCCCTTACTTCGCTCTACTTTTTCCCTCTATAGCACTTATCATCTATCATATCATACATAATTTACAGAGTGTTTCTTTCTCTTTTTTCCTTTTTTTTTTTTTTTTTTTTGGACTGTTTCCCCTAATAGAATATAAACTCTACTAGGGTAGAAATCTTCACCTGAATTTGTTTGTCTCTGCTGAATCCCAAGTGCCCAGAACAGTGCCTGGCACATGGTGAGTGTGCTTAATTTGCCACCGCGGAATGAAAGCAGATCAGGAGAACTAGAGCATCAGAATGAATCCATAAAAGATCCCACAAAGTTGGGGCTCAAATAAAGTAAGTGCAAAAGTCTAGATTTCCAAAGACCTTGCCGATCGAAGTTTTGAATTGACCCAGAGAGCATGTGAACCATAGAAAGACCTTAAGCAGGTAAGTGACCCCACAGAAGTACATTTTAAGAGATTTTTTTGTTTCCTGGGTTGGTTGGTTTGTTTGTTTTGCTAAACGTGTGGACCTGAGTTGCGGGGATGAAAACGGCAGGAATCCCGGAGATTTGTGGTGAGAGCTTCAGGAGACACGTAAGATACGTGAACTAGTCGAAGGCTGTAAGAAATCAACGTCTGGGATAAGAGGCAACGTTACCCTTGACCTGCGGGGACACTGGGCATCGCTCCACGTTCTGAGCCTGTTCTACTCGGTTAAGAACCTGTTCTAACTGCGTTGCGGTCTATTGCAACTGAAAATCTTCCCTTCTCCTGGACTCAGGCTGACCACTGAAACGGGGTAGGGTTCCCCCGTATACCCCCCACCCCCGCGCGTTGCGCACCTTCCCGGTCCTCAAGGTCAAAGGACACTGGACACCTGAGTCCTCGAGCTCCGGGTCGCTTGCAGCCAGCAGTAGCGGCCGGGCCCGGGTGGAGCGCCTCGGCGCGCGGGGTGCACACGTTCCCCGCAGCCCCCGGGCCCACGGGCGTCCCGAGGCTGGCCAGGCAGGGGCAGGACGCGGGAGACTCACGCGGGGTCCTGGCAGGAGCGCAGGCTGGGCAGAGACGTTCGCCGCGCCACTACTTCACGAGTGCGCGCCAAGAAGCAACAGAGTGGGCGCCAGGCCGGGGCACCGCTCGCCCGACAGGGGCGCAGTCACCTGCAAGTCGGGGCCGCTCTTCCCTCCCTCGATCCCTCCCCACGGCTTTGCGGACCCGGGCCTCCAGGCCCCGCCCGGCCTCGTCCCGCCCCTTCCGTCAGCGCCGCCGCGGCGAGAGCGGGCCGGGCGGGGCGCACGGGAGCGGCGGAAGCGGCGCAGCGACCCCTGCCGGACGTCCCTCTTCGGCGGACCGCGCGGAGAACAGGCCGGGGCGGAGGGGAGCCGAGAAGGCAGGGCCGCGTGTTTGTTTCCACGTGGCCGAAGAGAGCTTATCTTAATGCAGCGTCTTTGGATTTTCTGCGGTTACAAACCCCTTTGAACATCTTTGAGAGTTATAACGTCTCCAGAAAAATGTACGTACCCGCCAGAATTTACTGATAAAATAAGGTAAGTTCAGAACATCCTTTCAAGAATAAAGTTATTTAAAAGGTAACTGGGCCATAACTGTGAGGCTTACCTGTCATGGAGTTGATCATTGATTAAATGGCTAAAAAAAAAAAAAACAAAGGTCTGAAAATACTGCTTAGCCTTGGGCCATGTAGAAACGGCCCTTTTGGATGTAGAAAGATGAACCAGAAACCAGAGAACTTCCACGGGACAGCACATTAATGCTTATGGGGATACATGCTCTGTTAAATTAAAAATAGTGATTTTCCCCCTTTGTTTTCCCCATCCTCACCAGCTCTAAGTTTCCTGCACTATCAGTTCTACTGCTTCCTCACTGCTTCACAGTGGCTTTTGGATGCATTTGAACAATAAGAAAAAGCAGTTATAAATTGTGTCAAATGTTGAAATGATACAACTTCATACATCTGTCAATTCAGTTTATAATGTTGACATTTTGGGTGATATACAGTAGTATTTACTAGTTTCAGTCATTTGTAGAAGATTACAGATAAATTGTTAAATCTGCCAGTAATAGGGGTTAATCAGTATTATTATAAAGTGACAAAATTGCTGTATGATTATGCATGATTGCGAGAGGGATAAAAGAATACAGTGATAATGGGTTACATAGAATCAACTTGGCCACTGGCCTTTAAAAAAAGTAACATTTCATTAGATGAATCAAGTTAGTATTTAACTTAAAATTCTAATTAATATTTAAAAATGCTGTGAGATTAACAAGTAAGTAGTATATGGGGGGTTGGGGGTACACATGTTTGTGATTTGTAATTTTTTTCCCCACAGAAACACCTGATTCTTGGGGCACCTGGCTGGCTCAGTAGGTAGGGCATGTGACTCTTGAGATCTCAGGGTGGTAAGTTCAAGCCCTTGAGCCTACTTTAAAAAAGAAAGAAAGAAAAAAAAGAAACATCCCATTCTTTTTTCCCCTGGGCGGGAGCTCCTGCTGTAGTGCCTTATAGGGACTGTAGTTTCCACAAGGTTAGACCATGGGGCGGACTAGGTTCCCATCAGTCAACAGGGCTACACTATTTCAGATCACAAATGAGAATTTTAATTAAGCTCAAATACTTAATTGTCCATAAAGAGATGAGTAAACCAGATGGAGCCTTGGGTTGGGGCCCATAGATGATTTCAAGGTATTTATTTATATTTTTATGTATTTATTCTTTAATGTTTATTCATTTTTGAGAGAGAGAGACGGAGCACGAGAAGGGGAGGGTTTGAGAGAGAGACACACAGAAGCAGCAGCTCTGTCAGCACAGAGTTCGATGCCGGGCTCAAACCCACCAACCATGAGATCATGACTTGAGCCGAAGTCAAACGCTTAACTGACTGAGCCACCCAGGTGCCCCATTAAGGTATTTTTTTAAAGTTATTTTTTTAATGCAGGAGGGGCAGCCTCACTCTAAACATTGTTATGGGCTTGATTTTCTTATAATTTCTCTCATAATGTATTTACTACTTACTTATTTGTTAAGTTGAGGAAAATGAGCTGGAGAAGAAAATTACCTTTCCACTGCCTCACCCTGTGTATCCCAAACCTCGTTAATCAGTCACCAAAAATATTTCAAGAACAATCCATTACATGGGGCGCCTGGGTGGCTGAGTCACTTAAGTGCCCGACTCTTGATTTTGGCTCAGGTTGTGAACTCATGGTGAGATTGAGCTGACAGTGCAGAGCCTGCTTGGGATTCTCTCTCTCCCCCTCTCTCTTCTCCTCCCTTGCCCCCAAATAAATAAATAAAAACTTTAAATTATTTCTGCCTACATACAAGCAATACACACAAATAACAAGTTCTTGTGTCACGTAATGAGATACATGACATTGTTTTTAATTTTTAAAATTTAATAGAATAATGTGATATTTTTTTCACTTCACTTTATCTTTTGAGATTCATTCCATGTTTATACATACATTTGGGCTTCTTCATACCATTCATATATAAATTATTCCCCGTTTATTTGTTTCCTTCCTAAAGAACAATTAGGGTCTGTCAAACATTGCAGCAATGGCATTTCTGGGGGCTATCACTGTGTGAAAGTTTCTCCAGAGTGTTTACTTAGAATAGGAATCTCTGGGACCTAGTATAGGTATGCTTTTCTTCAGTCTTACTAAAAATGGCCTAGTTTACATTCACATTCACATTCACATTACTAATTTACATTTGCCCAAGCTCATGAAAGCCATATATTCCCCATTCTCCTTAATAGTTCATATTATCAGATTTTTAAATATTGTCAGTCGTATGAATGGAAAATAGCACCTTGTTTTACTTTGTAAATTTTCCCTGATTGTGATGAGATTGAGTATCTTTTTACATAATCATTGGCTATTCAGATTTTTCTCTTCTCTAATTTGCCGGTTTAACCATGCTCCCAATTTGGGTTTATGATGGATGCCCTTGCATTCTTATAAAATAGTTTTTTAAAAAAAAAAAATCACATGCACATGTTTCCCTAAATAATATATTGACTCGTTTTGTTCTTGAAATGTATATAAATGATGTCACGTTATAGGTCATTCCGATGAGTACAGTTTCTGTTGATGACTCATACTTTCACTCAGTGATAGAGTTCCAAGATTCACTTATCTGTAGCTGGTGAGTTATAGTTCATCTATTTTGTTTACTGCTCATAGTATTCCAGAGTGTAGGGATACCATAATTTGTTCTTCCTGTTTATTTCAGAAGAAAAATTATTCTGTTTTGTCTCTTTTGAACAATTTTATTTTTTGGCCAATATGTATATTTCTTCAGTCTTTCGTACAATTTTATTTTCTCCCTTCAATCATAATCATATGATATCCAAATTCTGTTTTACTTGCAGGGTCTATAAACACAGGCTTATCTAGCTCAGTGTCAGGCAAGGCAATACTGCTTCTTGAAATGGTTCCATCATGGACCCTCTGGTCATCCAACCCCTGTCACCCCCTTGCCTGGCTTTACCTCAACTATACTGTGCAGCCACTTCTTTGATTCCAGACTTTAACTTTTCCTTGCCTTCCATGATTTTCCCATGTTTTTCACATAGAACATGTCTGACCTTTATTGCACTGCCACCACCTTTGGGACCCAGAGCCTTCTTTGTCAGAATGGCCACTCCCAGAGGCTGCTTCCCCTTCCCACCCTTTCCTAGAACCACTTTTTCCTTTGGGCGGCATCTTCAAAACTTGCAGCTGACCTGTAATATATATATCTATTTAATTTTTTTAGGTTTATTTATTTTTTTTTTTTTAAAAATATTTTTATTTATTTCTAGGAGAGAGAGAGACAGCATGAGCAGGGGAGGGTCAGAGAGAGAGGGAGACACAGACTCCGAAACAGGCTCCAGGCTCTGAGCTGGCAGTCAGCACAGAGCCCAACGTGGGGTTCAAACCCACGAACCGCGAGATCATGACCTAAGCGAAAGTCGGACGCTTAAGGGACTAAGCCACCCAGGTACCGCAGGGTTTATTTATTTTTGAGAGAGGGAGAGATCAAGTGTGTACGAGCAGGGGAGGGGCAGAGGGAGGGAGAGAATCCCAAGTGGGCTCTGTGCTGTCAGTGCAGAATCTGATGCAGGGTTTGAAGGCTTGAACTCATGAACCGTGAGATCATGACCCGAGCTGAAACCAAGAGTTGGACACTCAACTGACTGGGCTACCCAGGTGCCCCTCTAATTGAAATACAGTTGACACACATGCTACATTAGTTTCAGGTGTATAATAGAGTGATTCAACTTCTCTGTATGTTCTCTGTATGTTATGCTTTGCTCACCACAAGTGTAGCCGCCATCTGTCACCATTCAGTACTGTTACAGTACCACTGACTATATTCCCTGTGCTGTGCCTTTCATCCCCATGACTTACTCATTTCGTAACTGGAAGCCCATATCTCCCACTCCCCTCACCCGTTTACCATAGTTGTTTGTTTTTTTTTTTAACGTTTATTCATTTTTTGAGAGACAGAGAGAGACAGAGATGAGTGGGGGAGGGACTGAGAAAGAGGGGGACACAGAATCCGAAGCAGGCTCCAGGCTCCGAGCTGTCAACACAGAGCCTGATGTGGGGCTCAAACTCATGGACAGCAATAGCATGACCTGAGCTGAAGTCGGACACCAAACCAACTGAGCCACCCAGGTGCACCTACCATAGTTTATTTTTTATTCTTCTGTTGATGGACTGTGACTACTTTCTATTTGTGTGTGTGTGTGTTTTGTTTTGTTTTGTCTTTTTAAAGCATTTATTTATTTTGAGAGAGAGACAGAGTGAGCGAGCATATGTGCATGTGTGAGCAGGGGAGAGGCAGAGAGAAGGCGAGACAGAGAATCCCAAGCAGGCTCCACGCTGACGGTGCAGAGCTGGATGTGGGGCTCAATCTCATGAACTATGAGATCATGAACTGAGTCAAAATCAAGAGCTGGATACTTAACTGACTGAGCCACCCAGCCCCCCCCCCCATTTTTATTATATATATATATATACACATATTTAGTATATGTAATATATATTTAATGTTATTTATTAATATATATTAATGTTTTTTACTATATTGGAAAATATATTTATGAACTATCTTTCAAATATATTTAAGCCAAAATTTCTCCGAGGGTATCCATTAAAGAGTAAAATTACTGTAATTTGGAGTATGCATATGCCCAGCCTTATAAGATAGCCAAACTTTTTTCCAAAATGATTACTATCTGACCAAGCAGTATGTGATACTTTCCATTTGGCTCATATTCTTGCCAGCAAGTACATCTTTACACTGTCATGCTGCTTAATTTTTACAAATCTAGTGGTGTGGACTGGTGTCTTGTGCTGTTAATCTGCATTTCTCAGATTACTCATGAAGTTGAACATTTTTCCACTTGCTTGTTAGCAGTTTTTGTTTCCTTTTCATCTGTTTTGCCCACTTTTTTTTTTAAAGATTTTGATATTTAGGTAATCTCTATACCCAAATTGAGGCTCAAATCTATAATCCCGAGATCAAGAGTCGTATGTTCCCCCAACTGAGCCACCCCAAGAACTTCTTATTCTTAATGTAATTATAGGGGAGGGAAAAAACCTCTTTCCTTTATCCTCTTATGTTTAGTAACTGGGATCTTGCAAATTAAAGTGACAAAAGACAGATTAATGGGAGAAAAAACCCAGAGTTTATGTGTGCAAAGTGCATGCACACAGTAGAACTCAGTGATGAGCAGCTCAAAAGGGTGGTTAAAAGTAGGGGATTGTACACTGTCTTAACAAAGGGTGATAAGTTGTAGAGAAGGAAAATGGCTTGGGCTTCTAGGGGTGGTAAATTGCAGGAAGGTAAATAAATACATGGGGAAAACTAATTGAAGAGAAGGGCTATTTTGGTAATGTCGGTTATACAGACTCAATCTCAGGCAGTCTAGGGGTGTTAAGAGTGTCTCTGGCAGTTCTCTTTCTCCTGCTATGGGAGACGAGACGGGGAGCACAGTGATAAAGGAAAACTTATAGCCTACTTTTAGGCAGAAAGCAGGAGGGTGGAAAGCTTATCCTGTGCTGCTATTTCTCAGTTGCCTTCTGACCAAAATAATGCTTATTCCAAAGTGGCACATTTTGGGGTGGCCTTGTGATGGCCTTCATAATTGAATCTATCAGTCTTATTATTAACGGTTAACACATTGTAATTTTGTTTAAGAAATCTTTCCCGGGGTGCCGGCCTGGCTCAGTTTGTGGAATGTACAATTCTTGATCTCAGGGTCATGAGTTCAAGCCCCACATTAGGCATGGAGCTTCCCTAAAAAAATAACAAATAAAAATTTTTTTCTAAAAAAAAAAAACCCAGAAGTCTTTTTTTTTAAGAGCATTTTTTTTCAATTTTTATTTATTTCTAGGAGAGAGAGAGAGAGAGAGACAGCGTGAGCAGGGGAGGGTCAGAGAGAGAGGGAGATACAGACTCTGAAATAGGCTCCAGGCTCTGAGCTGGCAGTCAGCACAGAGCCCGATGCGGGGCTCGAACTCACGAACCGCGAGATCATGACCTAAGCGAAAGTCAGACGCTTAACCGACTAAGCCACCCAGGCGCCCCAGAAAAACCCAGAAGTCTTTCCCAACGTTGAAAGTCATGAAAAGTGTCCTCTTAAAATTTCTTCCAATAGTTCTAGAGTTTTATCTTTCATATTTAAGTCTATTCCATTTTGGACTGTTTTTTATGTGTGGTGTGAAGGAAGAATTCAATTCCATCCCGCCCCCCCCATAAAGATTACCAGTTATCTAGATGGTCTTTCATCAGTGACCTGAATGACACCTCTGTCATATGTCGTGCGTGTGTGTGTGTGTGTGTGTGTGTGTGTGTTGGTAAGTTCTGTTATTTTCCATTGGTCTCTCTACCAATACGAAACAATCTTTTTTTCTTTTTCTTTTTCCACAGTCTTAATATAATAGCTGTGTGATAAGTTTTGATATTTGGTAGGATAATCCCCGCCACCTCCCCCCTTACTCCATCACTTACTGTTAGATTAATTAAATGAAGAGTCCATATGGGTCTAATGCCATTGCTACCTACATGAGCAAAACAAAATCTAAGTCTGTAAATGCCTCATGGTTATGAAATCAAAACGCTAAGGACAACCAGTCACAAACAGCCAACTAGGCTCTAAGTTATAGCCAATTGATTATTTCCTTCCTTTGGTTCTCCCATTTCCTCTACACATCTCTCCCTGAGCTGCTGCCAATGGAGGGTTCATAACCGCTTGCATTTTGGTGTCGTCCAATTCATGTCAATTTTTTGCTCAAAGAAACTCTTCAAATTTTTAATATGCCTCACTCTATCTTTTATTTTATTTTATTTTATTTTGATAGGGAAAAATGTTTTTTCATTACGTACTCCAGTCACTTGGTGTATTTCAAAAGATGCAATACTTTTCTTCACTTATCAGTAAAAGAAGTTAGAAATTAACCTCAAAAAAAAAAATCAGCAAATGGCAAGCAGATTTCCTTGAAAGTCACAGTCACATATAGAGTGTGTCCTAGAAAAGAGGAGGGGCAAGACAGGCTCCACCCGCTTTCATGAGTTCCATCAAGTACAGGACCTACTCAAGGGTGGAGAAAAAAGGCAACCCTCAGAAAGGAGTATGTTACTAAATGAGGCATTTACTGTACTCCTTCCCAACAGTGCCAGGTGGGGAACAAGTGTTCTAAACTCTATCTAGGAAGTGGAATGTGGAGTCAATCCATCTTCCTCCTCCCCTTAAGGGCTGTCCAGTGGTTACTAAATGACTAAATAAAAACAAACTCCACACACACTCCCCCCCCAAAAAAAACCCAAAAACAAACACAGAAAAACCCCCTAAATGTCCCAGATTATTGTCCAGAGTGGATGGAGCCCCGGGAGCAGCTTCAACAACCCCAATGAGTCTGGGACAGAGTCATCCCCAGCATGTCTTGCTTTTAAACAGAAATTTTTTTTGACAAAACAAAAACTAGCACTAGCCACTTTTCTGACCATACACAATTACTCAAGTTAACGAGCACTGAGAAGGGCAAGGGGACCACACCTATGGGCCTTGTCCCACACGAGTGCGTGTGGCTAGGTGCAGGGCATTTGTCATTACTGCAAAAACGGATTTTAATTTCTAATCTTTAGTTTGATTGAACATTGCTTTTAGTACGATGCTGACCCCACTGTGTGGGACGCTCTGGTGATGTTCCTAGCAGCACACGCCTGCGGGCCTTCTTCGGTCCTTGAGGCCCCAGGGCAGCCAGTATGGCTTCTTCGTCACATACATTCCTTAGGCCCTTCTGTATGAGTGCAGAACACTCCACGTACTTGACCACCTTCAGGTCCCAGGCCAGCTTTTCAGCAGCCTCTGGAGTGATAGGCTTCTGTTTGTTCTTGGCAAGTTTCTCAGTCGTAGAGGGGTCGTCTCGGACATCCGTTCGCGTCCCAGCAAGCGAGAAAGGAGTCTTTGGACAGTGGTGAGTTATCTCAGGCACCTACTCCTCCTTCACATTTTCAAATGAGGATGGAGACACCGCTGAAAAGCAGACTAGATACACATCTGTTTGCGGATAACTCAGCGGTCGTAATCTGTCACCATCTTGCCCTGCAGTATCAAAAAGTCCAAGAGTATATGGCTCTCCACCAATCATAACTGTGACTGTCAAAAACAGTCGTTGCACACTCCGATGGAAATTTGCTTGTTGTGTAGGATAGCAAGAGACCTGTTTTACCAACAGCCCCCTAGCCCAAAAGTACACTTAATTGTCTGCATTGCCGAAACAGTTTTGTATCCACTTTAAATATTTCAGATTCAATGATGACCTCAGCTTCTCCGCCAGGGCGTTGGCAGCACTGAGAGGGGTTTCCTCCGCTGCTGGACAGGGCCCTCACTTTAATCTTTTAACACTACCTTATCTGTCTTCTTCCATTTGAGTTAGCTTATAACTAATCAATATTTTTATAATCTTGCGTTTTTGAATAAAATGAACATGAAAGAAGTGCTTGGGTATCTATCTCGGATGGTTGAGCGTCCGACTTGATTTCAGCTCAGGTTACAATTTCATGGTCACAGGATCAAGTGCTGCATTGGGCTCTGCACTAAGAGTGGAGTCTGCTTGAGATTATTTTTTTTTTTATGTTTATTTTTGAGAGAGAGTGAGTGGGGGAAGGGGCAGAGAGAGAAGGATACAGAGGACCCAAAGCAGGCTCTGCCCTCCCCGCTACCTGATGTGGGGCTCAAACTCATGGACCGCGAGATCATGATCTTAGCCAAAGTCAGACCCTTAACTGACTGAGTCACCCAGGTGCCCCTCCTGCTTGACATTCTCTCTCCTTTCCTCTGCCTCTCTCCCCTGCTCACGAGCCACTCTCTCTCAAATAAAAATAAATAAAATTAAAAAAAAAAAATGAACGTGACATATATCCCCTTAGAAGCTTAGAGCTTCTTTGATGGTCTTCAGTAATTTATCTTTTTTTTTTTTTTAAGATTTTATATTTAAGTAATCTCTACATGCAACAAGGGACTTAAGTTTACAACCCCAAGATCAAGAGTCACATGCTCTACCAACTAACCCAGCCAGGTGGCCCTCAAATACCATTTCTGCATGTATTGAGAAGATCATATGGTTTTTCTCCTTTAATATGTTAGTGTGATAAACTGTGCATGGATTTTCTTTAAAAAATTTTTTTAAATGTATTCATTTTTGAGAGACAGACAGACAAACAGCATGAGCAGGAAAGGGGCAGAGAGAGAGGGAGACACAAATCTGAAGCAGGCTCCAGGCTCTAAGTTGTCAGCACAGAGCATGATGTGGGGCTCAAACTCAGGAACTGTGAGATCATGACCTGGATCAAAGTCGGATGCTCAACCAACTGAGCCACCCAGGCATCCCTGGATTTTCTAATATTAAACCATTCGTGTATAAACCCAACTTGGTCATTAAAAAAATTCCCTTATGAAATATTTATTTATTTATTTGTTTGTTTATTTGAAATTTATATTTAAAGTGGGTTTCTTGGGGTGCCTGGATGGAGCAAGTGACTCTTGATCTCAGGGTTGTGAGTTCAAGCCCCACATTGAGTGTGGAGATTACTTAAATTTTTTAAAAATAAAAACAAATAAATAAACTGAGACTCTTGCAGACCACATAATTGGGTTGTATTTTTTGTTCCACTCTTAGCACTTATGAATTTTGTTTGGTAGTATTTTGCTTAGGATTTTTGTATCTATGTTTATGGGCAAGATTACTCTTTTTTCCTTTCTTATACTGTCCTTGTAAACCTTTACAGTCTCAATTATATCAGCCTCATTAAATGGGTAAGAGAATGTTGCTTCTCTTTTTATAACTGGAAGAATTTGTATAAGATTGGAATAACCTTGTTTCTTTAAAGTCTGGAAAATTATATCTGTCTGTGTTGGCTTGTGTGTGTGAAGATATTTTAATCTGATTAAATTATTTTTTAAAAATGGGATTTTCCCAATTTTTTGTTTCTTCTTAAATTTTAAGTTAAAATTTCCATGAATTATTTCATTATATGTTTCCTAATTAAATGGCATAATATTGTTTATAATATTTTATCTTGTAAAATGTTAATGTATTTATTTACATCTATCTTCTTTATTTTTTTCTTTTCCTTAATCCATCTTTCCAGAGGCTGTCAATTTTAATAGTGTTTTTAAATACCCAACTTTTGGCTTTTGAGAAATCCCTTTGATTATATTTGTGTTTTCTAGTTAATTGATTTATTTTTTCTTTATCACTTCCTTCCTTTTACTTTCTTTGTGTTTATTTTGTTGTATTTTTTTCATTATTTTTTGTTGTATTTTTAAAAATTTCTTTAGCTAGATGCTTAGGTCAACAACTTTTAGCTTCTCTTATTTTCTCATACAAGCATTTAAAGGTATACACTTTCCTCTGAGGACTGGCTTAACTGTATCCCACAAGTATTTTCAATTTTAACATTCGTTAAACCACAGTTGGGATTACTGGTCTAGTTTGATTTATGGTGGATAAATTAAATGTGCTGAATGCTTACTAAATATCTAAATATAGATCCCTATGGTAAGAATACTGCTGGCTCTTTCCTTCTACCTATAACATTAAGTACATCTACTGCATATTTTAGTTATGACTTATTCCCTCAAAGTTGCACAAACCTAATAATATTCCCCGTTGAAAGGATCTTAGAGCCAATAGGGATGACAATGCCAATAACATGCAAGGAAGCAAGTCATACAAAACATGAAACAATGGAGAGAAATACTCTCAGGCCCCCACAAATACAGTTGAGTACCAACGATTATATTGGAGGACATGGCAGTTTTTTTAAATAAATATATTCCTATTTGTTCTGTACCCTAGTTGAAAGACAAACCAAAAATTATAACTTACTAGTAAAATGAAAAGGAAAAGTTCTTTGGCCAAGAGTACCCTCAGTTCTTTGAACCATGTGTTCTGGAATAACCTCAGGGGCAGCTTTTCATGTTTTATGTAATTATGTTCAAGCTCTGAATCTATAATTTGTTCTATTTTTCCATGAATGCTCCCTTGCCACCATTTTTTAAAAGTTTATTTATTTGAGAGAAAGAGAGAGCACTAGTCGGGGGAGGGAGGGGCAGAGAGTGAGGGACAGAGAGAATTCCAAGCAGGTTCCATGCTGTCAGCACAGAGGCTGACCTGGGGCTCGATCCCATCATGAGATCATGATCTGAGCTGAAATCAAGAGTCAGATGCTTAACCGACCGAGCCACCCAGGTGCCCCTCCGTTGCCACCATTTATTCTCTGCTATCCCATAATTTCTAAAATCTATATTAGATGTGTATCGTATAGGTAACTAGGAACCTTTAGAGAATTTTCTGTTATTATTGTTAAAATGACCAGGAAAAATGAAAGAGGAGTGTATTGCTTTATAGATCATGTGTATTTATTTAATCTTTTTTAAAAAATCACGTATTTTAAAATTTTTTATTTTTAAATAAAAATTGTGAAGTATATAACACACAAAAATAAAGTGTACAACATGATAATTGAATATACATAGTGAAATTATTACTATCACCAAGCTAATTAACATATCATTTCCTCACATGGTTACTATTTCTATGTGTGTGATGACAGCACCTTTTGCAGTAAATTCCCATTATTCAATACAGTATTATTAACTATAGGAATCATGCTGTACATTAGCTGTCTAGACTTATTCATTATTCATAACTGCAATTTCGTTCCCAATATCTCCCCATTTCCCCACTTTCCTGTTCCTGGTAACCACTGTTATACTTTCTGCTTCTATATATTTGACTTTTTTATATCCCTATATAAGTGAGATAATGTACTTTTTTCTCCTGTGTTTGGCTTATCTCATTTAGTATAATGTTGCACATGGCAGATATTATCATGTGTATTTATATTAGGTTGAACCATATAAGATTGCTGATACTTGATCATTTTTAACCTACAAAGTAGCAATTTCATATGGCTCAATCCTGTATAATTGAGCTTGAATAGAAGCAGATCTCATGGCATGGTCATAAAAGTTCCTTTTTCTACTAAGGGACAAAAAAAATTGGCGGGAATTAAAGAGCTACCATAAGTAGATGTATCATATGTTAGTAACCTTAAAATTAAATGCTACTAACTAACTTAATGTTGAACTTTTGAGAAGCCATTCAAGTCTGATTGTGAAAAAAGGCTTTGCTTTGCTTTCAGTCTAAAGGGGAAGATCAGTGGTATTTCAAAATGCTTTGGCACACTGTTAGATGGGCTTTGTTTCCTTTAAAAAAAAAATTTTTTTTTAATGCTTATTTTAGAGAGAGAGAGAGCAGGGGCGTTTGGGTGGCTTAGTCGGTTAAGCGTCCGACTTCGGCTCAGGTGATGATCTCACGGTTCGTGGGTTCGAGCCCCGTGTCGGGCTCTGTGCTGACAGCCAGTTCAGAGCCTGGAGCCTGTTTCAGATTCTGTATCTCCCTCTCTCTCTGACCCTCCCCTGCTCACACTATCCCTCTCTTTCTCTCTCTCTCTCTCTCTCAGAAATAAATAAAACATTAAAAAAAGATTTAGAGAGAGAGAGAGAGCAGGGGAGGGGCAGATAGAGAGGAGACAGAGGATCCAAAGCAGGCTCTGCGCTGTCAGTGAAGAGCCCAGTGCAGGTCTTGAACTCACAAACCACAAGATCATGACCTGAGCCGAAGCCAGATGCTTAACCAACTGAGCCACTCAGGCTCCCTGCTTTGTTTCCTTTTTTTTTTTTTTTTAACAGCTGAGGGAAAATTACTGAAATGGGGAGTCAGAAGGAAAGCTGAAAGAATCAATTATTGCAAAGAACCAAGCTAAATTCACTAATTCACTGTCAGGTAGTTTTCCCTGTCATACAAAGAAATAAGGCTATTGCTGTTTGAAGAATCTCAAACTCAGATGTTCCAGAATGCCTGCTGTTAATGCCAGGTGCCCCTAAAACAGTTTTGTTGTTGAGCTGCAGTAGTCTTGTCTTCTGGCATCATGTGGTCCCAGCATCTGGTCTGCCTTCCCTTTGTGTGTTGAAATAAGACACACCTTAGAAATTATGAATCTGAGCTTTCCACAGTGAGGAAATGCTATCCCTATCTTCCCTGTATACAGTACTTGAGTCTCTCTCTTTTTTTTTTTTTTTTTAACTCTGAAAAGCAGGATCCAGAGCTTTGCATGTTGGTCAGTGAATGGGGTATATATACTCTGATAATATGAGAACAAAGTCAGAAAATGGGATTCAGTGAAACAGGTGATGATAATTACCAATGTAACATGCACAAGGTTGGTCATTGGTGGAAACAAATCAGAAATGACATGGCCTTGGATTGAAATCTTGGCACTACAACTTATTAGCAGGGTGACTTTGGCCATGTTATTTAACCCCATGCCTCAGTTTCCTTAACTGTAAAGTGGGAATTAAAATATATCTATCTTATGGGGCACCTGGATGGCTCAGTCCGTTGAGCATCTGACTTCAGCTCAGGTCATGATCTCACAGTTCATGGGTTTGAGCCCCGCATCAGGCCCTGTGCTGGCAGCTCAGAACCTGCAGCCTGCTTGGGATTCTTTGTCTCCTTTGCTCTCTGCCCCTCCCCAACTCATGCTCTGTCTCTCCAAAATAAATAAATGTTAAAAAAAAAAGTATGCCTATCTTAAAGAATGTTGAGGATTAAATGAATTAATATATGTAAAGTATTTAGGACAGTGCATGACCTGTGGTAAATAATATGTAAGTGTTAACAAAAGGAAGGAAGGAAGAAAAGAAAGGGAAGAAAGAAAAAGAAAAGATGAGCTCCAAATTTTTGCTCATAGACAGGGTATTTCTCTAACACCCTTCAGTGAACTGGACAGTTTAGTCATCTTTCCCTAAGGCTTCTCTGTAAAAATGTAAACTTTCCTCCTGCACGTGGCCAATGCAGACCTTTGCCAAATGCCCTTACACATTTATGAATTTCCTTCTTTTTTTTTTTGACAAGAGATAGTAGCAAAACTAGTGTCCTTGCTGGAGGGTCCGATCCTCAGAGGAGAAAGCTCTTCCTCTGTGTGCCACGTGTGCACTTGGCCAGCACGCTCTGCAGCCAAGGGTGCTGGCCATGTGACTAGAATCAACTGAAAGGTCTTCCAGACGTTCCCACTGGACCGTGCTACCGGCAGCGGCCACCATGCATCCCGTCAGCATTGCTGCACGCTGGTCTGGGCGGAAGTGGAAGCTGGGGGGCAGACGGTGGGGAAATATCTAACTGAGCCCCTTGTCTGTAAGCACACACACTTACACATCTTTTCATTTTGAGGAGCTGACTGGATGGAACTCCAAGAAAAGTAGGTGAGGGCTGAAGCAGTGACTTTGAGCAGTGGTTCTCAAAGTGTGATAGCAGGTCATTATCTGCATTTGGCATCACTTAGGGACGTGGAAATGCAGTTTAGGGTCCTGCCGCTGATCTAGTAAATCAGAAACTCTGGACTAGTGCCCAGGAATCTGTTTTAACGAGCCTTCCTGGCAATTGTGTTACTCAAGTTTGAGAAGCACAGGCCTAGAGCTATAGCAGCTGTCCCCCTCCCCCGTTCCCCATCTCTGTTTCTCTTCTCCTCATGGTGTCAGTGTCTTGGTCATTTCCCCCTTAACCACACACCCAGCATCCCTTTTAAGAAACAGGGACTGTTTAGACCTTTCCAAGCTATTATGCCTACATGAGCCCTCAGAGAACCTGGAGAGGGGATTTGGCGTTTTCTCTCCTTGGAGATGAGAGATCGCAAAACCGCTTTCTTTCTCCAGGTGAAAATTAGATATTCAGGCTTAGTTTAGAAGCCCAGCAGGCTTTATAAGCCTCACTCTCTCCAGGCACAAAAAAACCTAAGGGAAAGAAGTGAGTGGTTTATCCCTGGCCGAGCCCCGATTGCTCCCACTTAAGAAAGAACTGTAAGGGCTTGAAGATGCATTGCTTTGAACCAATGAGACCTTTTTCCATTCTTCTGTATGATTTAACACCTAGAATTTCCCCCAGAGACCTTAGGTGTTTTCAGTGTGATCCTCTGACTCATAGTTTGGCGTGAGCCCACCATCTATAATTCTGTGGAGGAAACCCCTGGAACCCATGGGCACGGGCGCCCAAGCGTCGCTCTGCCCTCCCCCTTTGGGAAGGGTAAAAGGGTGTTCCCTTCAGCTGCCCCTCCGGAGGGCTTGCTGTGACAAAAAGAAATGAGCCTAGAAGTGTACACATTCCTGGAGCTTTGAGCTGTCAGTCTTCTCTAGCTCTCCTGCTGAGTTTATAGATGAATAAAATGAGACACAGAATGGTTAAGGAAGGTTTTTTTTTATTTATTACCCAGCTTGCCGGTGGCTGAGTTTTTGTTTTTTATACAGAAAAATTAAAATGAGGTAGAACTTTCTTTCTATCTTGTGGGTTAATGATGTCCAACACAGTAGCTAATAGCCACATGTAGTTCTCTTAGATCAATTGAAGTTTAAAAATTCAGTTCCTGGGGGGCTCACCTGGTTGTGCGTCCAGTTTCCGCTCAGGTCATGATCTCAAGGTTCGTGAATTCAAGCTCCATGTCAGGCTTGCTGCTGTCAACCTGTCAGCACAGAGCCCTCTCTGGATCCTCTCCCCCCCGCACCCCCCTTCCCTCACTCGTACTCTCTCAAAAAATAAAACAAAACTCAGTTCCTTATTTGCATTTAACCACCTTTTAAGGGCTCAGTAGCTGCGTGCGGCTAGTGGCTACCCTATCAGAAGGTGCAAATACAGAATATTTCTATCACTGCAGAATGTTCTATCAGATGCATTGGTCTAAAGTGATTGTTGTTGTAAGCTGACATGTGTCCTACATAAGTCACTTGAATCATTCCCTATTTTCTTTGTCTCAAAGATATTGCCAAGAGAAAGAGGGTAAAGCTCAGACCTCCAGCAGACTGAACTAAAACAAAAGTAAGATACACTGCGGTATTTCAGCTAGTTGCTTACCTGTCTGTTGTTTACATGTCACAGGTATATAGTACCTGTGTATATTTGTTCACTCCATTATTCTTTCAGTCATTGTGTCTTTATTACATCACTAGCGTATTCTAGACATAGTATAGGTACTAGGATATTGCCTTGCCCATAAGAAGCTGCTGTCCAGAAGAGACAGACAAAAGAACAGATCACTGTAATACAGCATGGTATGTTTTAATATGTGTAATGATATGAAGGGCTTCAGGGAAGCAAAAAGAGGAAATAAACTTGCTGGGCCTGGCAGAATTAGATAAGACTTCTCGGAGAGGGTGATATTTGAGCTGAGGCTTGAGGCACGGGTAGGAGTTTGCCAGTGGACTGAGGCACCCAGCTACATGAAAGCATATGCAAAGGCACAGAGGCATGAAGTGGCTGCTCTGCTGGGGACAGTGAGAAATGCAGTATGCTTGAGTGCGAGGGGGGCGGAGGGGAAGTAAGTAGGGCCAGGGGGGCACAGGTGCTACCTGCCTTTCTAACAAGTTGCAACTTTGCCGTCTAGGCATTAGCAGTTATTTTAAGTAGTCTCCTTCATACAGCTTTAATGTAGTAAACCCTAATAAAGAGGCCGGCAGGTGGGGGCACCTGGCTGCCTCAGTCAATAGAGCATGAAGACTTGATCTCAGGGTCGTGAGCTTGAGCCCCAGGTTGGGTGTAGAGTTTACTTAAAAAAAAAAAAAAAAAAAAAGGCTGGGTGCCTGGGTGGCTCAGTCACTTAAGCCACCATCTCTTGATTTCGGCTCAGGTCATGATTTTGTGGTCATGAAATCGAGCCCCATGCCAGGCTCTGTACTGAGTGTGGCACCTACTTGAGATTCTCTCTCTCTCTCTCTCTCTCTCTCTCTGTGCCCCCATCCCACTCATTCTCTCTGTCTCCCTCTCTCTCAAAATAAATAAACATTTTTCAAAAAGGGCTGACAGGTCATGTAGTTGAAGGTATAAAGGTACATTGTGTGCTTCACACTGGGCTTAGCACATGGTGACTACTCAGCACATCTTCACTCCTCCTTCCTGTGCACATTTGCTCCTGTTTTCTCTTAACAAGCGGCTGCTTCTTACCTGCTCTTCTACAGTGTTTCTGAGTCTCTAGAAGTGACTGATTCTTCATTTCCCTGGATGTTAAGTGTAACAAAATCTCACCCTCCTATCTATTATGGGTTCATTGATATGGTCCTTTCAACAACCGTTAAAATGTCTACTGCAATTTATCTGCTTTCTTTCTCCTGCTAAGTTTTTCTCTTTCCATTATGATATATGACCTTTCTGCATATAACTTTACAAAGGATGTCTTTGGTCTATTACTGTCCCTGACATTCTATCATAAGACACCATTATAAATGGAGAACTTTCAGGAAGAGCTTCATTTTTAAAAGGGCATCTCTTATATCTGAATGACTGCAGGGATTTCAATTGCGAGTAAATGTGCCAGGCAGATACTACTATTAATTTTGATGTATTAATCACAGGCACCTAATTCATCCTAGTCACTGGCATGCAGGGCAAGCATACAAATGGAGGCATATTCCAAGTGTCTAAGTATTCAAAAACTATAAATCAAGCTAACAACCATTAAATAAAGTTTGCTTTCTCTTTCTACATTGATAAATAAAACCTCATAATGACAAAAATAAAACATGTTTAAAGCAAGAGCTTTTATGTGACAAAGTTGGTGAAATACGATTAAATCTAATGATGATTGCACATATCTGAGTGTCCTTTTGATGGGCTACTGATTTTTGGGTAAGACCAAAAGAGACATACATAATTCATAACTGTTTCTGTAAATCTCTTTTTCTTTTACTTCAGCAAAATCACTGTGTTATCAAGATTTTTGGCAGTGATCTAAAGGATTAAGAAAAGGAGAGGTGTCTGGGTGGCTCAGTTGGTTAAGCATACTACTTTTGATTTCAGCTCAGGTCATGATTGAATAGTTAATGAGTTCAATCCCCACATTGGGCTCTGTGCTGACAGTGTGGAGCCTGCTTGGGATTCTCTCTCTCCCTCTCACTCTGCCTCTCCCCTGCTTATGTGCACGCACTCTCTCTCTCTCAAAATAATTTAAAAAAATTTTTAATGTTTATTTTTAAGAGAGAGACAGAGCATGAGCAGGGTAGGGGGAGGGGCAGAGAGAGAGGGAGACACAGAATCCAAAGCAGGCTCCAGGCTCTGAGCTGTCAGCACAGAGTCTGACTCATGAACCATGAGATCATGACTTGAGCCAAAGACGCCTAATGAACTGAGCCACCCAGGCACCCCCCCACCCACCAAAATAAGTAAATAAACATTAACAAAGAAAAGGAAATATAATTGTGTTGAAATACCATTTGAATAGGTTTACATTCAAGTGTTTATTAAAATAAATATAAACAATAGAAAACTTAAGTGACTTTTATCTACTAAAAAGTAAAGAGCAAATTATTAATACCAACATTTTCTTTTTTCTTTTAGAGTTTATTGTCAAGTTGGCTTCCATAGAACACCCAGTGCTCATCCCAACAAGTGCCCTCCTCCATGCCCATCACCCCTCTCCCCCACCCCCATCAGCCTTCAGTTTATCAGTATTCAAGAGTCTCTCATGGTTTGCCTCCCTCCCTCTCCCCAACTATTTTTCCCCTTTCCTTTCCCCCGTGGTCCTCTGTTAAGTTTCTCTCGTTTCACATATAAGTGAAAACGTATGGTGTCTATCCTCTGCCTGACTTAATTTCACTCAGCATAACACCCTCAAGTTCCATCCATGTTGCTAAATGGCCAGATTTCATTCTTTCTCATTGTCATGTAGTATTCCATTGTATACATAAACCATATCTTCTTGATCCATTCATCAATTGATGGACACTTAGGCTCTTTCCATGATTTGGCTATTGTTGAGAGTGTTGACATTTTAAATTTATTTTTTGAAGATTTAATTAAATAGTATTGAATAGTTTAGTAAAAACAAAGCACTTTACTCTTGTGTTTGGTGTCCAGTGTAAGGAAATGCTTCATGCCAGTTAGAGCAAATTCACGAGTATGCAAATTTATATGTAATATCTCAGGATGTTCCTTAACAGTTATGGGCAGTTGTGTTGAATACCACCCTAAGTCCTGAGAACTTCCAGAAGTACACATTAGAACATGAAGATGAAGCAAGAAAATGGACCTTCAGCCTCCAGGGAAATTACAGTCTGTCACCTTACACACTCGCAATATCTCAGGAAGGATTGACAGGTTAATTTGTTTTGCTTTTCTCCCACCTGGTTGTGCCATGCATATCCTTCCCACAACCCAAAGTCTTTAACTTTGACAGTGGCACAACCCACTAACCTGTCCTAGTGTTTATACCCAGGTGCCTTCTGTCTCAAGAACAAAGAACAAGAGATGTTGGAGAAGCATTTTCCTGGGGCCTGATCAGTGTTAGTCACAGAATAGGTGCATGGGTGCTAAGTAAGGCCCAGGCCAGAAACTCCCCTAACGTGGGTCTAAGGGCAGGCCTGGATATGTCTACACTCTGTGTCTTGGTCCATTTGGGTTGTTATAACAGAATACGATAGACTGAAGTTTATAAACAAATTTATTTTTCATAGTTTTGGAGGCTGGGAAATTCAGGGTCAAAGTGACAGCAGACATAGTGTCTAGTGAGGACTGCTTCCTAATATAAAGATATCCCTCTCACTGCGTCCTCACCTGGTAGAGGTGGTGAGGGAGCTCCGTGGAGTCTCTTTTGCGAGGAAACTAATCCCTCACCTGATCACTTCCCAGAGGCCCTATCTCCAAATGCCATCAAATTGGGGATTAGGTTTCAGCTTATGGAAGAATGACAGAATATTCCACTCCAAAATATGCCTCTTGGGCATAAGGATTATTTTGAGATGATTATTTTAAGAAACAGCAGATCCAGGAGAAGCTCTGAAAACGGAGTCGAAATTAGACTTTTGTAAGGGAAATTTACATTTATACAGGAAATCCCAGTTGTGAGGGTGTCTTCCTCTCTGTACCAGGAAGAGAAGGTTGTCTCTAAATCACAAGACTCTTGCCAACGGAGAAGATGTCTACCCATAACTGGCCTCCCTGACACCCTTTCTTTTTCCTTTTTAAATTTTTTTTTTAATTTAGCTGACAATAGCATTGAAGCCTGAATTGTAAGCCACCTCCTTGAGTGTTACTGATTTTTCTCTGCATGTCTCCCATGTGTACATGAAGTATACATGTTAAAAAGACGTTTTTGTTTTTCTCTTGTTAATCTGTCTTTTGTTCCGAGGGCCCTAGCCAAGAACTTAGAATGACAGAGGAAAAAGATATTTTCCCTCTCCTACAATATGTTTGGGGAGACACTGTCTATAACCCTCTGGGTCTAGAATTTCATTTATTACAAATCTGTTACCTCAGATTGAGGTGATAAATGAGACCCTGGCCTCTTAGAATTGTTTGTAATGGATGAGTGTGCAGGAGAGAATGATAGTGTCATAACATCATGATACTCTCTGTATTACACGTATTTTAAACTGATGTTACTCTTTCTACTACAAGAATTTAATGAATGAGGACATTTTTGTAAGTACACTGCCCTTCCCACTACCTACCTGCCACATAAAATCAAATTAGGCACTATCATTTCTCCACCCTGGTTCCAATATATATTTTATGAATCTTATATTTCATCAGTGTGTGTGTCACTGATGTAGATTTAGGACATGATTTCTGTACTACCAGTTATGGTCACCGAGGGAACCGTGACTTGGAGCTTCTTTGTTCCATTTCAGCAGGACTGGGGATGTCCCTACAGTCTTGCTATGAGATGGGGGACTTGGGGGGGAGGGTACCTCAGACTCCCTGTGAAGCACATTAACAGAAAAAGTACCTCCCATCCCAGAGTCAAGGTATTTTTTTTGGACCTGGAAGGGAAATTCATGCCTACACATTCATGCCTACACATTAACATTTCCTCTCAGATAGGTTGAGTTGAAAATCAAAGGGTAATAATCAGAAACTTCCAGGAGGCAACTGGGGAGATGGGACTGGAAATTTAAGCAAAAAGCCGGGATAGGTTTGGGGCCACCCTTAGGTGACAAAGGGGAAGGCACAAGAACAGATGCTTGAACATACCATGTGAACAACTGGAGCACATGCTCGTTTACATATATAACTTATGTTTGAAATGAGTGCTGTGTAGGACAGAGAGTGGGGAGAAGCTGAGAGAGCCCACTGGCCCAAATGTGGAGAGCCTGGGCTTGAGTGAAGAAGCAGTCCATCTGCAGACTCCTCTTTGGCCAGCTCACACTCAGGGATGTTACAAAATAAACGGAGGCACATTAAAATTATGAAGCATTTAGTTGAGCAAATAGCCATCCCAAATGAGCAATACTAAACCGGAAGTGATGAGGAGAGCCCCCCCCCGATAGGAGCTTGGGGCAAGACTTTCCTAGAACAGATGCAGAAGCAAAGCAAGGAAATTATTTGATTTATTTCCACATTTGGGGAAGACTAGTTGGCTGTTTGTGATTGGTTGTCTTTAGATTTCAAATTCATAACCCTGAGGCATTTACTAGGCTTAGGTTTTGGTTTGCTTGCTGTAGGCTGCCAAGGCATTAAAGCCACTTCAGCTTAGTGGACTCCTTTAATTAATTTAATGGGACAGATCCTCTTCATACAGCCGTCAAGTGGGAAACTGGAGAGTTTCTTGGAAAATACTCCCATCATCCACCTTCCTTTGCACTTCCTGCTCTAGTAAAATGTCATGCAAGGGAAGGACGGGTTTTGTGTTGACTGGCTAAAGTGGTCTCCTGTGAGGAACTGAGGGCAAGAGTATAAGATTACTTACCAAGATATCTTCCTGGGAGCCCTTTGGTATTATGGTCACCCAACCCTTCTGGAAATTGCCTTTCTTTTTGCCTATAGGACTTTCCCAAGAAGCCAGGGCAAATATGAAGGATAAAGTTGTAAAACCAAATGCAAAACCTATTTTCTAGCCTCTACTTGCTTTGAGGATCCAGGTTCACTTTTTCTTTTCTTTTTTCCCTTTTGTTTTTAATTTTCCTTATTATTCTTTCTTACAACCCTTGTGTCCAGGGCTGACTTTCAATAGATCACAGCAAGGGAACTGCTTTGCTATGTAGGAAACCCCCTCTGCCCAGAAGCAGGTCTTCTATGAATGGTTTAGCACCAGGCATCCCACAAACCCCCTGCTGCCTGGTGGGTGAGGGGGCAGCCCCCTCCTGGCTGCTCCCCTTTGCTGGGTGGAGGGGCTTTCTGCATTGATCAAGGTGGGGCACGCCAGCAGAGGGGCACCCGCTATCCTGGGCTAACAGAAGTCCCCCAGCGCTGCGGTTATCATTCTGCTTGGGCGGGATTCTGACCTACAGTCCTGGAGTCACAATCCCACAGATGGGAGCTGTGCCCCAGACGATCCAGATTTAAATGATAGTAATAAATTGTTTACCTATTGAAAGCAACAACAAAATATTTTTATGTTTTTATTTATTTATTTATTTTTTTACAAATAGTTTATTGTCAAGTTAGTTTCCACATAACAAAATATTTTTAACCTTTATCTTTGTGCTTCCAATCCTTTTGAGTTTGAATTCTGTATGCAAACTCATGATTGCTTACACCAGCGTCTGAGTACCCTGTCATTCTTATATCTTTGGGTGTAGTTGTTACAGAAAAGTGATGTCCCCCCTCAAAAAAAAAAAAAAAAAGTGATGTCCAATATGGTGGCCACTAGTAAATGGCTACTGAGAACTTGAAACATGGCTGGTCTGACTTGAGATGTGTTCTAAGTGTAAAATACACAGTGCATCTCAAAAATTTACTGTGTGTGGTAGATTCTAAGATAGCTCCCAATAATCCATACTTCCCACCTGTATGGAATCCCCTCCACTTTGAATGTGGGAAGGGCCTGTAACTTACTTCTAACAGAATATGGCAAAAGTGATGGGATGTCACTTCCACAATTATATTACATAGATTGTAATTTCCATCTTGCTAGCAGACAATTTCTGTTAACTGTCCTTTGCTGGCTTCGGTGAAGTAACCCACCCTATGGAGAGACGGGGCAAGGAACTTAGGGTAGCCTCCAGCTGGCAGCCAGCAGCAAGATGAGCCACTTTCTGTAGCCCACAAGGAACTAAATCCTGCCAATAACTGTGTGAGCTTAGAAGTGGATACATTCCCATTCAAGCCTCACATGAGACCCCAGCCCTGGCTGACACCTGGATTGCAGGGTCATGAGAGGTCTTAAAGCAGAAGACTCAGTAAGTTAGCTACAGAAATTATGAGATAATGTGTTCTTGTAAACTGCTAAGTTTGTAGTAATTTATTATGCTACAGTAGATAACTAATACAGAACCCAAAAGAAGTCAATTATCTCATTAATAATTGTTTAATATTGATTACATGTTGAAATGATAGTGTTTTGGATATATTGGGTTAAACAGAATATTTTGCCAAAAATTTCCTTTTTTTTCCTTTTTTTAATGTGGGTACTAGAAAATTTAAAATACGTGGCTTGCATTATATTTACGTTGGACAGCACTGGCATAGAACTGCAAGGAGACTAGAACTTTCTGTAGTTTATGCAGCCCAGCATGCCGGAGGGATTTGTTTGTTCCATCCCTAGCATCACCCTGTCACTTCCTGGGGCATGCTACTGAAACAGAAAATAGTCTATCACTTCTGGAAAAGATTGATTCACCCTTTTTGAAGACGGGGGAAACTGTTGTAAATTTTCGCCCAGAGGTGAAATCTGCTTAGTCTTCTTACTTTTGGATGCTGCCTTCAGGTTTTAATTTGTTTCAAATTAAGAGCAGGTGGCAGATGCAATTAAAGGGAAGAAAACAATTGCAAATTAAGCACGATTTTTAAAACTTATTTGCAATGGCAGCAACACATTCAGGGAATAAATGCTAATTATTTTGAATTATTTGTTTACTGATTGTGTCATATGTGTGCCATTTACTGATTAATGCTTTACTACTCATGCCACAGCCTTTATTGCTAATTAATAAAGGTAAAATGTGGGGTGCCTGGCTGGCTCAGTCAGTGGACCATGCGACTCTTGATCTCAAGGTCATGAGTTCAAGACCCACGTTGGATGTGGAGTCTACTTTTAATAAAACAAAACAAAACAAAAAACAGGGGCGCCTGGGTGGCCCAGTGGTTAGGCTTCTGACTTTGGCTCAGGTCATGATCTTGCAGCTCGTGAGTTCGAGCCCTATTTCGGGCTCTGTGCTGACAGCTCAGAGCATGGAGCTTGCTTTGGATTCTGTTTTCCTCTTTCTCTGCTCCTCCCCCACTCACGCTCTGTTTTTCTCTCTCTCAGTCACTCAAAAATAAACATTAAAAAAAAGAAAGAAAAAAGAAAAAACAGCTAAAATGACTGTGGAGTCTGAATTCCAGGAAACTTTCAAACTATACCCTCTCTGAAGGGTCTGATTTCCTCCAGGCCTATGTGCCCAGTCCCCAGGAAATTGCTGCTGTCCAGAGCTACTGATGTGAATGTAGGTTTTTATAACCCACCAGTGTGTTGGAACAGAAAAAAGTAGGTTGCTGAGAATAGCTAGGAGGTAACCAAGACATTGGGTAGAGTAACTCATTGTTAGTAATTGTTGTACCTTTAAACTAATACATTAAGAAATTTGTACCTTCTTTTAGAAGAGAGTTTGAGAAATTTAGGGAAGAGTGAGGAACTACCTGTAGCAGCACCATTCAGCATGTCCTCTGTTACCTTAAGCAAATTAACGAGCAAAACAAAACAAACATCAAAACAGTTTAACAGTTTTGATATTACTTCATTCAAGTAGTTGCCCAAGTGTCTATCAAATACTTCTTCAAATCATATACAGAATTCTCTGGAGAGGAGGGTTTTAAATAAAATATTTTCTTTCTTATTATACTGTTAGTGATGCTGTAGAGTCCCGTGTAGATCGGTACACTTGGCACCGTTTAGCAGCCCTCACCCTTAATTTGACTCTGGTCAGTCATAAGCATATATGAATGAACCTCACTCAAATGAATCTCTAGTGAGCAAATGCTTTTTTAATATATAAAAAGTCCTGACAATAAAGTGAGAACAAAACAGGATGAGCCTCCCAGCTGATTCAAGGACTTATTAACTTGATACCCAAAGATATATGGAAAACTAACACCTATCATAAATATTCTAATTTCAAAAATGTACTTAAACCAGGATGTGTTGCCCTGTTGAGTCTGAAGTGATTAAGGGGACCAATATCTTGTAATAATACTGTGTGTAGTATAACTACAAGATTGAAGAAGTACTCTAGGACCAATGGAGGTGGCCTCTAGTACACGTTCAGAGGCGTTTACATGCAGAACTGTTTTAGCTTTATGTATATAATAGTCTTTTATAGACTGAGTGTTCCGAGACCGTTAAGCTTCTCAAAGGTCTGATTTCACCCACATTCACCCAGGTTTTTTCGTCTGTAATTGTATACCCCCAAGGAGGATTTCAGGATCTAGAAACATGTCGTAACTATCCCGGAAAATACCAAAGCTCTCTGCTTTGAAGCCTGACTGCACTGACTTGCTTCTGTATCCTTTCAATAATAGGCTCTATTTGATCTAACCAAGTGACATCTTAGTTTAGTGTCTCCTCACCTTGATCACACTCTTGACATGTCATTTCTGTGGACAGACAAATGAAGGAAGAACAATTCATAAAAGGAGAATTCCAAATGGTTAATAAATAGCTAAAAGAAAAAAAGTTTAATCTCATGGACAATAAAGATGCAAAGAAAAATGACATCCCTGTTTAGAGCCGCACTATCAACAATAGCCAGGGACACCTGGGTGGCTCAGTCAGTTAAACATTTAACTCTTGGTTTCAGCTCAGGTCATGCTCTCACGGTTCCTGACTTCAAGCCCCGAGTTAGGCTCTGTGCTGACAGTGTGGCACCTGCTTCAGATTCTCTCTCTCCTTCTCTGCCCCTCCCCTGCTCATGCTCTCTCTTTCTCAAAAATTAAATAAATAAAACTTAAGAAAAACTTTAACAGTAGCCAAATTATGGAAGGAGCCTAAATGTCCATCGACCAATGAATGGATTACAGAAGATGTGGTATATATACACAATGGAATATTACTCCGCAATCTAAAAGAATGAAATCTTGCCGTTTGCAACAGCATGGATAGGACTAGAGTGTACTATGCCAAGTGAAATAAATCAGAGAAAGACAAATAAATGATTTCAGTCATATATAGAATTTAAGAAACAAAACATGGGGAAGGAAAGGAAAAAATAAGAAAAAAACAAAGAGGGAGGCAAAACAAGAGACTCTTGAATACAGAGAACAAACTGAGGGTTGCTGGAGGGGAGGTGGGTGGGGGGATTAAGGAGGGCACTTCTTAGGATGAGCACTGGGTATTCTATGTGAATTATGAATCTCTAAATTCTACTCCTGAAACCAGTACTGCACTACATGTTAACTAACTTGCATTTAATTTTTTTTAAAAAAAGTCTAAATACCTAAATAAATCTAAAAAAGAACACATCCTTTTCTCTGATGAAATTAAACAATATATTTTACACTGTAATTCTCACATTTAGCTTAGGTTTGTGAATTAGGCAATCTCACACACTACTTCTGTGAGTGTAATTTTCTAGAGGACAATTTGGCAGTCTATCTCCAAGACCTAAATTTCTACTTTTAGGAATATATCGTAAGAAAATAACCAGAAATGAAAACAACACACATGCATAAGGATGTTTATGAGGTTATCTATAATAGAAACAAATGTCCAGTTTGGAAGAGTATTGTACAGTGATTATGAAGAATGTTTTGAAGAATATGTAACGACAAAAATGTAGTGAAACCTGCCAAAAGTATGTTCTGAGGTAATACAAATTCAAATACAAAGTAATTACACCTCCCCCTTATCATTTCCCCTTCTGCTTTGCCAGCAGCATAGGCAACGGTCCGTATGGGGGGGGTGTAGGATGTGGGGGGACGACAAGGCTGGGTAGGGAGACAACGGCATCCCTTCTTAGAAAGCAGGGAAGTGGACAGTTTTGCCCCAGTGTTCTTGTACCTCCAAAAGACTCCAGAAATTGCCGTCACTGTCCTGGAAGTCCCATCAACCCCTGAACCCAGAATCCTCCCCATTGATACTTGGAGCAGATAAATGCCACTGGGGCGCACCAAACTGAAGCCAGGACGGGGTGGGTTTGGATTTGACTGGCCACCTGCACAAGTCATCCCCATTATTTCATTAATCTTATAGCAATGTGATCTCAGATTTTGCGGGTAAATTTTTTACTCTTTTCCATTGAGTGAAAAAAGCAAGATAGAAAACCTTATGCACCTTTGCTCCTAATTCAGCAAAACAAATAAGCAAACTCTTAAGTATACAGATATATACAAACAAAAATAAAATATTAAAAAAAATTATTATTAGTGGTTACTTCTGATTAGTGAGCTATGGGTCATTTTAATATCCCTTTTCAAATCAAGTATAACATAGTGTTATGTTAGTTTCAGGTGTATAATATAGTGACACTCTATGTTATACTTTCCCTATATTTCTGAAAATGTTTTAAGTTTATTTATTTTGGGAGAGACTGAGCACACAAGCCGGGGAGGGGCATAGAGAGAGGGAGGATCCCAAGCAGGCTCCCGCGCTGTCAGTGCAAAGCCCAACTTGGGGCTGGAACTCAGGAAACCGAAAGCGTGAGATCCTGATCTGAGCCAAAACCAAGAGTCGGACACTCATTCGACTGAGTCACCCGGGCACCCCTGTATTTTCCACATTTTTCTATATTGGACATGTATTACTCTTAAAATCTGGAGGAGGGGGGAAGAATATTGAGAGGGAGGTACCTGGCTGGAGCATGTGATTTTTGATCTCAGGCTTATAAGTTCGAGCCCCATGTTGAGTGTAGAGGTTACTTAAAAATAAAATCTTATTGGGGCGCCTGGGTGGCTCAGTTGGTTGAGCATCTGGCTTCGGCTCAGGACATGATCTCACAGTTTGTGGGTTTGAGCCTTGCCTCGGGCTCTGTGCTGACAGCTTGGAGCCTGGAGCCTGCTTCAGGTCATGTGTCTCCCTATCTCTCTGCCCCTCCGCTGCTCATGCTCTGTTTCTCTCTGTCTCAATAATAAATAAACATTGAAAAATTAAAAAAACAATCTTACTGAGGGGAACTTTTTTTCCCTAACTCAAAGATCTATTTGTAAATATATGTCTCTCCATGTAGAAATCGCTCTTCAATCTAGCTAATTAAATTCATCTGGCCTTATTTTAATAGCTGACTATTACAGAATGTTTCTTCCTTAGAGTAACATCTTAAAACTCTATTGGATGAGACGTAAGCAGCATCTGCTGTAGATACTGTCTGGTGGAATCCTGAACAACCGTGTCCACAGATTTAGAAAGGATTTCATAAAGGCTGAAAATGTGGTTCCTTTTTCAAGCTTAGTGTAACATTTTACTAAATGTATCATTGTGTTATATGTTACAACATTCTTTTGGTTTAAAAAAAATATATGTAATCCAATTTTCTTGGCCATTTAAAATTTTAGTGATCTCTTGGAGCTCTTGCTTTAAACTGAACATAAAGTGAAAGACCTAGAAAAACCAAGAGACATGGAAATAAGACTGGAAGTCATAGGGGTATGAAAAATACACATACTTTCCCACTCTTACAACTGCATCATTTCCAAGGAAAGGATCATTTAGGGTCCACATGTAAGTGGCAAACGATGGAGCATTTTTGTGGCCTGGAGATTTTTTTCTCTGAGGAGGCAATGGGATTTCAATTATTTACTCTAGAATTTAATGACCTTATTAGGCCCTGACCCCGCCTCCTGCCCAGGAGTGGAAGGAGAATCTTAAAAGGATCCCTTAAAGGGAAAGAGCCCACACAGCTCAGGCCTTTCTCTGGGATAAGTGAGGCCCAACCCCAAGCTTTTCATCCCCTTCAGACTCCCTAAGTGGATCCTCTGTAGGAAGAACAAAATGAGGAAACTGAAGCTTTGCCAGGAGATTTCTCATTTTTTCTACAGCTTAGTTCTTCATTTTTCTTCATCTCTCCTGGAAGCTTTTTTTGCGGTGTGCCTTCCGGACCCCAGAGAACTGGTCTCACAGTTGTCACAGGATGGGTGAACTGAGGCTATACTATACTTTCTGTGAGAGAGCCTGATGGGAGGGGTGCTCTTGAGGAGGGAGGAAGGTAATTCCAAGGCCCCTGGACCTAGAGAAGGTTGGCTTTCCACTTGCTGGCTTTGGGGGAGTCAGGGAGGGAAGGCCATAGAATGTACTGGGTATTTAATTTATTTAAGTGATTTTATCTATTTGTGAATGAATAATGATACAAAATTGAAAAAGTACAAACCAGTATGCAATGAAAAATGAGTCTTATTTTTCTGCCCATCCAGTCCATTCCCTGCTTGGTGGCAAGCATTGCTATCAATTTCTTGTGTATCCCTTTGGAAATATTCTTTTTCTGTCTAGTTTTTCTTTTAAATACAGATAATATCATACTGTACACACTGTTCTGTACCTTTTATTCAGTTAAGAATTTATCTGGAAGAGTTTTCTTTGTAGTACATATAATGATCTGTCTCTCTCTCTCTCTTTTTTCTTTTTTCTTTTTTTTTTTTTTTAACATTTTTAAAGTTTATTTTGAGAGAGAGAGAGTATACAACTATAGGGAAGGGACAGAGAGGGAGAGACAGAATCCCAACCAGGCTCCGCAATGTCACGAGCCAAGATCAAGAGCTGGATGCTTTAATTAACTAAGTCACCCAGGTGCCCCGGTCTTTTTCTCTTTTAAATGATTTATACTATTTCATGATCTGGATATGCTATCATTTTTATAGCTGGGCCTCGTTCTTTGGATAATCAGTTGATTTCCAATCCTTTATGGTTATAAACAGTGCTGCAACAAATCCTTGAACATATATCCTTTTTCATTTCTGCAAGTATATGTGTAGGCTAAATTCCTAAAATTAGAATTGCTAGGTGTAAGGGGACATGTATTTTTAATACTAATAGATGTAAAATTATTTTCCATAATCCCATCATTGATGAGAGGGCCTCATTTCTCACATCCTTGCCAACACAATGGAGACACTGAATTCAAATTCTGGCCCTGGAGATTAAGAGTTGCTTCTTTTTTCCCCCATTTCCTTAAGAAAAGAAAAATCCCTGGATCATAAAGGTAGGCATTCGACTCCCAATTTGCATCTGAAAATGCACGGATGCAATTCCGTGCACACAATTCTTTCACTTTACATTTGTTTTCTTATTTGGATGAAGTGTAAGAGCTGAGAGAATTTCTTTGACTCTAGAGGAGAAAAAAGAAACTAAAAGTTAAAGAAGTCCCTTGTGGTTTATTAGCTTTATAATACTTCAAAAATCCAGGGCTTTTAAAATCAGCACAAAGGCGTTTTTATTGTTTGACAGTTTGAGGGGGTCCTTATGGCCAGCAGGGGGCAGCATGACCCCACAGACAGTCAGGCTGAGCCTCCATTTGCCAACTGAACACGCTCTAGGCCTGGGATTTAGAACCTGTTCAGTCTGAAGCGCTAATTCACTTTGTTACCTTCACTGTCATCCCATGGTTGAAAACAGGCCGGCGTTCCTGAGTACAGAACAAGGCTTAGCGAAAAAATCAGGATAAATTAAAATGTGAAATGACAGCCAAGTGCAGGGTGGCACGGAATAAGGGGGAAGCATATTGTGAACATGAATAAGAATAGCACCATATTGACAGAACAGAATTTAAATATTTGATTATTCCAGCCACCATTTCTGGTATAAAGCACAGAAGCAATATCCTTTATTGGATTAATATATTTCACATATTAATGAAATTTAGTACTTTCTGAAATTTAGTATTAAAAATATGTCAAATAATATCTTCTATTCCCCTAGACTTAGGAGTTATTATTTCACCTTAAAAAGCAAATTAATCTGCTCCCTTAATATGAATCTATTCAACCAGCAAGTTCTGATTGAATGCCAGGTGCAAAGGATATGGAGTAGAGAAGACATGGGGCCTCTGCTCTTGCTGGCAAAGCAGGAAACCCCGGGCACCTGGGTCAGGGAGCTGAGGTTCTAGCTTTAGGTGAGGCACAGTAACTGGTGTTGTGGCCTGAGGCAAGTTACTTAACTTCTCCATGCCTCAGAAATGTAAATGAAACTAATGCCACCTACCTTATTGATCTCATAGGTACACATATAAAATGCCACATGCAAAGATGTCTGAAAAAAAGAGCAAGAGTATACAAATGAAGTATTTTAAAACCCACACTACAGTGAATATGCCCTGTGGCAACAGAAGTGGCCGCGTGGTGAGTTCTTATTCGCGCTGGGCACTGTGCTCAAAAGACGCATGATCGCAGTTAAGATCATGCCCTTGTGAGGCGAGTATCATTTTCCAGGTGAGGAATTCAAGGCGTAGGGAGGTTGGGAAGCTCGCTCAAAGTCAGACCGTTAGAGAGTGCTGGAGCAGGATTCAAATCCAAATGGGCCTCCAGAGTCCACCCTGAGGTGTGCCAGTCTGGATCTTTGTCATTGCTTACAGCTCTGCACTTAGACACTCTAAGTTTTGCTCCCTTAATTTTACTCAGAAGAGAACCAGCAGTTAGGTCACGGCCATCTCATGAAAAAATATTAAAATGTAAAGTTATGATTTTCCACACCTCAGTTTATTGAATCAATTGGTTTCAAGATCGTTCCATGAAATAATCTCTCTGTGAGAATGGAAATTGGAGGGGCACCTGGCTGGCTGAGTCAGTACAGCATGCCATTCCTCATCTTGGGGCTGGGAGTTCAAGCCCCACATTGGGTGTGGGGGCCTACTTAATAAAAGAAAAAAAAAAGGAAATTAGATGTGTCTTAGGAAAAATTTGAGGATAACTGATGAGATTCACAATTTAGTAGTAGCATGAGCTATTATTGGCTAAGGGAAAAGTAGACAAATAACTACAGGAAACCAGGAGAAGAAAAAAACGGAATCAACACAAAAAATCCTAGAGAAGGGTTCAGGCAGGTTTCTGGAGTTTCTAGCCATATAAGCCGGAAATCAGGTGTGGTGGGGATTTGTGAAGAGGACTTCCCAGGAAATCTAAGCCTCCTGGGTATCAAACTGCAAAAGCCCTGGGCCACGGTGCCCAGGGGAACTGCCAGGCAGCTGTGAAGGGCCTTGCTTTGTCAATTATGCAGTCTCATTAGCTGGTGATGACGGGGCTCACAAAGCACACATCTCAAGTACCTTGCCAATTTTGGGTACTGTTTGATGCTTGTTATTTCTTTCACAAGTCACACAACCTCAAAGAAGGTAGGTACTTTTCGGTTCCTGGGACTTGGAGTCCCAGAGCAGTTTTCACCTGGGAGCTCCCAGTATAAGACAGGCAGTGTTCCAACAGTTCACATACAATAGCTCTTTAATAACTAATTTTTAAAACATGTTTATTTATTTTAAGAGAGAGAAAGTGTGCATGCAGGAATGGGGAAGGAGCAGAGAGAGAGATAATTCCAAGCAGGCCCCTTGCTGTCAGTGCAGAGCCCAACACAGGACTCAATCTACTGATTGTGAGATCATGATCTGAGCTGATATCAAGAGTTCGATGCTTAGCCAACTGAGCTACCCAGGCACTCTTTTAATAACTAATAAATAATGGTTCTATTATCTCCATTTTACAGATGAAGAAACTGAGGCTATTTGCCTCAAGTAGAAATGACACAACCAGGATTTGAATCCAGGTAGTCTGGTTCAAGAGTCTGTATTCTTTTTTTTTTTTTTTAATATTTTTTTATTTATTTCTAGGAGAGAGAGAGAGAGAGAGACAGCGTGAGCAGGGGAGGGTCAGAGAGAGAGGGAGACACAGACTCTGAAACAGGCTCCAGGCTCTGAGCTGGCAGTCCGCACAGAGCCCGACGCGGGTCTCGAACCCACGAACCGCGAGATCATGACCTAAGCGAAAGTCGGACGCTTAACCGACTAAGCCACCCAGGCGCCCCCAAGAGTCTGTATTCTTAATCCTTCCATGACTCCATTTTCTTTTTTTAAACACTTTTGTTTATTTCTGAGAGACACAGAGAGACAGAACGTGATCAGGGGAGGGGCAGACAGAGAGGGAGACACAGAATCCAATGCAGGCTCCAGGCTCTGATCTGTCAGCACAGAGCCTGAGGTGGGGCTCGAACTGTGTGATCATGACCTGAGCTGGAGGCTTAACCAACTGAGCCACCCAGGTGCCCCCATTACTCCATTTTCTTAAATTAATTACAAGGATCAGGCGGGGGGAGGAGGGGGGAGGGGAGAAGAAGAAAGACACGATAAATGGATCCTATAAATGCCACCATTTAGTTCAATAAGCAGCGTCTGAAGAAACTACACACTCCTGGGCTGTGGTTCCTTCACACTGTGCCAGGGGAGTGGAGAAGCTGAACAGGTTATTTCTGTACAATGTGATAACACTGTTTAACAGGAAAGTCCACTGGTGCACGACAGAAATTCCTGTGTTCCCAAGCACATACCCAACGTGGAAAGTTACTGAGTTAAAGTGGCTGTCCATTAAGGCACAGACTGATTCAAAGACCAACTATTGTGGAGCCCATTGTCACTCTGCTTCGATAAAACTAAGCTTGTTTTTACAAGACTGTTCTGGAAAAGTGAAATTTAAACAAATTCACAACCCTACTAGGTTTTTGGTCTCTGTTGTTTGCTTTAAAGAGCGCAAAACACTCAAGCAAACTTTAAATAAAAACATTAAGCCCTGCAATAAAAAATTAAGCCGAAAATATTCCACTAGTTAAATTACTTCTACTTTTGCTGTCTGCTTTAAAGTTTTTGCAGTGAAATGGCTGGAAATATTTTACGCTAAAATCCGCAGAATGATGACTAATCTCCTATTCGCGCCTGTTTATTAAATTGCCTAATGGCAGCTACGGAGCTAGTGGAAGTAAATACCTTATCCCAAAAGCTTTTGCTTTAAACGAATGAGAAGCAAGTGCTTTCCAACAAATACCAAAGAAGTGTGTCCCCAGGAATTCCAGAGGGGCAGCGAATTCTAATGGGTCCTTATTCTAGTGGGTTCCTGTTCCCTGCGTAGGGCCTGGGAGCCAAGGCGGGTGGCGAAAGGTCAGCGGGGCTTTTCAGGCTGGAGGGGGTGGGTCGCCCCTCAGGGTGGGCTGTCGCCTCCCCGCCCCGGTCCGCCGGCCGTGGCCGAAAGGAGCGCCGGGACCGACACCCAGTCGCTCGCGGCGTCCGGGCAGCGAGTCCGCGCCCAGCGGGCGGCTCCCTCACCCCTCTGGAGGTTGCGGACCCCGGATACGCCCCCAGATGCGCCCCAGAGCTAGCACAGCCTGGCCTCTGCTGGAGCTCAAAAAAACACAAAAAACAACAAAGCGAGTGGCTGGGGAAAGGGGCCGGCGCGGTGGGCGCGGGGCTGAGCGCACGCCTTGCTCCGAGCCCCGGCGCCGCCAGTGAGCCCCGCCGGCCAGCCCGGGTCCCCACAAAGGCCACGCAGCCCCGTTTCCTCTGGGGTGGGGATCTGAGAAACCCTAAGCCAAGGGAAGCCCCTGGCCAGGGGCAACCGCCGCGGTCCGAGCCGGGACTAAAGGCTGGCCCCGGCGCAGGAGCCTCAGACTTTTCCTTCGGGGGAGGGGGGGTGGGGGTATGATGGCAGGTCCGGGAAACAAAGGAAACTTGGACCCGGCCCCGTGAGCGGCGTGTGTGGTTCGCGAGTTCGCCCCGGGTCCTGTGTGGGAGTCGCCGGGCGCCAGTGCCAGCCTGCACGCAGTCGGCGCGGGGAAACACAAAGCAGCACGGCAGCAGCCGGCGGCGCCCTGCCGCCCACCTGCCGCCCACCTGCCGCGGCCCGGCCGCCCCGGGGTCTCCCGGGCGGCGGCGGAGGGAGGGGGCGCCGGGGAGCGCGGCGGGGGAGGGGGCGGGGAGGCGGCCGACGGGCGCGCGCGGGGGGCGGTGGCGGCGGAGGAGGGGAGCGCGGGTGGGTGGGCGGTCGGCGCCACGTCACGGCTATTGTGGCTGTCCCGGTATATAAGGTCCCGCCGGCCGGCCGCCCGCCCCACCTTGCCTGCGCCCGCCCCGAGCCAGCGGTTCTCCACTCACCCCGCATCCAGTGAGACGCGCCGCGCACCGACGCCGACGGAGCGGACATGGGCAGAGCGATGGTGGCCAGGCTGGGACTGGGGCTGCTGCTTCTGGCGCTGCTCCTACCCACGCAGGTGAGGTGCTGGCGCTCGAGGGGCTCGGGGGGCCGCGCCTGACGGGGGGGGAGCCACCCCCAGGGGACGGGCATGCGCCCCCACCGCGGGCCGCGGACTGGGGCGCAGAGAGAGGATCCCACCTAATCCAGCCTGGGGGAGGGCAGCGTGGAGCCCCCTCTCCGCTCCCTGGCGGGCCGCCCCCACCCTCCAAGGCCCTGGGAACAAAGCACCTCTGCGCGTGGGCTGGGAGGCCCCTGTCCTAAGTCCCAGGCAGCTTCTTCCGAGGCCGACTGGCGCCCGCCACCCGCTTTGACCCAGAGGTCCGAGGTACTAGCAGAGAGAACGAGCCCTTCCCACCTCTGGAGCGCCCGGAGACCCCAGGCTATACCGGGAGGGCGTCCCGCTTCCCTCTAGGAGTGTCTGCGCGCCCCTTGCGCACACACAAAGAGGGGACGATCCCCTTCGGGGACGCAGCTCTCAACCCCCTCCTCCACTCAGCTGGTTCGGGGATGCCGAGGAAGCCCCGGCCTTCTGGCCCTGTTAACCCACCCCAGTCCGCGTGGGTCTGGCTGAAGCCTGGGCGGGGACCCGCTCCGGACCCTGCGCTCCCCCGCGTACGACCTTACATGACACGTCCACCTCTTGTCACCTCGGAATCCCATAGTAGCTCCCATCGGCTACCTCTGGGCGGGCGGCGGGTGGGACGTTTGCGTCCCAAGACCCCGCCAGGCTTTGTCTCGGTCCCCGCCGCCCCCTCCCCAGAGCCTCTATCCAGGGAACCGCCTCGTGTCAGCGCGGTTACGCGGACCGCGCTGCCCCGCAGGTGGGTGCGCAGCGGTCTCGAGGGAGGCTAGGGGCTGAGCCCGGGAGACCCGAGCGGGAGGGCGCTGGGGGAGGAGGGGGGAGGCGAGAAGGGCCATTTGTCTCCAGCACCTCGCGCTCGGAGGGCACGGGTGGAAACGAGGGGCTCCCCACCGCTTTCAATTGGAGCTTTATGAGGAGTGTCTCCCGAGTTTTTCCTCCGAGAAGTTGGGTGCGACGGGTCTTTGGTCCCCAGACACCCAGCCTCCGTGCTCACCTGGGAACGCAGGCCGAGAGAGGAGCGCACCTCGGCTTCCCCTCCGCGGGCCGGGTAACTGTACCCTATTGTCTTGCGGGTCGCCTGCGTTCCCGAGCCTTTCACAATTCCTCGGTGGGGGAGGGGCGCGGCCGCAGGAAACGAAATGTGCTCCCCCACCCGCACCCCATATCCTTTCTAACCAGCTTCCCCCAGCCCCGGAGACATTTCAAGAGGGGGGTTTAGTTAAGCAAATGTAATTTGGTATGGAAAAATTTTGTTTAATGTCAATTTAATATATTAACATTAGTTTCTTTTGTTGGTGTAGAGGACCCTAAGATTCTCTTGTTGATACACTAGGCTCTGACAAAGGTCACCTGCTGCACTACAGCTCTTTGTATGAATGATAACAGATACCCGTCAGGCATCCCAAACCAGGTCTTGAACCCAAACAGCACCCTGGTTTAAGTAATTTACCATATTGGTGCTTTTCTTTTAGTAGGAGTGCTATTTCCTGTTAGGACAAACAGATTCTTGCACACAGTAGGTGCCCAATACATGTGTTTGATCTGATTGAGAATTTTCTTTAATTTTGGATAGGATTTATGCATTTTTAAGTCCATATTTGCTTAATGACAGGTTTTACAACAAAGAGAGCTAATGTGATATAGAATGGGTTTATCTTTGGATCACAGGCAGCTAAGTGTACATGTGGCCCAGACCTGGTGCCACATCCTCCCTCCTGCCTGTAATCAGAAGCCCTTGTAAAGCCTCCCTCAGCTGTGAGAGCTGAAATCTCCCATCTGCCTTTGTTCTGTGACAAAGAAGAGATTATCACGTGCTCTGATGGACTGTGCATTTGGTGACTTGAAAAATCAGCATGGTGAATGATGCCACTCAGGCCCTGGGACACTGGGGCAACCTTGGTTCTTGGCCGCAGCAATGAGCTTAATGACCAGGCAGGGAAGCTGCTGCTGGTGAAAATTTAACACCAAACCCTCGGCATTTTCTGTGAAGTCGTCGTGACTTCATGGTGTTTGGGGAGAAGTAATTTTGCTTCAAACAAAGGCTTCCTATTTTTTCAATTTAAAACCAATACTGTGGCCGTTTTTGAGAAGGGCCATTTGAAGATTTTAAGGGAGCAGAGAAGATATCCCATGACCCCTTTAAATCTGAGGCTGTTAAATGGGTGTGTGGAAGTTACTTAGCAAATCCAGGATAGACAGAGCCATAATTCTAATATTCCAGTATTGTAGAATTTTCCAATATTGTAGGATCCAAGTTATTCATGCAACTTGAAAATCTTCCCCTTTCTGGTAAAACAGAGGAAATCTTTTTGTAATGCCAGTACGTCAATATAATCACAAAAACTAGACTTGGTCCTTTATTACTTCAGAAAGAATAAAAAATAAAATCCGACTCTTGGGAGTTATAGTTACTGAGGAATATTTTTGTTTGTTTTTGGTTGTTATTATTTGCAGTCATTTAGGCATCTTTAGGTTGCTTTGAAGCTAAAAGAATGATCTTAGACTAAGCAAGAATTCAGAATTAAATGATGGGGTAAGGAAATAATAGGAAAGAGCAATCTAAGAATCTATCTTCTATCTTAATTGCATATTACGTGTACATAGAGGCAGCTGTGATGTGTGTAAATTTATCAATGTAACTTTTTATGTATTTTAGATTTATTCAAATCAAACAACTGTTGTAACGCTTTCGAGTAACCCCTCCCAGAATACCTCGACCGCCCCAAATCCAGCTAATGCCACCACCACACCAAATGGCGGTGCTCTCCAGTCAACAGCCAGTCTCTTCGCGATCTCGCTCTCCCTTCTACACCTCTACTGTTAAGAGACTCAGGCCAAGAAACATCTATACTTCCCCATCTTCTAAACCTAATCCAAATGGCGTCTAGACATCTGGTGTGACGAGGAAAAAACAGGTCTTCAGTGAATCTGCTGATTCCACACCTTATTTTATTGACCCAGAAAATGTTGAGGATCCCAAATTCGATTGGTTTGAAGAACATGTGAAGGGTTTGACTAGATGATGAATGTCTGTTAAATCTACTGGAGTTTCATGTACAAGATGAAGAGACAACATCCAAGAGTAGTTAAGAGGTGATTTCTTTAAATGTGGCTTAAGAAGTATGGACACCTAAAATTTCACCTTGAAAATGAGCATAGATTTTATCTTACCTAGATATAAAGGATGGGATGTGAACAGATTCCGTTTTCATTTGGCTCATTAAATCTTTAAGTCCATGATTCTATTTATATGTACATTAGAAGGAACTTCCAGGTGTCACTGTAAATCCTCAATGCGTTGTTTCAGCAGTACTAATTTAATGCCTATGTACTCTAGATAAAGTTTTACATTGTTAAGCTATCACTGTTTCTTGGGAACTGAACTCTTTCCTCTGAGGCTTTGGATTTGACATTGCATTTGATTTTTTTATATAGTAATTGACATGTGCCAGGGCAATGATGGATTGGAATCTACCCCGGATTGAAGCATAATGAGTAAATTTTGCTTGTATACTATCACTTATCCCTGTTCAACAGTGCCAGATTCATTTAGCTAAACTGATTCCAAAGAGTAGAAGTACATTGACTTCAACTAATTTAAGAACGCTTTGTATTTCTGCATATGTTGAATGCTTTTTACAGCTTAAAAAACGATCTGTTTTGAAGGTAAAATTGACAAATCTTGACATTGAAAAGGCAAAATATGTGCGGGAGCCAAAATTGTAAATCAAGTATTTGGGAAGTTGGAATATTGGAAACTTGCTTACATTAAATTTGGAAAAAAACTTTTATACTCTTTCTGTAAATACTTTTTTTTTAAACTCTGAATCAGAATAGCCACATTTGGAACACTTTCTGTTAGTCAATATTTTTAGATAGTTAGAACCTGGTCCTAAGCCTAAAGTGGGCTTGAGTCTGGAAAGTAAATCTTTTCACAACTGCCTCGATGCACAGAAAGCTTTTTAAAAATAGACACTTGAAGGTCTTTTGTTCGCATGGTCACACACTGATGCTTAGATGTTCCACTATCTAATATGGCCACAGTAGTCTTGATAACCAAAGTCCTTTTTTCCCATCTTTAGGAACCCACACCAGAACAATCGTATCCAACAGATCTCAAGCTACTGTGTGTGTGAATGAACATTCCATTTTGTTTCATACCTGAATGCTGTACATCTATTTTGGATTGTATATTGTGTTTGTGTATTTATGCTTTGATTCATAGTAACTTCTCATGTTATGGAATTGATTTGCATTGAACACAAACTGTAAATAAAAAGAAATGGCTGAAAAAGCAGTCTGTTGAATTTTAAGTTTTTCTGATGCAGGGGCTATTTTGTGGGGTATCATGGTTGTAGGAGTCTCTGTAAGCCATTAAGAATAGGTCGATATTTTCCTATTAACCAGAACATTATAGTTAAACTGTTTGGAACTGCTAACTAGTAGAAGATTTTGACCAAAGAATTCATCTAGATGTTGACATCTTTAAGCTCTTATGGAAAGGAGCACTCCTAGTTATTCAACAGCTATTGAATGCCAGCTATATTCCAGGATACTGAAGATTGAATGATGAACTTGCTTGAAAATTGACTACTGCACTTCCTGGACAAGGCTATTTTACTTTGGTTGGGAAAGAGTATGTGTATGACAGGCAGTATACTGTCACGTCGTGCTGTGAAAACCAGCCAGGGTGGTGAGTCATGGGCCCTGGGCTGAATGATTATGAATGGTCTTGAGCACTTGAGCTGAGATCTGGAGGACCATTTCTGACAGGAAACGTGCCAAGTCCCCGAATCTGTTTAGTTACTGCCACTGTTTTCATCTGTACTGAGGTCCACAAGTCACTTTGTTTTCCCAGGCTGTCACTTTTATCTGCCCCTTTCATATTCTAGGATTCTTTGACCCTTCCAACTGTATTCCTGGACTGCTAGCTCTAGCTTCTTTATTGCTGCTCAGGAACCACCAGAAAGATAGGATGGAATTTGGGAATACGTGGGAGCTAGTCCACAGGTGCAGTTTCTTCAAGGGATCAGTCCTATTAAAGTATTTCAGCTGATGGAATCAGGCCTACCCAGAGTAGGATAGTCTAAACTCAACTGATAACAGATATTAAAAACATTTATGAAATATTTTATGGCACCTAGGTTAGTGATGTTTGGTTGAGTAATGGGACTACTCAAGTTGTCCAGTGAACTATTATAGAGTCCACCTCTGGTCAACCTGGCACTCATACTCCACTCTGAACTATACTTAATCCCCAATTAAGGACAATAGCTAGGTAGGTTCTTAAGTCTAACATGATAGACCTATCCTGCCTACAACCCAAAATAACCCTTTAAGTAGAAGAGGACGCAAACTGGGTCATGCTCACTCTTGATAACTCACATAAATGCTGTGATATAAAGTTAACTGCTATTAGTACATATGTTAGATGATAATGAAACAAGAAGGAAGAAAACAAATTTGCTATTTGTGAATGTATTTGTGTGTGTGTGTGTATGTGTGTGTATACAGCATAAGGAACTATAACTTAGTCCTAATTTCAGCAACTGGTCACATGGCTATAGCTGTTATTTATAGCTGCGTTCCATCCTCCATTCCACATTTCCTTTACCCTCAGCAAGTATTTCAACCTGGAGAGGTGACCCAAACATTTGCCTGAATTTGGTTTGGTTTTTCTACTGACTTCCATCACAGGACATGATAGTACTAAAAGATGTCCTAACAGATCTGTATTCCAGACATCCTCTTCCTTAACCTTCATTGTGTGGTAGCAACCAAATTTTCCCTTGGTAGTCAGGATCAATCACTCCAACTAGTACAGTAACTCCCTACTCTGTTGTTTCAGAGGCTTGTGGAGCTCAAAGTGTTTGGGTGAGGGGCGCCTGGGTGGCTTAGTCAGTTAAGCGTCTGACTTTCGCTTGGGTCATGATCTCGTGGTTCGTGGGTTCGAGCCCCGCGTCGGGCTCTGTGCTGGCTGCCAGCTCAGAGCCTGGAGCCTGTTTCAGTCTGTGACTCCCTCTCTCTCTGACCCTCCCCTGCTCACTCTCTCTCTCTAGAAATAAATAAAAAAAAAAAAAAGAAAAAAGAAAAAAAAAATAAATCTTAAAAAAAAAAAAAAAAGTGTTTGGGTGACAATCTCAACTTCTGGTTCAATGGAGTTATTGCTGTGTCTTCTGGTGGAAGCCACTCCTCCCACTTAGAACTAAGATTTCTAGGCCAGCAGAGCATAAGAGCTTAGGGGTAGGACGCATGTATTTTGTTAGTGGATCACATATTAGCGATAATAGTGACTGGTGCCACTTCTTTCTTTACTTCTCGATTCTTGGATCTGTGAATCGTGGCCATGGGAGAAATAGCACCATGGTTACACCCTATAAAGCCCGAATTCAAAGTCGTAGCCCTGAAGATTTGCCACTTAGCTGGAGCTGTAACTTGAGGTTTCAAAAGGCCATTATTCTAAATCCAGTTGGTTCAGGATGGCAGAGAAAATGGTAAGACCAGTGAGTTACATGGACATGGGCCCATTGCCATACACCATTAGCTGAGTTCCTTGACCAGAAACAACATGTGAATCACCGTGATGGTGGATAAGATATACTGTAAATCGACAGATGGTAATTTTGGCAAGAACATATGCAGGAAAGGCAAATCCTTATACAGAATAAGTGTCTATTCATTAAGAACAAAATGCAGCTACTTCTTCCAATAGGGTAGTGGTCCAATGTAATCTATATTGTACCTGGCTGATCACAGCAAGGAATGGTGCCATATAAGGAACTCACTATTGGTCTGTGCTGCAACAGTTTGGGTACTCAGCAGTGCCTGTAGCCATGTCAACCTTAGTACAAATCCATGTTGCTGGGCATATGCATAACCTCCATCCTTGCCAACATGGTCACTTTGTTCATGAGCCCATTGAGTGATGACAGGGATGTCAAGGGAAAGAAGCTGACTGGTATACACAGAATAGGCCATCTCGTCCACTTGAGTTTTAAAAACCCTCCTCTGCTGAGGCCGCCTTTTGATGAATATTAACTTTGGACACAAATATTTTTTTCTTTAAGTTTATTTTGAGAGAGACAGAGACAGTGTGAGTGGGGGAGGGGCAGAGAGAGGAGACAGAGAATCCCAAGCAGGCTCTGCACAATCAGTGCAGAGGAGCCCGACCCAGGGCTCGAACCTATAAAACCATGAGATCATGACGTGGGCCGAAACCAAGAGTTGGATGCTTAACTGACTGAGGCACCTCAGCGCCCCTGGGACACAAATACTTTAACAATCTCATCCCATTCAGAGATGTCTCCTCATATGCCTCTTTCCCAGCCTTTCTTCTTACCAGTTTCGTAACCATATTGTTTCCAAGTGCATCCAGCCAAACTGTTGGCCACAACCCATAAGCTGGTATGATTCACATCTCTGAAAGGTCATTTCTCTTTCCAAGCAACATGAACAGTTAGGTGCAGTGCTTGTAATTTTGCCTACTGGAGTATTCCCCTTTACCACTGTCCTTCAGGGATGCCCCAGAAGGGAGTTGTAGGGTTGCAGCAGTCTACTTTGCTGTGGTGCCTGCATACTGTGCAGAACCTGTAATCAGGACTAAGTTTTCCCCAGTCAACTGGTCATGGGGAACTCCCCATGAAGCCACAGGTGCAGGCTGGGAAAGAGAAGGTAATGTCACAGGAATAGTGGGCATTTAAACACTTCCTCATGTAATTTGTATCTTCAGAGGCTGCTCAAGCCCAATGTTGTATATACCACTTTAATTTGACAATGACGTGCTGCTGTGTACATCCAACTTTATGACTTGGTGTGTTAGATCACACCCGCTCATGACAGGCAGCTCAGTGTGTGTGGTAGTCTGTGGTTAAGCAATTAGTGTTTTTGTTTTGTTTTGTTTTTAAGTTTATTTATTTATTGCAAGAGAGACAGAGAGAGCAAGTGGGGTGGGGCAGAGAGAGAAAAATCCCAAGCCGGCTCTGTATTGTCAGCACAGAACTCCATGTGGGGCTCAAACACACAAAATGCAAGACCATGACCTGAGCCGAAACCAAGATTTGAATGCTTAACCAGCTGAGCCACCCAAGTGCCCCAGCATTTCATTTTTACTAAAGCCCAATAAAAAGTCAAAGCTTGTTTCTTAAGGAAGAGTTCCTGTCTACAGAGGATGGCAAGACTTTGCTCTGAAATCCTAAAAGTGACCATCACACCAACCTTTGATCAAATAGAAGATTATAGAAAAGCAACCCAAAATTTGGGTATATCTTTTAAAAAGTAATTATCAGTGCTTATGGATGAGGAAATAGAATTACTTTTTCAACTATTCTTTGAAAATAATTTTAAACTAATCTAGGCTGTTATATTTATCAGAAAACTACTCCAAATTGTATTTAAGGGTGGCATGGCCAGAGGGCTCAGTCAGTTGGGCATCCAGCTCTTGATTTTGACTCAGGTCGTGATCTCACAGTTCATCGGTCTTAGCCCCATGTCATGCTTACAAGTCATGACCCCCTTACAAGTCATGCTTGTAAGCGCAGAGCCTGCTTAGGATTCTTTCTCTCCCTCTCTCTCTCTCTGCCCCACCTCTGCTTGTGTGCTCTATCTCTCAAAATAAATAAATAAACATTAAAAATTTTAAAGATTGTAATTGGAGGTTATACCTTACTTTATTTTGTTTATTTTTTATTTGGAGGGGGAGGGGCAGAGAGGGAGAGAGAGAATTCTAAGCAGGCTCCAGGCCCAGCAAGGAGCCTGATGCAATGCTCCACCTGGAACCTGATCTCATCACCATGAGATCATGACCAGAGCCAAAATCAAGAGTCTGAGGCTTCACCAACTAAGCCACCCAAATGTCCCTGGGAGTTATAGTTTAAATATTCACACTTAAATACTAGTCATATAATTTATGGTTAAGTTGTGTAATGAATATTCATTGTATGGATGTCTTGAACTGGTGTGGGGGGTGCCTGGCTGACTCAGTAGAGCATGCGACTCTTTTTTTTTTATGTTTATTTACTTTTTCTCATAGAGAGAGAGAGAGAGAGAGAGAGACAGAGTGTGAGCCGGGGAGGGGCAGAGAGAGAGGGAGACACAGAACCTGAAGCAGACTCCAACCTCCGAGCTGTCAGCCCAGAGCCTGATGCAGGGCTCAACCCACAAACTGTGAGATCATGACTTGAAGTCAGATGCTTAACTGACTGAGTCACCCAGGCACCCCAACTCTTTATCTCAGGGTTTTAAATTGGAGCCCCACTTTGGGTGTAGAGATTACTTAAATACATACATACATACATAAAATTTTAAAAATCAGGTGTCTCTTGAACTTAGTTTAGCTTTAGTAGCTTTAGTGTATAAAAGCAAACAGTTTAGACACGAGCAGATGGTTAAAGCACTATGCCACTTAGAACTAAGCATTCTAAACACACACTTCCAGTGCCACCACTGTCCTTAAAACAGAGCTCAAATATTTAGGTAGCTGAAAAGTATGTGTTTTTCATTTCTCATAAAACCTCATTTGGGGTTAGCTTGATTATTTTTGGATTCCTTCTGTAAGTATAAGGAGAATTTTTTTTTTCTAATTTTGGTAGGATGGCATTTTTGAAACAATGAAGTCCCCGTTATGGTTTGCTTTTCAGTGTCTCCTCAAATTACATTTAAATTGGAAAAATCAAGGCATTTCTAAGAAACTTGAAGAAGTTTCCATATTTATGGTTTTGCAAAGAAATATCTGTGATCCCAAAGGGTCTGATGTGGTCTCACTGTCATGCCTCTCAGCACCTGGCAGGTGCTAAGATGTGCAGAAGCCTAACGTCTAAAGCTGAACTCATTACCTCCCCATCCACAGACCTACTGCTTTTCTAGTCAGAGCACCTACCTGCCAAGTCTCTCTCATTACAAGCTGAGAAGCTTCCTCTTCTATTCCCGTCTGCAATCAGCCACAAAATCCTGTCACTTCTAAGTCAGAAACCCCATCTAGGCAACAGGCGTCTCTTCTCCCCCTCCCCACTCTGCCTTCCTCTGCCTTGTGTCATCTGTCGAAGCTCTGCCTGTGTGTTCTTTCCTCTCCTTAGTCTTTCCACCCCATGGCTATTCTCTGAAATGTAGATCTGATCGTTTTGTTCCTCACTTTAAAAGTTTGGCTGGCTACCCTTTGCCTATTGAAGGTAAAATAAACCCTCATTCATGGTCCATGGGCTTTTCACAGTCTGGCCCCAATCCAACTTTCAATCACAGTGGATTGCTCTCCATTCTCTGAATTAAAAATGCCAATGTCTTTTCATGTCTCCATGGCTTTGAATGCATCCATTCATCCAACTCAGTGTGGCGGTTACAGGTATGGGTGCTAGAACCAGGCTGCCTCAGTTTGCCCTCAAGCCTAGTTGTGACTAACTAAAGGAGCTTAGGTAATTACCCACGTTCTCTGTGGCCCAGGAATCTTGTCTTGTAAATGGGTTTGATAGTAACGGTACCTATCTCACAAGGTTGTTGGGAGAGAATTAAGTGAGTTAACATGGAAAGCTTTAGAACTGAGTCTGGTGCATTGCTATTACACGTTTGATAAACATTGGTCAACATTCTTTTCTATTGATCTATAAGCATTGTGTTGATCTGTCTGTGAGTTCCTTGAAGGCAAGAATGGTGCCATAATCATTTCTGGATTCTTGATGTGTGCCAGAGAGTAGGTGCTCAATTAATGTTGAGTAAATAAAAGAGCCAGCAAGTAACTGAGGGTGGGGTGGGGGAGGGCAGACCTTTGATACTATATTAGGTCTTGGGGGAAGCATGACTAGGTTGTTAGGACTCTTTCTAAACAGGCTGGTTTTGGACTGCTCAGTTTTCATGAGATAGGCAATCTGCTTATGTATCTATAACAGTGGTTCTCAACTCTGACTGCATATTAGAATCGTTTAGGAAAATATTTAAAAATCACGATATCTGGGGGTGCCTGGCTGGTTTAGTTGGTAGAGCACACGAATCTTGATCTCGGGGTTGTGAGTTCGAATCCCACGTTGAGTGTAGCCATTACTTAAAAATAAAATCTTAAAAAAAGAATAGTGATGTCTGTTACCTCTACCTACCTGGAAGGTTCTGGTTTAATTGGTCTGGGTGGAGTTTGGTCATCAGGTCTTTTTAAAAGGTCCACAGATAATCTACAGTGCAGCCAAGTCGAGAAGCACAGGCTTGGGTTGGGACACATCTGCTCTCTTAGACCAACTGGCTGGCAGAGGCTGGAGTCAGACCTGGTTCTGGACCATGGCTTCAAACTGTTGCACCTAACAAAGGTGCTCACATTGGGGCTGTGCTTGGAGAGGAGTAGGGTCACTTTCCTCTAGCCTAGCCTTTGGATTTCTACACAAATCTAAAAGGACATAGGGATTTATGCTAGAGTCATCTGTGAGTAGTGCCTGAGACTAGATCCAGAGCCCAGTCCTGTGCCTGAAAACTTGCTTCATGGCCCCTGCAAGCCTCTGTGGGCTTCAAGAGGATTGGCCTTTTTTGGAACTACTTTATAGTTTTAAAATACTAAGGTTCCATCCAACTTAAAAAAAAACTCCATGATTCAGAATGTTATCATTTTTTTTCCTGTGAGCTTTTGTGAACTTGCTCTCCTATCCGTGAAAAATTATGGTTAATACTCCATGCTGAGCCTACAATGATTAATGCAAATTCATTGTTATTCCTCTAGAAGACACTGGGCATTCATGTACATGTGTTCTGCTATTTTGTTGTCATTTGCACCCTGCCACATTTTTTAAAGACTCACTAAAGATTTCCCTTCAGGATAGATTGGTACAGTCAATTTGGTAGTCGTTGTTTACCTTCAGTGAGATTGCAACAAGCTTGAACTGTTTGGCCAGGCTTGTGAAATACAACCAGTGACACAACCCTGGTTGAGACTTGGGTGTGCATACAATCAGGGAAGAGTTTCTCTTCGTAGTCTCATCATTAACACAGTGTTTATCAGTATACGCTTATTACTTATTTATTCTCTGTCTCATTCTAATGAAAAATTTTGAGTCAGTTTATAGAAATATGCATTATCCACCAGGTTACAAATACATGAGGAGTTTGAGGAAGAGGGTAAGGGTAGAAAAAAAGCATGAATTCATGGATAGGATTCAAGAATGCTTGTCATGAGGTTCTGAATGGTTACTATGGCCAAATGAAGGCAGGGGCCGTGACTGGAAGCAGAAGTTAAGTTGCTTGTGCATTTAAAACACATGAGTAAATAAGAAGGAGAGGTCTTGGTTTTGGTATGGGTCCTCAGGAAGAGGCTTCAAGGTAAATAAATTCAACGTCATTAACACCATCCCTCCAATGAGAACAGCAAGTTTCTTACGTCTATTTCTTATCATATTCATCAGGACAAGTTACACAGCAAGGCATAATTTAACAGAAGTATAGTTGGCCATTGAACAAGACAGGGATTAAGGGAAACTCTGATCCCATGCAGTTGAAAATCTGTATATAACTTTTGAGTTACCCCAAACTTAACTACTAGACCCATAACTACAGAGATAAAAACTGATGATTGCCAGAGGAAGGGGACAGAGGAATGGGCAAAATGGGTGAAGTGGAATTGGAGATACAGGCTTCCATCTATGGAATGTGTAAGCCATGTGGATAAAAGGTACAATGTAGGGGAATATGCTCAATTATAAAAGGTACAGTGTAGGGGAATATGGTCAATTATAATGTAATAGTGTTCAAGGGTGACAGATACACTTGTGGTGAACATAGTGTAATATATAAACTTGTTAAATCACTATGTTGTACACCTGAAATTAACGTAATACTGTATGTCAATTATACTTCAATAAAAAATAGACAATAAACTGAATTAAATTAGCCAAAAAATCCTACAACTATTAGGTTACTGTTGACCAGAAGCCTTACTGATAACATAAACAGTTAATTAACATTTTGTGTATTATATACTGTATTCTTACAATAAAGTGAGCTAGAGAAAAGAAAATGTCTTAAATTTTTTTTATTAATTTATTTTTCAATTTACATCCAAGTTAGTTAGCATATAGTGCACCAATGATTTCAGGAGTAGATTCCTCAATGCCCCTTACCTATTTAGCCCAACCCCCCTCCTGCAACCCCTCAGCAACCCTCTGTTTATTCTCCATATTTAGGAGTCTCGTATGTTTTGTTCCCCTCCCTGTTTTATATTATTTTTGCTAAAATTTTTGTAATGTTGATTTATTTTTGATAGAGAAAGAGACAGATAGAGCGCAAGTGGGAGAGGCACAGAAACTGAAGCAGCTCCAGGCTCTGAGCTGTCAGCACAGAGCCCGATGCAAGGCTTGAACTCATGAACCATGAGATCATGACCTGAGCTGAAGTTGGATGCTTAACCAACTGAGCCACCCAGGAGCCCCAAAAATGTCTTTTAAAATATCATAAAGAAGAGAAAATGCATTTACCATACTGTACTATATTTATTTTAAAAAAATCTGTTTGTAAGTGAACCCACACAGTTCAAACCCATGTTGCTCAAGGGTCAACTGTTATTTTACCAGCAGCTCAAATGGTGTTAATTAAATATGCAGCTCTATAATTGACTATAGGGACAAAAACCTTGAATATTTAGAGGAATGTATAGACAACATTCTCCATGAATATTATCTCTTATAACTGAACTTTTTAAAAAATTTTTTAATGTTTACTTATTTTTGAGAGAGAAAGAGAGAGAGAGACACAGCATGAGCAGCGGAGGGGCAGAGAGAGAGTGAGAGCATCCGAAGCAGGCTCCAGGCTCTGAGCTGTCTGCACAGAGTTCGATGTGGGGCTCAAACTCACAAACTGTGAGATCATGACCTGAGCTGAAGTTGGACACTTAACTGACTGAGCCACCCAGGCACCCCTGTAACTGAACTTTTGATGAACTGAGCAGAAAGTAACTGCAAACATCATGTATGAGGCACTACTCTAAATGCTTTTATATATAAGCCTTCATTTAATACTTGAAATGTTTCTTTTTTTTAACGTTTTATTTATTTTTGAGACAGCGTGAGTGGGGGAGGGGCAGAGAGAGAGGGGAACAGAGGATCCCAGCAGGTTCTGTATTGACCGCAGTGAGCCCGATACAGGGCTCAAACTCAAGAACCGTAAGATTAGGACCTGAACCAAAGTCGTACGATCAACCGAAGGAGCCACCCAGGTGCCTCAATACTTGAAACATTTCTGTGTGGTCAATGCTCTCAGCAGCAGCAGCAGCATCACCTTTTACAGATGAGGAAACCAAAATAGAAAGATGTTCAGTAGCTTGCCCAAGGACACCCTGTAGTAGACTGGTTTCTGACCCATATCATGTGGCCCCTTGTTTTCAGCTAATTGTACTATCATGTCTCTCTGAGCGTCTGGGTTATCTTCTCTGACAGGAGCAGAGAGTATGGCTCTTCCATTTACTGTTTAAGAGCAAATGCATAAGTTTTTACACTTACACAAGCACTGAAGCTGACATCATGTCATGAAAATAAATAAAGGAGACTGCTCAGTGCTGAATAGCAGCCGTGGCGTATCCACACTGAGGTGTCAAATCCGATAGAGGCCACAGAGGCCGATGATTTTCAAGGAGGATATGAAGGGACCCAACAAGGGCGTACGGGGGTGGGGTAAATGGTGAAGGAGACAAATAGACTGTGCTCCACAGCTCTTTCCTGTCTTACCTCATCTTTCCCTCCCCCAAATAGAACACGGCCATGGTGATGTTTCCCTTTTGGGGCTTACATTTAAATTTTAATTCATCAAAAAATTTCAAGGCAAACCAATTAAAAAATTACTCTTCTGTGCCATTACAACCACAATAATTTTTTAATCCCCAAATTTATGATTTCTTTCTGATTGTGTAAGTAACATATGTTCACTGCTAAAAATATGAAGAGAAGTGCAAAGAAGAAATTACAAGTCACCTCTACTCCCATCACTGGCAATGACTACAATCTGCATTTTGATGTCTTTTCCAGTCTTTTTCCCTCTATGCTTCTAAACAGATATATGTTTATGCAAGCATATATATTTCAACAAAATTGTTTCATAACCTGCCTTTTCATCTAATAAGATATCACATGATTAATCACTTCAGCAACATGATTTTTATTTTATTTTTTCTTATTTATTTATTTATTTTTAATGAAAAATTTTTATTTGAATCCAAGTTAGTTAACATATAGCATAATAATGATTTAAGGAGTAGCATTTAGTGATTCATCACTTACTTATAACATCCAGTGCTCATCCCAACAAGTGCCCTCTTTAATGCCCATCACCTATCTAGCCCATGCCCCCCACACACCTCCCCTTCAGCAACCTTCAGTTAGAAACACGATCATTGAAATTTATTTATTTATTTGAGAAAAAGAGAAAGAGAGAGAGACAGAATCCCAAGCAGGCTCCACACTGCTAACACAGAGCTTGAGCTCACGAAACACAAGATCATAACTTGAACAGAAGTCGGAGGCTTAACTGAATGAGCCACCCAAGTGCCCCAGCATCATGATTTTTAAATAGTTATTGGGTGCCTAGGTTGCTCAGTCATCTGACTTGGCTCAGGTAATGATCTCATCTCATGATCTCAGGTCATGAGCTTAAGCCCCACATCCGGCTCTGTGCTCATAGCTTAGTGCCTGGAGCCTGCTTTGGAGTCTGTCTCCAGCTCTCTGCCCCTCCCCCACTCATGCTCTGTCTCTCTCAAAAATAAATAAACATTAAAAAAATTACAAATAAATAAATAGTTACATGGTATTACGTTCTTTAGGTGTACTATCCTTAACCCATTTCATATAGTGGATATATTTTTTCTTTCTCCAAATTTTTATTTAAATTCCAGTTAGTTAACATACTATTATTGGATATTTAGATTGTATCTAATCTTCTCCAAACTATAAATAATATTTTTAAAAATGTTTTATTTATTTCTGAGAGAGAGAGGCAGTGTGAGCAGGGGAGGGTCAGAGAGAGAGGGAGATACAGAATCCGAAACAGGCTCCAGGCTCTGAGCTGGCAGTCAGCACAGAGCCCGACACAAGGCTCGAACCCACGAACCGTGAGATCATGACCTGAACCGAAGTCAGACGCTTAACTGACTGATCCACCCAGCTGCCCCAATAAGTAATATATATATATATTTTAATGTTTTATTTACTTCTAGGAGAGAGAGAGAGACAGCGTGAGCAGGGGAGGGTCAGAGAGAGAGGGAGTCACAGACTGAAACAGGCTCCAGGCTCTGAGCTGGCAGTCAGCACAGAGCCCGACACTTGGCTTGAACCCACGAACCGTGAGATCATGACCCAAGCGAAAGTCGGATGCTTAACCGACTAAGCCACCCAGGCGCCCCCCCCCCCAATAAGTAATATTTTAATAAACATCTTTCTACCTAGCCTTTTGCTTGGATCTATATTTCCTCTTAATGAATTCTCAGGAATAATATTTCTTGGTGAATGTTGCACTATGCCACCTAGGTCCTCCCTTTCAGGACCCTGGGACTCATTTATCTGCTTCAGAAGATCTTGACAATTGCAACTCACAACTGATTCTCTTCTTAGGATCACTGTTGGCAGAAGGAAGTTGCCTTGCCTAAGGTTATGCTCCCTCCCAGGGGCAGCTCATTTCTGGTGATTGTTGATGGGGAGGTCGAAAGGTATATCCTCCTGGCCTCAGTCCCAGTGAATTTAGAAGGACCATCTCAGCTCTAGCTCCCATGGGATCAGGTGAAGCCTTCATTTGCAGTGCGTCACAGCCCGATGGCTCCTGCTGCCCGTGGTAAGTTTTGTTTCCCTCACCCTCTCACAGGTGTTGATCTCCATGATATTCCCCAAAAAATTCCTTGCAGACAAATCTCTCAACACCTGCTTCCCCTTTTGACCTCACACAAAAATGTTACATACATTTTTATATCATTTTGAGTAGTTTTAAAAACAACAGGAATATATGGTTGTTAATATTTCAAATTGGTGGGCCCATCTGAAGAATTGAAAGAAGTCTAGATGGTTGTAGCAGAGAGAACAAGAGGGAAAGAAGTATAGGATGAGGGCAGAGAACTTTGCAAGGGCCAGACCGTAAAGGATTTTGCAAACTCTTGTATTAGGGGTATGGCAGGAAGCAGATGACACATCCAGTTGGGTAATCTGAGGACAGTTTAATGAAGAGACTCTTTACAAAGGTGGGGGCAGGGTTTAGTAAAGATCAATAAAGAGAAATAGCATCCTGGAATTTTTCTATCTAGCACCAGCAAGGAGCCCTTAACCACCAAAGCCTTAGGGAGCGGGCAGGGGAATCCACTTGACCACTGTGTGGAGAGGTCTGCAGGATGGGAGCCGGGGCTTTCAGTAGTGAGGCACAGCCAACCTGAGATGACCTGGAGAGAGGAAGCTAGGGAGGTGGGAAAGCACCTCAACTTTACCCTCCTTCCACCTTCCAGATCTCCGACTGGTGTCTCCCATTTATCAAGCCCTCCGGGAAGCTGCCCACACAGGTCAGCCTCTAGGAACATAGCAGACAAGGGTGAAGCCAAATGAAACATGGACCAAATTGATTGTCTCCAGCACAGTCATGGTTACAGTTTTGGTTTTATCCCAAGAGCAATAGTGTTATGGGCTGAATTGTGACCCCTGCAATTCATATGTTCAAGTCCTAATCTCTAGGACATCAGACTATGACTGTATTTGGAGATGGGCCTTTAAAGAGCTTATTAAGAGTAAGTCATATGGGTAGGTCCTAATTCATTATGACTGATGTCCTTATAAGAAGAGATTAGAGGGGTTCCTGGGTAGCTCAGTTAGTTAAGCGTCTGACTTCAGCTCAGGTCATGATCTCATGGTTTATGAGTTTGAGCCTTGCATCGGGCTCCATGCTGACAGCTCAGAGCCTGGGGCCTGTTTTGGATTCTGTGTCTCCTTTCTCTCTGCCCTTCCCTTCATTACTCTCTCTCTCTCTCTCTCTCTCTCTCTCAAAAATAAATAAAACATTTGAAATTTTTGAAAAAAAAAAAAGAAGAGATTAAGACAGACATCCACAGAGGAAAGACCATATGAGGACAGAGAGAAGGTAGCCGTCTAGAAGCCAATGGGAGAGGCCTTAGAAGCAGTCAACCCTGTCAGCATCTTGATTTTGGACTTACAACCTCCAGAACTGTGAAAAAAATAATTGCTATTGTTTTAGCCACTCAGTCTATGGTATTTTCTTAAAGCAGCCCTAGCCAACTAACACAAATGGAAAGTCACTGAAGAATTGGGGGTGGGATGGTATGATCAGATCTTTATTTTGGAAAGATGGCCTGGTTGCAGCTGAGTATTGATTGGAAGGTGGCCAGAGTAGATGCAGAGACATCAAATAAAAGGCTACTTTGCAATCCAGGTGAAAGATAAATTGGACTCCACTCCTAGTAGCAGAGAAAAGAAGTAGATGGATTTGAGAGATGTTTAGAAAATAAAGTCAACATACCTTGGTAATGGAATGGAGATTCTGTGTGAAGGAGAAGGGGTCATTAAAAACTATTTATTGATCAAGTATTGTTTGAATACCTATTCTGTGCCAGCCATTACCTCTTCTAGACACTGAGGGGCACACATTGTCTCTTAGGCTTCTAGGGGGTACACGTGAGTGGGTAATAATCTCGGAAATGGGAGACCCTTGGAAAAAAATCAGGTTTTAAACCATTCTTTTAGTAATGGATATTTAAATAGTTTTCAAATGTATTTATTTATGTACATATACACATATATACACATATGTACACACACATGTATTTGGTGCTATCACAAGCAACAATGTAGTAAGCACCCTTCACATGTGTATATTTTGGGCACATATTCAGTCCCCTAAGAGTGAAATTACTAGTTCAAAGTGTATGTGCATGAAAAATTTTAGTAAGTACTGCCAAACAGACATCCAAAGAAGCTATACCAATTTATATTTCCCTTAACAACATGTAAGAGTACTTGCATTGTATGTTACCAATTTAAAAAAATTTTTATTGTGCACGTTTTTAAGGGTTTTGATAATATATTGCTCCACTATCTGCTAAAAAGGTCATATCAATTTCGATTCCCACCAGCATGAGTTGTTTTATTTTATTTTTAGATTTATGGCATATTTTTCTTGAAGTTTATTCACTTATTTTGAGAGAGAGAGAATGCATGTGCTGCGGGATGGTGGGGGTAGAGAGAGTGGGAAAGAGAGAGAGGGAGAGAGAGAATGCATGTGCTGCGGGGTGGAGGGTAGAGAGAGTGGGAGAGAGAGGATCCCAAGCTCCATCCCTCAAACCTCAAAGCCATACCTGAGCCGAAATCAAGAGTTGGCTGCTCAACAGACTGAGGCACCCAGACGCCCCCAGTAGGCAGTAATTCTAGCTTGGAAATTTTGTGACATAGAAGGTACCCATCCCTTATCTAGAGCCACTAGTATTTTGATCTTTAGAAATATAACGATCCTCCTCCACGCTCCTGCCAGTGCCTGCCCATAACTGAAACGACCATCTGGGTACGCGGTCCATACAGGGCAACATGGCCAGACACAGCAGGGCAGAGAAAGGCAGGGGATGAACCAGGGGCCAGACAGAAAATTAACCAGCACAGTTTGCCCTCAGGGAAAGCAGAAAGATAAGGTTCTCCCATATGCTAATGGAAGAGTTGGATTGCCAAAAGGTACAAGTAGCAGAGAATAAGGGTGAGAATCAAATATTCTAATCCCCTACACTGCATGTTTTGCAGATGTTAACAGGTACAGAACAGTCCTTGTCTAGCAATACCTGGATACTCAGGAAAATATTTGAAATAGTGTTTGAAATATACTAGGAGTTAAATCACTTAACATTTGGTTATTCTATTGATCATGATTCTATTGATTATTCTCTGTGGTTAGATGATAGATACATAAAGACATTAGAACACATACATATCTATAGAAAGTATCCTGCAAATAGAGAATATCTGATTATATATTTTACATATGTATATAGAAAGAAAACATCATATATAAGTATGCATATACATGTATTTCTCTTTTTTAAGGTTTATTTATTTATTTTGAGAGAGAGAAGTGAGAGAGGGGCAGAGAGTGGGAGAGACAGAGAATCCCAAGCAGGCTCTGCACTGTCAGCACAGAGCCCGACGCTGGGCTAGAACTCACCAACTGTGAGATCATGACCTGAGCCAAAACCAAGAGTCAGATACTTTAACCAACTTAGCCACCCAGGCACCCTTGGAAGAATTTTTAATAAGGGGATTTGTTGTCTCCAACAGAAAGGGAAACAACAACAAAAACAAGAACATCACACCTGAAAAAAAACCCTTAAAATTTAAATACTAGATTTATTTTTGTTGCGATGGTGAGAAAAGGGATACAGGAGAATACATGGGCAATTACGATCACTTGAGTTTTCATAATCAGAATGAATAAATGTTAACGTTTTGTCATATTGGCTGCATATATGACAAATTCAATTCATTTTCCTTTTTACCTTTTTACCTTTCACTCTTTTAAGAGTGAAGTATTTTTAAAGACCACACATCAGTGAAGTCCCCTGGGGTCCTCTCTCTGGTACCATTCTCCTCCCATGTGCCTCCCATTCTCCTACGAGCAACTATAAAGAATTTGGTAATTCCAATCCATGCCGAATTAGTACATAGAGGAATTTATCTTACCTTCTGTGAGTATTCTATTATACATTCACATTGCAATTTATGTATCTAATTTCCTGCTGATGGACTTTTAGGGTTTTCCCAATTATCCTACTACAGTGTTGCAGTGAACATTCTAGTACATGCCTCCTTGTGCATTTAAGTTTTCAGCGTGTATAGTCATTGAGTTGCGGGGTCATGAAGGTATGTTCATTTTCAGCTATACTAGATAGCAAGAACTGATTATTTTAATCAACTGGTTTATTGGCATTGCCTTCCCTGAGCCTCCAGATTGCTGTTGGATGGATTTTTGAGGTTTCTTAGCAAGGACTGGCATTTACTAGAGTAAGAGTGCTACTTCAGTTCTAAATACATGCTCATGTACAGTGAAATGACTAGAAATGAATAATTTATAATCACTTGCAACAACTAGAGTAAGGCAGGTCTTTGCTAGTATTTTTTTGTGCTGACACTTTCACCAAATATCAGAGTTAAACAGAGTTAAACAGCTTTGGCATGAAATCACCAAAACTAGTTTACATAAGCCTCAGCAATAGATGGTGTACGTCCTCAGGAAGACTGACTTTATATTAGAACGAAGCGCAGCTCATCAGAGAGCAGACAATCACCACTGGTTTTAGTACCAGGAATTTTCCTGTTCTTCCCATCTTGCTTTTGAACAACTTTGCTGAGTTTGGCTGCAAATAGGGAACTTTATCAAAGTCAGCTAGTTCCTTGGATCAAATTACGTAGGTCCTATCTTGTGTTTACAATGGTGCTTTTGTGCCTAAAAACCTCAGTACATATTTAAATGGACATTAAGGGAAGGTATTTAATCTGCTTTCAGAAGGCTCAGTGTTTTGATTTTCTGACAAGAAGTTGGCGTTATGTTATTTCTCTTCTATCCTGATCATGTTCTATACTAAGCAGCTGCACTCGATACTGTTTTTAAATGAAGTATTTGTCATATGGTCTAGTGCCAGTTAAGATTTTATCTTAAGCCAGAATGTCAGGCAGTCCAAATGTCTCCTCACTCCATGTTTCTGCTTGCGTTCTTATTTTAAAAGAAAAGGAACAGGATTTCTTTTTGATTGCATTTTCTATTTTGAGTGGAAATATTTTCACTGTTTTATTCTAGCCCTGAGAAAGAAACTAGATCGCCTCTAGTTAAGTGTTCTTGGCTAGCCAAGTGAATCCTTTCAGATTTTGGGTCTCTGGCATGCATGATTGGGCCACTAGTTTCTTTATGAGTAGCTAGCTTCTGGGAATGAAATGGAACTGCTGAGAAAATGGGAAACAAAATTCCAATATGGAAAATTACCCCACAAAGAAGTGACTTGTAACTTAATATATGATGTCACCACCTGATTTCCCATAATTGCATTTATGATTGATCTTAAGGATCCTCTTTGATGTTTTTAAAGGCTTTGCTCTTTTTTTTAAAACTCTTCCTACTTTATAAATAATGATTACAAATAAAAATGTTGATAATCATAAACAAGAAAAGCAACCATGAAGAATAACATCTAGGAAACTTTGCTGCATGTTCTCAAAATTTGTATTTCAGAGCCATTCTTGAATGATTCATCATACATGCAAATTTCCCCGATACAATGATAAAAAGAATATTTGAGGAAATAAAAATAAATGAGCAAAAACTCTTCTTTTTTTCTAGAAAAAAAATTTATTTTGGTGACATCAGCAGAACAGAAAATTTGCTATCTTAGTTTTTTCTTTTTTTTTTTAAGAGCTCTATGCTTTGCAGTTAATTGCCTTGTTTCTTACATCCCCTTTAATCTATTGTTTTGTTTTTTTCTTTTTTTTTTTTTTACAAATAGTTTATTGTCAGGTTGGTTTCCATACAACACCCAGTGCTCATCCCAAGTGCCCCACTCCGTGCCCCTCCTCGCCTCCCCCCCCACATCCATCAGTCCTCAGTTTTTGTCAGCATTCAAGAGTCTCTCATGGTTTGCCTCTCCCCCTTTCCCCCACCATTTCCCCCCTTCTTCTCCCCCATGGTCCTCCGTTAAGTTCCTCCTAATCCTCCTATACGTGCAATCATATGTTATTTGTCCTTCTCTGCCTGACTTATTTCGCTCAGCATAACACCCTCAAGGTCCATCCATGTTGCTACACGTGGCCAGATTTCATTGTTTCTCATTGCCATGTAGTATTCCATGGTATAGATAAACCACATCTTCTTGATCCATTTGTCCGTTGATGGACACTTAGGCTCTTTCCATGTTTTGGCTATTGTTGAGAGTGCTGCTATGAACATTGGGGTACACGTGCTCCTATGCCTCAGCATTTCTGTATCCCTTGGGTAAATTCCTAGCAGTGCTATTGCTGGGTCCTAGGGGAGTTCTATTGTTAGTTTCCTGAGGAACCTCCACACTGTTTTCCAGAGGGGCTGTTCCAGTTTACATTCCCACCAACAGTGTAGGAGGGTGCCCATTTCTCTACATCCTCGCCAGCATCTAGAGTTCTCTGATTTGCTCATTTTAATCACTCTGACTGGCGTGAGGTGGTATCTCAGTGTGGTTTTGATTTGTATTTCCCTGATGAGGAGGGATGCTGAGCATCGTTTCATGTGTTTGTTGGCCATCTGGATGTCCTCTTTGGAGAAGTGTCTGTTCATTTCTTCACTGGATTATTTGTTTTCCAAGTGTGGAGTTTGGTGAGTTCCTTATAGATCTGGGATATTAACCCTTTATCTGATATGTCATTTGCAACTATCTTTTCCCATTCTGTTGGTTGCCTATTAGTTTTGTGGGTTGTTTCCTTTGCCATGCACATCTTAGTTATTTCTAAGGGTATAATTTTGTGGCATTAAGAACACTTACATTGTTCCACAACCATCAACGTTATCCATCTCTAGAATGCTTTCATCTTGCAAAACTGAAACTCTGCCCATTAAACAGTAGCTCCTCACTCCTGAATATCTCCTACCCCAGCCCCAGGCAACCATCATTCTATTTTCTGTCTTTATGAATTTGACTATTCTAAGTTCCTCATGTAACTGGAATCATACAATATCTGTCCATTTATAACTGGCTTATTTGACTTCGCATAATGTCTTCAAGGTTCAGCCATGTTGTACATGTGTCAGAATATCCTCTCTTTTGAGGTCTGAATAATACTCCATTGTACATATACCATGACATTTCTGGCTTATCTATTATTTATCTATTTATGGACATGTGAGATGCTTTTACGTTTTGACCATTGTAAATAATGCTGTTATGAACATACCATATAAATATCTGTTGCATTTCCTGCTTTCAGTGCTTATGGGTATATATTCAATGTGGAAGTGGATGGAATGCTGATCATGTGGTAGTTCTACACCTAATTTTTTGTGGAATTGCCACAGAATTTTCCATGGTGGCTGCATCATTTTATATTCCCACCAAGAGTACATAGTAAAGTTCCAGTTTCTCCACATCCTTGCCAACACTTAGTGTCTGTGAGCGTGTGTTTAACAACAGCCATCCTATTGAGTATGAGGAGTCATGGAAATTTTTAATTTTTAATGTCAACACATGTACAGATATATTATTCTCTTGAAAGATACTTAGTTTGTGTTTAGTTTTTCACCATGGAAACAAAACTATTATCAATTTAATCTTTGTGTGTACCTCTTTGTTTTTGTTTCTGTTTTTTTTGCATGTACCTCTTTGTGATTGTGGCTGATTGTAAGCTTGTATTATATTACCAAAAGTTTCATTGCTGGATTAAGGGTATATGCATTAACAATGTCCCTTTCCGTTTATACTCTGAGGGTCTCTAATCTCCATACACTAAAACCAAGAGCAGATATTACCAATAAAATTTTTTATTTTGCCAATACGGTGGTCAACAATTGTGATCTCATTGTTTTTATTATATTCTTTATTATCTAGTGAGAGTTAATATTTTTTTATATTTTTACTTTAAGCCCCCAACCAAATGGATTGAAAATTGCAGATGAATGGTTCCTCCCCACCTCCAAATCTCCTGTCTTATATCCAAAAGGATGAATATGTATGACACAGGCAAAGCAACATATTTTCATAGTTTTGCTTTTCACACTTTCACATTTGATTCATCTAGGATTAATTTTAATAATTTCAATTTTTTCAAATGGCTATCTAGGTGTCACATTATTTATGGAGTAGCCTATCTTTTCTCCACCGACTTTAAATGCCACCTTTATTATATTTTCAATTGTATGTGTTTGACTCTTTTTTGGAGTATGTATTTTGTTCTATTGATTTGTCTGTCCAGCTCAGTGTTAGTACTGTTAGTACTCTACTGTTTTAATTATTATAGCTTTATATATAATTTCAATTGCTGATAGGACAAGCCAGCTTGTTTTACTTTTTTTCCCCAGAAATTTCTTGCTAGCCTTACATGTTTATTCTTTTAGAGAAGTAATTCTCAACCTTGACAGCGCATCATAAACACTCAAAGAAGTTTCATAAACACTGATCACCCCATCCCACCCCTAGATGTCCTGGGTTAATTGCTCTGGGGTGCAGTCTGGAAGCAGAGAGCTTTAAAATCCCCCCAGGTAGGGGTGCTTGGGTGGCTCAGTCGGTTAAGCGTTCCACTCTTAACTCCTGTTCAGGTCTAAGAGTCCAACGCTTAACCGATTGAGCCACTCAGGCACCCCAAAAAGAAATAGGTTTTAAAAAAGTATTTATCCGTTAAAACAATGCTAAAGAGAATGATATTTTACACAGGTACCATTACATGTGTTATGTATAGAAAAAAATTTTGGAAGTAAAATTTCTGGCTAAAAGTATACACATTTTCTTTAAAAAATTGTTTTCAAATATTATTATTTTTTTAATTTTAGAGAGAGAGTACAGGTGGGGGAAAAGGGCAGAGAGGGAGAGAGAGAATCTTAAGCAGACTCCATACTCAGTGTGGAGTCCAATGTGGGGCTCCATCCCAAGACCCTGGGATCATGACCTGAGCTGAAACTAAGAATAAGACACTCAACCAACTGAGTCACCCAGGAGCCCCTTCATTTTTGCTTTTGATAGGCTTGGCCAAGTTACCCTCCATTGAGGTTATATCAATTTATACTGTTACCATCAGTGTACAAGAGTGCTTATTTCTCCATACTTTTGCCCCCAGATATATTATAAATTTTTAAATATTTGTTAATCTCATAGGTGAAAGGGTGTCTCTCTGAGATTTAATTTGTATTTCTTTGATTAGTGAAGTTGGTCATTTTCATATTTTAAGGACCATTTAAAGTTCCTGTTATGTGAATTCTTGCCAATTTTTCTATTAGGCTGTTAATATTCTTCTTATCATTATAGGAGCTCTTTATATTTTAGAAAGAAAAACTCTTTATTTTAATGTGAGGTGCAAATAATTTATGCCCACTTTGTTGTTTGACTTTTAAATTCTCCTTTATGATTGAAAATTCATGATAACTTGCCATGGACCCATCAATTGTGAACTATTTTTGTTCTGATAAATATTGTAATGTTATTCCTTTAATAAATTATTCTTTTTAGTTTCCTATCTTCTGTTTTTCTGGAATTTCTCTTAGTTGGATTATGGACTTCTTGTATTGACCCTGATTTTTTTTTCATTTTTCATATTTTCCATTATTGATAAGAAGTACATTCAACTTTATCTTATAATTTGTTAATTAATGTTTTTTCCACTTTGGCTATTGTATTTTAAACTTCTAAGAGCTTCCTTGTTTTCTGGTTATTCCTTTATTTCCATGGCATTCTGTTCTTGTTTTATGTTACTTGCTTTTCTGAGGATATTTATGATAATGTTTTTAAAATTCTTTTCTGCTGCCTGCATTGTCTGTTTTCTCTAAGGTTCTTTTATTCTGTCTTCCTGTTAGTTGTTCTCCACAAATGTCTGGTAATCTCTGGATATCCATGAAACAAGTACTCTAGAGCTTATCAGAAAGTCTAGGGTTGTGTGTGGCAGGTATGGGAGGGGAAGGTATTCATTGACTGGTGGGATTTAATGTAGAAAGACAAGACAGCATTTTTCTTTCTTTTAGAAATTCCAAATGTCAGTGTCTCTATGTATTTTCCTGGAGATGCTCAGTTTCCACAGAAACATACCCTCCAATCTTCTCCCTGGGAGTATATGTCTGGCTGTCAGTATTTTGGTTGCTAGGAGGGGAAGAGGGTTAGAAGACTCTGTCCAAACTTCAATTTTCATTAAATCCTCATTTCCCCTACAGTTCCTAACCCACACCGTCACTTGTACCTGTTGTGCACAAACCTTGAGGTTTTATATCTCAACCCTGCAGAGATTAGGCCTTTGAGTTTTTGCCCCAATTATGGAGTTGTGTGGCTAGACAGAGAGAGAAAGTAGGGGACGTCAGGAGTCTAACTGCTCCTTATAGAGACTTTCAACATTCCTTTCTTTATTCAGCCCTGCACACACTCTTACCTTCAGAGGTAAGTAACATCTTTCCCTTAGCCCAGAGAATACTTTTGGTTTAGGGTAAGAGGAAGGCATTTTAATTTATCCTTCAATTACTCAGATTTTTTGTCTATCCATCCCCTTCAGAGCCTTGGCCTCGGAAATTCAAAATCACATAGATATGCCCCTTTGCCTTGTGCTCTCATACCTTTTACCTAATGAATGATGTGACTGAAAGGGACCAAAGGCCAATGGTAAAAGGGAATAACTGGGAAAATATATTAGTTAAGATTTCAAAAAAAAGCCATTGCTCCATAGCACTATTATTATATAGTACTATCTTAGCTCAAGTTTCTATAAAGAAAAAAACCCACCATAATTAGTGGCTTGAACAACAGAAATTTATTTCTCATTCCAGTTCTAGAGTCTGGAAAATCCAAGATCAAAGTGTTGGCTAATTTGGTTCTTACTGAGGTACCTCTTCCTGGTTTGCAGTTACCTTCTTGCTATATCCTTACATGGTGGAGAAAGAGAACATCAATCTCATGTCTCACTCATAATGGCACTAATCCCATTCATGGGGCTCCATTCTCATGACCTGATTACCTCCCAAAGACCCTATCTCCAAATACCACAACATCAGGGTTTAGGGATTCAACATATGAATCCTGGGGGACACAAACACTCAGTCTGTAGTAAGTATCTACTAGAGGAAGTCATTAAGCATCTCAATTACATTATCTGTTTAATCCTTTCACCAACTCATTCTACAGATGAACAAGTGGGTTCAGAGAAGTTAAATAATTTGCCCAAAGTCACACAGCTGGTGTGTCACAGAGCATGATTTGATACCTGGTCTAACACCAAGCCAATGCCCTTTCCATGGTAGCAAGTGGCCTCTTGTGAATTCATAATAAGCCTTTGAAAAGTAACAACTAGAAACCAGGATCTCTACTTCCTGCTCAACTAGATATCAAGAGTAATTTGACTTTAAGATCTGTTAAAAATACTTACTAATTATTGCTTCTTGTGTTGATTTTGATTTATAACACATCATCTTGTGTAAACTTTTTAGTGACCAGTATATGTATCCCAACAGATCAAACATATTTGGGGAGCCAAGTATTTGTGCTGTTAAGCAGCTTATGTATTTACCACCCAACATCTAGCAATTAACTTGCAATGCTGGCACAATACCTAATAACGTCCAACAAACTATAGATGCATTTTAAGTTGTCTCCTAAATGACACAGATTTTCTGGTTTTACTGAATATCTTGTAATTCTCTGCAAGCTGAACTGGACCACTCAAAAGCTAAACCTGGTAGAGGTGGATTCGGCCTCTGAAAGATTCCAGATTACTCTGGAAGAGGAAGATTCTGTCTCTTAGAGACTTTTGGTCTTGACACAAAACCAATCCATTCCCAGTCATGTTCATTTCTTCCTCAGATGCTCAGCACCAGAAGGACACTTCTCCTGAGGTTACACCTAAGGGTAGAGAAGAGAAGGCAGGCAAAGGGATGGAAGTGAGAAATGAGAAGGAACCCAGAGACTGGCCCACCAGTTACATTAACCAGGAGGTCGTAGAAGCTAACATGGAAAACACACACGTTAGTGGCTCTCTGTGGGGTCTCTTCTGGCTTGGTGAGACTATATTATTTTTAGCTCTGCAACAAGAACCATTACCTGTCTCCACCCCTGCCAGCACCTCTCCCTGATCTGTCTTTACCGAGGAGTTGAGGTAGTCTGCCAAGAAGTGGTAGTTTGGACTAGATGTAAGTCATAGGTGACTCTATCAGCCAAAAAGAGCCATTATTTAGTCCCAAGGAGAACTGTGAATATGAAGGTTTACTAGGAGACCTTCCCAACTTCCCATACAGGGTTTGTCTTTCTATTTCCCTACTGTTTACCATTTCTGGGTGTCTAGGTTATGTTAAAGTCCCATAGAAATTCTTTCCGCCAGGGGCACCTGGGTGGCTCAGTGGATTGAGCATCTGACTCTTGATTTCAGCTCAGGTCATTATCTCATGGTTTGTGAGTTTAAGCCCTGTATTGGGCTCCATACTGACAGCACAGAACATGCTTGAGATTCTCTATTTCCCTGTCTCCCTGTCCGTTCCTTGCTCTCTCTATCTCTCTCAAAACAAATAAATAAACTTAAAAAAAAAAAAGAAAGAAATTCTTCCTACTAGATCTTGCTCTCACTAAGTTCAAACGAAAAGCAGTATGTGTTTAAGGTGGAATATTTCAATATAGGACAAGGCAACAAGCAAGTCTCCAGAGTGAAAAGGAAACCTTAAAATGGTGGCATTTCAGGCAGCATGACAGATAAAATGTTGGTATTTCCAATTCATATATGCTGTGGAATCAACAGACTATACTATAATAAACAAAGGTAGTTCTAAAAGTCCAAAACATGCCTTGATACTCGAAGGACAGGCCTCCAAGAGGGATCTCTTTAGGGGTGCTTTCAGGGTCATGCATTGGACACAAGTCTAATACAGATGGCTCTGGCAAGGTGTGGGGAGTGGACAATTTCTTTGGAAGGGGAGAAAAAAAATACTAAAATATTTATTTATATTTGTTTTTATCTAAAAATATATAAAGGAATTATGCCTTGCTGATATTCAACATACGGATTGATTCCTGGTACTCTCACTTGTGTGGAGTTTACACAATGGTGCCCCTTGTCAGGAAGCATCCTCAGGAAAGTGTCCCTGTGTCAGGGCAGCCCCAACTCACAGGGTACGTGGTGGCAGCCTCTTGCTGCCTTCCAGGGCATTTTTACCTATCACAGTTTACTTGGGTACAGTTTTCATGGATTTATAGATTGTGTTTTCTAACTTAACAAAAATGTCCACCTGGTCCATGGATAAATGGTCAAAGAAGATTTCTGTATAGAAATTATGTTTGAAGATAGAGCTGATAATGCAAGCTCAGGAAAGCATGAGAGTGGCCAAGGGGAACCCTCCTGTGATCCTTGTCTGAACTTTTTGTCAGCTCATGTCTTCCTGAGACACAACTTCCTACAATTTGAGTGAAAACTTGGGAGACCGTCCAGTCTCACCACCATGGCTGTGATCTTTCTGTACATAACATAATTTTTATAGAATTTTACTATTTTCGAGGCACCTAAGTGGCTCAGTTGGTTAAGTGATCAACTCTTGATTTTGGCTCAGGTCATGATCTCATGGTTCGTAAGTTCAAGCCCTGAATTGGGCTCTGTGCTGACAGTGCAGAGCCTGCTTGGGATGCTCTCTCTCTTCTCTCTCTGTGCCCCTCCTCTGCTCATGCACACACATTCTCCCTCTCTCAAGATAAATAAATAAACTTAAAAAATGAAAAAAACCCCGAATTTTGCTATTTTATAACTTCAGAGACTGTGCATATCTGACACCCCTCCCCCCTAATTCTGGGTCCTCTTCCTGCCTGTTCACTAGCATCATTCAGTAATATGGTTTCCTGCCATGTCATGGACAGAATGGGCCCATTTTATTTTATTTTATTTTTGTTATCAGAAATTGCTTTTATTTTTTTTACTTTTTTTTTTTTTTTTTTACAAATAGTTTATTGTCAAGTTGGTTTCCATATAACACCCAGTGCTCATCCCCACAAGTGCCCTCCTCCATGCCCATCTCCCCCTCCCCCCACATCCATCAGTCCTCAGTTTGTTTCTCAGCATTCAAGAGTCTCTCATGGTTTGCCTCTCTCCCTTTCCCCCACCATTTCCCCCCTTCTCCCTCATGGTCCTCAGTTAAGTTCCTCCTAATCCTCCTATACGTGCAAACATATGGTATTTGTCCTTCTCTGCCTGACTTATTTCGCTCAGCATAACCCCCTCAAGATCCATCCATGTTGCTCCACATGGCCAGATTTCATTGTTTCTCATTGCCATGGAGTATTCCATGGTATAGATAAACCACATCTTCTTGATCCATTTGTCCGTTGATGGACACTTAGGCTCTTTCCATGTTTTGGCTATTGTTGAGAGTGCTGCTATGAACATTGGGGTACATGTGCTCCTATGGATCAGCATTTCTGTATCCCTTGGGTAAATTCCTAACAGTGCTATTGCTGGGTCCTAAGGGAGTTCTATTGTTAGTTTCCTGAGGAACCTCCACACTGTTTTCCAGAGGGGCTGTACCAGTTTACATTCCCACCAACAGTGTAAGAGGGTAGAATGGGCCCATTTTAATATAGTTTTTCAATTAGACGAAACATTAGATTTTATTTTATTTTTATTTTTTATTTTGTTTTTTTTAAATAGGCTCCACACCCAATGTGGGGCTTGAACTGACAACCATGAGATCAAAGTCACATGCTCTACCAACTGAGCCAGCCAGGCGCCCCTCAGAATATTACATTTTAAAAATTATTACAAAAAGTAACGTATTTTCACTATGGAAAGTGCAGTCACTGAAAAGAAAGCAAATAAAAATGAACTAAAATCACAACTTGGAGATAAAAGTGCAGTTACTCAAAAGGAAGAAAATGAAAATGAACTAAAATCACAACTTGGAGATAGTCACAGTTGACAGTCTTTTCTAGTGATAAATATACCTTTCTTTTTCTCTTACAAGATGGATTTTATTATATATCCCATTTTATGAACCACTTGAAATTTTTTTTGTAGTAATCCGTGCTATGGATTAGCTAAATTTAAGCTACTTCAAAATTGTCTGTAAACAATTGAAAGTCAGGCTAAAAATGTCTCCTTCATCCAAATTTCATGCTTATATTCTTTTTTATTAATTTTCATAACCTTTTGCTCTTTTCTCAGAGAAGAAAATAATGTGTTGTTCATTGTTTTGTGCTCCTTCAGAATTCTTAGTCTGGCAATGGATTTCTGGGAAAGATTCTGAGTCTTTTGTGACCATAGTAATCACGGCTTTATGGAGGAGCTAGGAAGCCCTCCAGATGCAGAGAAATGCAGAGTGAGCAAGAGCTGCTCCACTGTAAGTTTCTCTTGCTTGACTTTTCCTTTTCCATTCACTTCTGATCTCATTAAGCCCGTGACTCAGACTGTAGACTGAGCACTGAACGCTTGTCCAAAACAAGGAGAAAACAAAGGATAGTGGGAGACGGAGACCACATATCTGGGTGAGGCAGCATGCCCACATATGAGGGGCAGAAGGAAAGCAATTCTTTTGTTTTTTAAAGTTTATTTGTTTTTGAGAGAGAGAGAGAGGTAGTGCACACGCGCAAGAGCAGGCGAGGGGCAGAGAGAGAAAGAAAGAATCCCAAGCAGGCTGTGTGCTGTCAGCACAGGGCCTGATGTGAGGCTTGACCCCACAAACCATGAGATCATGACCTGAGCCAAAAGCAAGAGTCAGGTGCTTAACCTATAGAGCCATGCAGGTGCCCCAGAAAGCAATTCTTTTGAAATGAAGTTTGCGTCTGCAAAGGTAATTGTGACCTTTTGTTTAATGGTTTTGTTTTTCATGTAGACAAACCATGTTCCAGTTTTTAGGTTTTTGAGAAGGCAGGGGCTCTGTCTTATCCATCCCTTTGATCCTCATATCTCAGTACCATGTCTGAGTAAACACTTGGTAAACATATGTTGTTGTTTGTGTTGATAATCATGATAATAGGGTAGCATGCATGGCACAATATGGAAACTCAGAAAAAAGTGCAGATTTGGATAATTAACAGATGATGTTATTGTATATAACAAAAAACCAAAAGAGTTGACAGGTATTTACTGGAATTGATCAGAGACTATAGCCATGTTGCTGGATTTATATCTAAGAATCAGTTGATTTTTTATGTGGTTGTATTATAGTAGTCTGAATGATGGTTCCCAAGAGATATGTCCACGTTCAAATCCTCAGCACCTGTAAAGATTATCTAGAAAAAGAGTGAATATTACCTTATATGGCAAAAGATGTGATTAAGTTAAAGATTAAAAAAATTTTTTTAATGTTTATTTTTGAGAGAGAGATAGAGCACAAGTAGGGCAAAGGCAGAGAGAGAGTAAGACATAGAATCTGGAGCAGGCTCTAGACTCCGAGCTGTCAGCACATAGCCCAACATGGGGCTTGAACCCATAAACAGTGAGACATGACCTGAGCTGAAGTCGGATGCTTAACCAACCAAGCCACCCAGAAACCCTGTAAGTTAAAGATTTTGAGAGGAGAAGCTTATCTTGGATATCCAGGGGAGCCTCAAATCCAATGACAAGAGGGAGGAAGAGGGACATTAGACACATGGTGGAGAAGGTGGGGTGAAGATGGAGGCAGAGATTGGAGTGATGTACTAACTGTTGGGCGGCCACCAGAAGCCAGAGGAGAGGTAGGCAAGAGTTCTTCTTTAGAGCCTTGGGAAGGAGTGTGGCCTCACTGCATTTTGTATTTCTACCCTCCAAAAGTATGGGAGAGTAAACTCATGTTGCTTTAAAGCCACTAAGTTTGTGTAATTTGTTATAGCAGGCTCAGAAAACTGAAAAAAGAATACACAGGAGAATAGGGCATTGTGGTTAAGCGTGTGTGCTCTGGAGGCAGACTTCCTTTCTTCAATCCTCTCATCACCAGTTACTAGCTGTGTAATGTCGGGCATGGTATCTAACATCTCAGGTCATGGAACACATAATATAAGTATAGCGCAAGTAGATCTGTGTCTGGCTTATAGCAAACATGCACCACATGTTAGGAAGTATCTCATCATCATTATCAATATAATTATTGTTACCAGCAGCAGTTAGAAAATACAGCTTGAGAAGGCGTTTAACATAGCAATAACAAATTAAAGGTAGGGAATAATCACTAACGTCTCTGTGTGTCAGGTCAGAAAACTTCCTGGAAAGATATGAAAAGAAGACCCAAATAAGGAGAGGGCTATATTATATTCATTGATAAACATGTTTGATAGCATAAAGATGTTAATTCATACAAAATTAATCTATGGTTTTAAATCCATTCTAGAGGTGTGGCTCAGTTGGTTAAGCGTCCAACTTTGGCTCAGGTCATGATCTCATGGTTCCTGGGTTCGAGTCCCACATCGGGCTCTGTGCTGACAGCTCAGAGCCTGGAGCCTGCTTCAGATTCTGTGTCTCCCTCCCTCTCTGACCCTCCCCTGCTCACGCTGTGTCTCTCTCAGAAATGAAAAAAAATTTTTTTTAATTAAAAAAAATGAATCCATTCTAATCAAAATCCCAGTAGGTGTTTGGTTTTTGAAAAGAAACTTGACAACTGATTCTAAATGTGATGTAGGAAAGCAAATATGCAAAAACAGCCACTGCACACCTAAAGAAAAAGAATTAGATCTATATTTTGTTCATACACTGGAATATTACATTGCATTGGAAACACAATAGATATGGATCCCATACTCATGGAATTAAGCTGAAAAAAAATGTCACCAGCAAACAGGCGTAACTAAACTGTAGGTGATTAAACTATTAAGAACAGCAAGAGAATTACTATTACAAAGTGTGGATCGTGGTAACCTTGAAAGGACAGGACATGCTATTGAAGAGAGTCATGGAGGAACCTTCCACGGTGTTAAGACATGTTCCGTTTCTTGGGCTGGGTTTGGGGTACAAGAGTGTTTATTTTATTGTGCTTTTATCTTTTTATGTTAAAAAAAAACTTTTAGAAAGGGTAATAAACACTGAATGATGCTTATGCTTTCATTACAGGAAGGCTTTCATGGAGCACTCTTATTTCATGATTTCTCTGAATAGTTGCAGTTTGTATAACTACCAAAATACAACCTTCCACTTTTATCAATTCAGTGCAGCCACTGAATTCCCTTCCTCCCACCAAGGTCATATGTCCATATTCCTTTAGTTGTTTCATAGGACCTGCTGCACACAGAAGCTATCCAGGCAGAAAGACATTAGAAATTTGGAAGGCTTTGGAAAATTCACGGCCCATCCTACCCCTTATTTTGGTAAGCTTCTCTGGGTGAAACAGAAAGGTACATGCCCTCTTGCATTTTCTCATCTACCTTGGCAGAGAATCACTGCAGTGTGTTGAGAGTTGATCATTGTATTAGCTCTGTGTGAAAAAAGAAAATGTTCAGAACTGGTGATCTAAAAGAAAGAATGATATTCTTTTCCCTTAAAGGTTTTCTTTTCTCTAATCGATTTTAGATTGGACCTGAGTCACAACCCGGCAGTAGAGAAATTTGATGTAGAACTTAAGGGCAGTCTCTAAGCCTGGAATATGAGAAGGGTTATGAGTCAATGCCCACAGGCAGAATCATATAACCCTTGGGGAGAATAGGTTACTTTCCCAGTGGCCTGTGGAGAAATCTCACACTGTGTGGAGACAGGTGCACTAGAAGGGCCCCTGGAGACCTTGTCTAGTGACCTGACGTCTGAATGTTGCTTTGATTGCTCATAAGCAAGACCTCTCCAAGCACAGACAGTTCAAAACCCTTATGTCACTATAGCGGCAATGATTATAATCACAGCCAAGCACACAAAGCCAATGGCACTGCCAGGGAGGCCATTAAAATATTAGAAAATAAATGCTAGCATCTATGGAATCTCTAGCCTAACCCTCAATATCATGTATGCCCTCCAACTTGAAAGTCCAGCATTTTAAAAATGAAAACAAAACCAACAATAGAAATGTAAAAAAACTTTATATTTTTATACTTAACTTTATATAAATCCAAGAGTTTCTTTTTTCTCTTTTTGCACCAAGACATAAATAATTTTTAGACTTAACCATGTGAATGGAAGATTGTTCAATTCCAGGGCAACATTGAGGAATGAATGGGATTTTTGAATATACATTCGATATTATACTTTTATGCTGCTAGAGAAAGAACTGACAGGTTGAGAAAGTTATTAACTTCTTGTGTGTATTAAAACAACACTTGAAGGCAACTGACTTTAGATAAGACAAAAATAATCATTATAGCCTGTGATGTTACTTTAGTTTAAATCCAGGCTGCCCTGAAGCTCAAATAGAGATAAAGAGCAAGGGTAGGATGAATGTTTTCATTGAAGTTGTAACTTCAAATATTGAGAGGCTCTTGGGAGGTTATCCAGTCTATTCTCAGTCTTTGACAGGATTATAGTTAAATCAGCTCAAGCAGATGACAATCCATCTTATTTCTAAAATTGCCCACTCAAGAAATTCCATATGATTCTCTCCATGGTTCTTTCTATAACCTTACCTTTCTTTTCATTTTCTTTCTTCATTTTTTTAACCATCTGTCACCATACAAAGCTAATACAATATTACTGACTATATTTTCTCTATGCTGTACATTACATCTGCCTGATGTATATATTTTATAACTGGAAGATTGTACTTCTTTCAACCATGTTGCCCTCTGCCCCCAGCTCTCTGTCTCCTTTGGCAGCAATGAATTGCTTCTCTGTATGTATGATTCTGGGTTTTGTTTTGTTTGTTTGTTTTGTCAAATGCTTTTTCTGCATCTGTTGAGATGTCATATACGTTTTATCCTTCATTTTGTTAATGTGGTGTATCACACTGATTGATTTGCGAATGTTGAGCTACTCTTGCATCCCTAGAATAACTCCCATTTGATCATTGTATATGATCATGTAATGTATTGTTAAATACAGTTTGCTAATAATTTTGGGAGATTTTTGCATCTATGTGCATTAGGGATATTGGCCTGTAAATTTTTTTTTATGGCATCCTTTTCTTCTTTTGGTATCAGAGTAATGCTGGCCTCATAAGATATATTTGGAACACTGCCTCCTCTTCAATGTTTTGGAAGAGTTTGACGACAGGTATTAAATCTTTGAATGTTTGGTCTGCTCTTGGACTTTCATTTGTTGGAAGATTTAATCTCCTTACTAGTAATTGGTATATTCAGATTTTCTATTTCTTCATGACTGTCTTCAAAAGTTGTAGTTTCTAGGAATTTATCCATTTCTTCTAGGTTGTTCAGTTTGTTAGTAGGTGCTTGTTTATAAAGTCTCTTACGATCCTTTGTATTTCTGTGTATCAGTTGTGACTTCTCTTTCATTCTGATTTTATTTCTTTAAGCTCTCTCTCTCTCTCTCTCTCTTTCTCTCAGTGCGTCTAGCTAAAAGTTTGTTAATTTATCTTTTCAAAGAACCAGTTCTTAGTTTCACTGTTCTTTTCTATTGTCTTTTTTTAAGGTTCTTTATTTACTTTGAGAAAGAGAGGAGAGTGATAAAGACAGAGAGAGAGACAGAGAGAGATAGAGAGGGACAGAGAGAGACAGAGAGAGAGTGAGCTAGAGCACATTTCTCTTGTTTCTTGAGGTAAGCCTATATTACTATGAACTTCCCTCTCAGAACCACATTTGCTGCATCCATAGATTTTGGTATCTCATATTTCTATTTTTATTTGTCTGTAGCTATTTTTTTATTTCTCCTTTAACTTTCTTCTATAACTCAGTAGTTGTTCAGTAACATGTTGTTTAATTTCCATTTTAAAAATAGTTTTTCCAATTTTCTTCTTGTGATTGATTTCTAGTTTCACACCACTGTGGTCAGAAAAGATGCTTGGTATGAAAAAAGAAAAAAGAAAAGATGCTTGGTATGATTTCAATCTTCCTGAATTTATTGATACTTATTTTATAGCCTAACATGTGATCTATCCTGGAGAATGTTCCATAATCACTTGAAAATAATGTGTATTCTGCTGTTTCCGTATGAAATGTTCTGTATATATCTATTAAGTCTGTCAGGACTAATGTATTGTTTAAGGCTGATGTTTCCTTATTGATTTTCTGTCCAGATAATCTATTCATTGATGTGACTGAAGTATTAAAGTCCTCTACTACTATTATATTGCTGTCAATTTCTCCCTTTACATCTGTTAATATTTGCTTTATATATTTTGGTGCTCCTGTGTTAGATGTACAAATAATGATAAATGTTATATCTTTTTGCTGTATTAACCTTTTTATCATGTAATGCTCATCTTTGTCTTTTATTGGTCTTTATTTTTATGAAGTCTATTTTGTCTGAGTATTGCTACCCCAGCTTTCTTTTGGTATCCATTTGCATGAGACATCTTTTTCCACATCTTCACTTTCAGTCTATGTATGTCCTTACTTCTGAAGTGAGTCTTTTGTAGGCAGCATATAGATAGGTCTTGTTTTTTTTTTGTTTGTTTGTTTCGTTTTTTTTTTTATCCTAACTTACTTTTCTTTAAGTCCTTAGGGGATATATGCATATAATAATGGAATGTATAAGGCAGCATGCATGTGTCCCTCCCATCACAATGAGGGCAGATTTCAGACTTTTATCTTTTAGGATCTTTTAGTATTATCTTTTAGTATCTGTGATGATTTTTAAACACCATATCATATATCAATCCCTCATTCTTTTGCATCCAGTCTCACAAACATTCTGCCTGTCTAAGTGACTTCTTGTCCTGTTTCTTTCAATTGCTTCCTTTCTCTCCTGTTCAGAATTTCCCAGGAGGGTTTGTATAAGATTCCTTAATGTCCCAGGAATAGGGTTGCCTCAGCCCATAGGGAATTGTCAGCACCATGGACAGTAACTCATAAAGCAAGCCTTTTAGTGAGGTTACATCTTGTAGGTGAACAATATCTTTGAAGACCTTTATCAATGTATTCCCCTTCTCTTCCCAGCCTTCTACTTTTTATGATAAATCGCTTTAATTTCTTCAAATTGAGTACCAGCAGAAGAGCCCACATCTCAGTCATCTATGAGATTTACAGACCTAGGCTGATAGGAGGTAAACGCACCTGGCTTGCTCAGGTCAGCTCTTCACTTGGCCCTTGGGTTCAGGGAACAAGTACAAAAAAGGCAGTGGAGAAGAATGGAATAGGCAGGAAATGTAACTTCTCCCTCTCTTCTCTTGCAGATGCCTCTATTAATTATATTTCACAAGGTGTTAGTATTTCCCAAAATATACCAGTCTTCATAGTTCTTATTTTCTGGTTAGCAAACGTTTGTTTTATCTTTAAGTCTATTAAAAATTAGCTCTACAGCCTTGGCTAAGTCACCTAAAATCTCTGTTTAATCTTGTGGATTTCACAACATTGTCAAAATTTTAAGTGCATGTATTTTCTGATCTAGCAATTCCAACATAGAAATTATCTAGCATATATTTGCACATGTATATAGGATACATGAATAAGGTTACTCATTAAAAACAAAGAGCAAGATAAAAATTCATCACTATATGACTGTTTAAATAAATTATAGCAATCTCTATCAAAATAACACCAGCATTCTTCACAGAATTAGAACAATCCAGTGAAGAAAGACATGAATACTTATCCAAAAATGACATCCAGATGGCTAAGAGACACATGAAAAGATGCTCAATATCACTCATCATCAGGGAAATACAAATCAAAACCATAATGAGATACCCACCTCACACCTGTCAGAATGGCTAACATTAACAACTCAGGCCATGACAGATGTTGGCAAGGATGAAGAGAGAGAGGAACCCTTTTGCACAGCTGGTAGGAATGCAAACTGGTGCAGCCATTCTGGAAAACAATATGGAGGTTCCTCAAAAAATTAAAAATAGAACTACCCTATGACCCAGCAATTGCACTACTAGATATTTATCCAAAGGATACAGGAGTGTGGTTTCAAAGGGGCACATGCACCCCAGTGTTTACAGCAGCACTATCAAGAATAGCCAAAGTTTGGGAAAAGCCCAGATGTCCATCAATTGATGAGTGGATAAAAATATATGGTGTGTGTGTGTGTGTGTGTGTGTGTATGTGTGTACAATGGCATATGTATATTCACACGTATGTACACACACACACATATATACAATGGAATATTACTTGGTAATCAAAAAGGATGAAATCTTGCCATTTGCAACAATGTGGATGGAACTAGAGTGTATTATGCTAAGTGAAATAAGTCAGAGGAAGACAAATATCATATGACTTCACTCATATGTGGAATTTGAGATACAAAACAGATGAACATAAGAATATGAGGGGCACCTGGGTGGCTCAGTCGGCTAAGCGTCTGACTTTGGCTCAGGTCATGATCTCACAGTTCATGGGTTCGAGCCCTGCGTTGGGCTCTCTGCTGACAGCTATCTCAGAGCCTGGAGCCTCTTTCAGATTCTGTGTCTCCCTCTCTCTCTGACCCTCCCCTGTTCACACCGTCTCTCTCTCTCTCTCTCTCTCTCTCTCTCAGAAATAATTAAAAAATATTTTAAAAAAAGAATATGAAAACAGAGAAAGAAACAAACCATAAGAGACTCTTAAATACAGAGAACAAACTGAGGGTTGCTGGAGAGGTTGTAGGTGGGGGTATGCTCTAAATGGGCAAGGGGTATTAAGGAGGACACTTGTTGGGATGAGCACTGGGTATTACATGTAAGTGATGAATCACTAAATTCTATTCCTGAAAACATTTTACACGGTATGTTAACTAACTTAGATTTAAATAAAAATGAATAAATAATATATTTATACAATTGGATACTATGAAACCAAGAGGAAGTTCACAACATACTGATATGAAAGAGCTCCAGAATAGGTCATTAAATGAAGAAAAGCTAGGTTCAGAACAATGTATGTATTAAGATATTCATATAAAGAGGAAGAAAACTGTCTGTAGCTCTGTATGCTTACATAGGGAAACACAGGAGCCAGGTCAATCGCCTACAGGAAGAGAAACGGAGTAACTGGGGGTGAGATGTGGAGGGGAGTTATTCACTGTGTGTCTTTTGAATTGTGAGTAACATGAATATTTTAACTATATAAAAAATATAGGGGCCCCTGGGTGGCTCAGTCTGTTAAGCGTCTGACTCCTGATTTCAGTTCAGGTCATAATCTCCTGGTTGGGGAGTTCGAGCGCTGCATTGGGCTCCACACTGACAGTGTGGAGCCTGCTTGGTAATCTCTCCCCCCGCCCCGCTCCTCCCCCTGCTTGTGTACAGACTCACTCTCACTCAAAATAAATTAAAATAAATAAATAACAAATGAATAAATAAACAATACCTTAAGTAAAAATGAGACAAATTACCCATGCCTCAGTTTCTTCATCTATGAAGTGGATGTAGCCGTACCCATTTGATTGTTCTAAGAATCAAATAAAATGATGTATGTAAAGGTGCTTCGAAAAATATAAATATTCTTCACATATAATCTTTATTTCAGGTATTTTGATAATGGATGGACACTAAATTCTCCATGTGCTTCTTAAATTTTGGGCTGTAGAACTGGACATAATACTGCAGTCATGATAATATAAAGTAAACATTTGTGAAGCATTTTCAAGTTTATTATTGTAGTACAGCTACTATATAAAAGAACTTTATCCTATGCTTCCTACTTCACTTTTCTCTTCCTGCAGGTCAGTATCATTTTTTGCCTTCTTCCTAGCTGCTTCGGAAGAAGGTGGAGCATCCTCAGGGTGGCTGGCCAGGCTATAATGAGATCAGCGAGTACCTTGTAGAAAACTGCCTCATTGGAGAAAAGAAGGGAAACAGCTGGAGCATTAAAAAGCCAGCATAACCCACTGGGACACTGGAGTGGAAATTCCATTGTTTAATATTTAGAAGGAAGAAACACTATACTTTCCTTTCTGGGGAAAGAATCCTTTGGGTCCTGTATAACACATTTTAAAAATAATAATAAAAGCCAGTTTAGAGGGGTTTCTTGTCAGTCCTGTAAGAAAGGAGATTTTAAAGGGGGTAAGCACATAGTATCCCAAAGAGATGTGTTAAAAACGGAACCCCAGCTTTCCACATTCCAAGGGGGTCCCCTGAGAACTTCTACACCTCATTAAATAACGTGAACAAGCTCGAGACTTAGAACCTGGGTAGGGACTTTCGGCCTCGACCGGTAGAAAAAAATATGAGAGATTTGTAGGTCTTCGCGAAGTGGACCACAGTATAACATAAAACCAAAATAAAGCCCCTCAGGTGCTACCGAGGGCGAAGGCTATAAAAGAGGAAAACAAATCCACATTCTCAGTTCAATTTTTTTCTTCTAAGGAATATATTTTTTCCTGCAGCTTATGCCAAGAAATTTTCGTTTATTTTCATTATGACAATGAAAGACATATTTCATTATGTCTTCTCCTTTTTTTCATCCTTCTCTTCCTCTTCCCTCTCCTCTTCTTCCCCTTCTGCTTCTCTGCTTCTCCTTTCTTTCTCGGGAGTTGGCATACATTTTCGGTAAAGAGCAAGTTAAATACTTTCGGCTTTGGAGGACATGTAGTCTCTGTTGCAGCCACTCAACTACTCTTATAGTGTGAAAGTGGCCACAGGTGATCCAGAAATGAGCGGTGCAGCCGTATTCCAAGAACCCTTTCTTTACCAAAACAGGCTATGGACCAGATATGGTCCACAAGTGGTAGTTTATCCGCCCCTGTTATATGTTGTAGTAGATTAAATAAAGCTCACAGAAAACATTAGTCATTGATAAGTGTTTGGGACAACAGGTAGCTATCTAGAAGAAAATAAATACATATCCATGCCTCACTCTTCTTTAAAAAGATCAAAGATTTAGGGGCTCCTGGGTGGCTCAGTCGGTTAAGCATCTGACTCTTGGTTTCAGCTCAGGTCATGATCTCACGGTTTGTGAGTTCGAGCCCCACATCAGGCTCCATGCTGACAGAATCCTGCTTGGGATTCTCTCTTTCTCTCTCACTCCCTCAAAAATAAATAAATAAACTTTACAAAATTTAAAGTAAAAAGATCAAAGATTTAAATGCTAAAATTAAAACACCAATATTAGAAAAGAACCTGGGAAAATTATTTTAACACCTTAGAATAGGAAGGGCAAAACCTTTCTAACCATCAAATAAAATGATTTTAAAATGATAGATTCAACTACATTAACAGTTTTGCATAAAGAGGCATCTGGGTGGCTCAGTTGGTTAAGCATCTGACTTCATTCAGCTCAGGTCATGATCTTGCCGTTTGTGAGTTCGAGCCCCACATTGGACTCTGTGCTGAGCACTCAGAGCCTGGAGCCTGCTTCCAATTCTGTGTTTCCCTCTTTCTTTGCCTCTCTCTTGTTTGTGCTCTCTCTCTCAAAAATAAACAAACATTAATAAAAATTTTAAAAAGTTTTGCATAAAAACTACTATAAGCAAAGTCATAAGACAAATAACAAGCTGGAAAAATATTTGCAACTCATGTCACAGATAATGGGATAATGCCCTTAACATATTGATTTCTACAAATCAATAAGAAAAATAAATAACCATCCACTAGAAGGATAGGAAAATGCTGTCACTAAAATCCACAGAAAAGGCAATACAGAAAGTTGTTAAACATTTTTTAAAAAATGTTCTACATTGGGGCACCTGGCTGGCTCATTTGGTTAAGTATTCAGCTTCAGCTCAGGTCATAATCTTATGGTTCCTGAGTCTGAGCTCCGCCATTGGGTGGGCTCTGTGCTGTCAGCATGAAGCCTGCTTGGAATTCTCTCTCTCCCTCTCTCGCTCTGGCTCTCCCTGGCTCATGCTCTGTCTCTCAAAAATAAATATTAAAAAAAAAAAAAGAAATGTTTTGGGGCATCTGGGTGGTTCAGTCGGTTGAGCGTCCGACTTCGACTCAGTCATGATCTCCCGGTTTGTGGGTTCAAGCCCCGCGTTGGGCTCTGTGCTGATAGCTTGGAGCGTGGAGCCTGCTTCAGATTCTGTCTCCAACTCTCTCTGCCTCTCCCTTGCTCATGCTCTGTCTCTCTCTCCTTCAAAAATAAACATTAAAAAACAGGAAAGGTTCTGTATTATTCATAATAGGAGATGCACAAATTCAAATTATACTTACATACGAGTTCTCACATTATCAGATAGGCAAATTTCCAGATATTTTATAAAACATTGGGTTGACAAGGCATCTTTATATGGTTGGTGATAAATTGGTACAACATCTGTGGAGGACAATTTGGCAATATCTGTCAAGAATTGGAATGGATATATTTTTTAACACAACAATTCATTTTGAAGACTGTAGCTAATAGTTATATGGGCATATGCACGATGATGTCTATATAATGTTAGTTATTGTTGTACTTCTTGTAATAGCAAGGAAAGGAAATCACCTATATGATCACCAATTGGGGACTTCCTGAATCTATTATGGCATATCTATAGGGTGGATATAAATAGAGCTGTAAAGATAAGAACTCTTGGGGCATCTGGCTGGCTCAGTCAGTAGAGTATGTGACTCTTGATCTCAGGGTCATGAGTTCAAGCCTCATGTTGGGTGTAAAGCTTACTTAAAAAGAAAAGGAAACTCTTTATGTTCTGATTTGTACAGATGTTTGTCATATATTATTAGAAAAAAGAAATCTGCAGAATAGTGTCCATGGTATGTTTCCAATTGTATAAATGGAGGGTAGGATACATATTTGTATCTGTTTGCATGAAAAGTCCCTTGAAGGGGGGTGCCTGGGTGGCTCAGTTAGCTGAGCGTCCGACTTCAGCTCAGGTCATGATCTTGTGGGTTCGTGAGTTCGAGCCTGCATCGGCTCTGTGCTGACAGCTTAGAGCCTGGAGCCTGCTTCAGATTCTGTGTCTTCCTATCTCTCTGCCCCTCCCCTGCTCACACTCTGTCTCTCTCAAAAATAAACATTAAAAATTTTTTTAAAAAGTCTCTTGAAGGATACACAAGAAACTAGTAATGGTGGCTCCCTGTTTGAAAGGGATGTGGGAATAATCAGATGGATGGCAGAGGTAAAAAGGAGGCTTTTCACTGCATGCTTTTTAAAAAAATTTTAAACCATTTGACATCATTATTAATATTTAAAAATGTAAAGTCAGTAAGAATCACCCAAACAACTTGGCCTTATGCATGCATGCACACACACACACACACACACACACACACACACTCACATACTCATCTCCTTTGTTATCAGTTTTAGATTCATTGGTACTATGGTGTTTGGGGTACACTAATAATAAAACCTGTAAGTATCTAATAAATCTTAAAAAAATTTCCTACTCATGTTGGAAAGACGATTAACTAGCAGGTTAAACTGTTTTATTCTATGGCTCCTAGCTATCAGGTAGACACAAAGAAGATACTTTTATTAGTCAGACTGGCATTATGAGGGACTGGGGCTGACTGGGGAAGCAGTGAGCTCCCCGCCTCTGGGCTTGTCCAAACACATGAGGCACAACAAGCTGAGGTCTACCATAGGAAGGGGAAAAACTCGGAGTCACTTTCTATGTTTCAATCCTGAGATTCTAGAATTATAAGAAAAAGAGTGACGTGAACACCATATGTTTTTTTTTTTCATAAGTGGTGAGATTCTTTGGAAGGCAGCTCTACTCACCACTCTACCTACAACACAGTGGTGAGATTCTTTGGGGGAAAAAAGCTTAGAGATTTATGCACTTTAGGAACTAGTTTGAGGATTACAGAAAGGGAACAATGATGGAAGGTGAGCCAAGGATACTTGGGGGTTGGGGCAGGTGGTGAGCCAAGCCAGGTTAGGAGGAACGCCCCTCTCCAGGGACACGCAGATATTCACACCAAGTTAAATAGCCCTAGTCTTTGAGGGGGATGCGGCTTTCAGTGTTGCACTGGGAGAACGGAGCACACCACAATGCACCACTTTCCAGAACACTCTGTAGTGTGCAGATGGGAAGTAATTTTTTAGGAAATGGCTAGAAATTATTGACATTGATTTTTCAAATCATTCCTGTTTGTTCAGCTGGTGAAACACCTGGAAGCTAATGCTTTCAAGCACTCTAATTATAAGGGTGCGTTGGCTGATGCTCATGTCCTAGCTGGATGTAGCGTCTAATACAGTTCAAGACAATAAATTTTTGGTGAGAATAATGCTGGATGAAATGCAGTGCTCTTACAGGGAGCATTTGGAAAGATGACAGATGTGTGGCAAATGAGTCCTCTGTACCCCCTCCCCACCCTCCTTCCTTTTTCTACTTCCATCTCTTTCCTTTATTTTTTTAAAAGTTGTGTCTATAAGCCTCCTGAAAAACAGACGACCGGTCTGCGGGGAAATAGTGCAGTAGTTACCCTTAAAAAACTTTAAAGCTTCACATCATCATGCGTGTCGTTACTTCCTAGTATGCTCTCAGTGTGAGAGGAATAGTAGTACCCTTTCCTCTGTTGATGCTGAGGGGTAAGCTGATAATCAGAGATGTTAAAGCTCCTTGAAAAGTTGCAATTAGATACCAGGTGAATTTCATGTATTCAGCGGGTTAAAAGAAATTTTGAGGGGTTAATGTAATTGATTTTATATGTCAACTTGGCTGGGCCATGGTGCCCAGATATTTGGTCAGTTTATTGTGGGTGTTTCTGTGAGGGTGTTTTTGGATAAGATTAATATTTAAATCAGCGGGCTTTGCCGTAGATTCTGCTCCATAATGTGGGTGGGCCTCATCCAATCAGTTGAAGGCCTTAAGAGAACAAAGACTGACCTCTCCTGAGCAAGAAGGAATTCTGCCAGGTGACAGCCTTTGGAGTGGAACTGCAACATCGGCTCTTCCCTGGGTCTCCAGCCTGCCAGCCTCCGTAATCATGTGAGCCAATTCCTTAAAATAAATCTTTTATACACAATAGGATACATACAAATCCTATTGATTCCATTTCTCTGGAGAACCCTGACTACTACATAATCATGCTCACTTTTTTTTTTTGGTATAACAATCATTTGAAATTATATAATATCTTGCAAGTGAAACACTTAATGATTTAGTTCTGTATTAGGAATGGAAGTTTGGCCTGTATTAGTGTATGAGTTTCAATTTCCTCATCTGTAAAATGAAAATGGTATGGTGGAAATTGTCGGTCATCCACTGAAATCCATTCTCTCCTTCTTTGTGGGCCCACCGTCCTGCATTTCCCAGCTTCCTGGCAGTCAAGGTGGCCACATGACTGTGTTCTCTCCAATGGAATGTATACCACTTGGGGGCTTCATTCTCAAAATTAGTGGGTGTGCTTCACCTGTGCCGTCTGCCCCTTTCTGCCAGGATGGGTCTTTGGCCACCCACTTTGACCATAAAAAATGCCCGAGGGAGTGGCAGAACTATACAACGGAAGGAACCAGAATCACTGAATGACCATGTGGAGCAGAATGGTACCACTAAACTGCCCCATTCACCTCAACACTGTTATGTGAATGAGAAATACACTTCTTTGTGCTTTAAGCCACTGTATTGTTAGTCTCTGTTATAGTAGTCTGGCCTTTGCCCCGACTAACACATGATGATCATAGCAACTGTCTTAGCTACTACTTTATTGGATTTTTGTGAATATCACATGGAAGAGAATAGTAAGACTCTGCACAAATATCTATCATACTATCTTTACCTGCTTATCCAACATTAAGCTTCCGCCAGACCTTCAGAGCATCTCTGTAATAGGGGTCAGTGGTCTCCAAGGTATCTAAGAACTGCCCTGTGATTTCCCTGACTGGAAAGACACTGCCTAGGGGTAAGGAATTTCAAGAGCAATACAAAATGGCTAACAGATTTTGTTAATTAGCACCAGCCACATCTGGATCATATTTAGGAACTAACAGCTAATACAAACAGTGGGAAATGAGTGGCTATTGAAAGCATCTGACACATTAGATAAACCTTAATTTTATAACCATTTCACAAGCTAGTGGTGATTTCTGAAGTGCCTAGATGAGCTACAATATATTACATGTCATGAGTTGTCTAGACTCTGCCAGAAAACCAATTCAAAGTCATAGGATTTGTGGCTTTATACTCCTGTGAGGGCACAAAATCCACTGGACCACATTAGTCTGGTAAGAGTCAAGTACTACTCTTAGCTGATTCTTACCTTATACAAGAACACTTCCATTTCCACAGTATAATAAGTCAATATATACATATATTTTTAAAAGTCTTCATAAAGAATAAGTTCACGTTTGAAGAAGATATGAGCAGCGGGCACCTGGCTGGCTCAGTCAGTAGAGCATGAAACTTCGAATCTTAAGGTTGTGCATTCAAGCCCCATGTTAGTCATGAAGCCTACTCAAAAAAAATGAAGTAGATTTGAGCAGATGTTAAAAAAAGAAGAGGAACAGAAAGGAAATCATCAACTGCTTTGAATGAGGACTACACAAATCCTCAGAGCATTTATTTAATTATTTTAGGTTGAGAAAATGCAATCTTTCCTGCCCCTTCATATGGGCAGAGCTATGTCTGATGTGCCAGATGAGGTGTTTTGTGAGTCCTTTGAAAAGAAATATTTTCACAGTCTTACTGACACTTCTTTCACTTGGCTATCAATGCTTAGCTGGAAAGAAAAATCATTTTTTGAAGTTCCCATTAGGAAAAGTGATCCATTTGAAGATTTCAGCCTTGGACTGAAACCCAGCCATGAGTCTAGAATGATGAGAAAGGACATCCTGGAAAAATAAATGAAAATGTACAACCTGTAGCAGCTGGGTGTAATGCAAAGGCATTTCTTTGGAGTCCCACACATACTATCTACTTACTTAGCCAAGCAAGTTCCTGGGCCTGTTTGTGTTTGACCCTGACAGCTGCTTTTGCCAGTAATGGCTTAACAGAAAACCAACAGGAATCATTTTGGCAGGAAAGAAGGATCATCTTAGGCATTTAATGAGAGAAAAGATCTGAGCTTGTTTGTAACAAGAAGTAAATATTGTCAGTTCAGAGCACATTTGGGAATTTTCATCATGCTAATAAATGTCAAAGAGAAGCATTCTTCCTTTATTATTAGGCTTTAGACTAATTTACCCAAATACAAAGTTGTCTTTGTCCAATGAGAAAGAGGAAAATAAAACTAAATGAAGTGAGTAATTAAACAGAGGAAAGAAGAAGAAATTGAGACTGTAGTTTACATATGGCTCATGAGGTTCTCTTTGGGATGAGGAGGAGTAACTATTATGAAGAGTTTATGCCGTGGGGAGCTAATGGGATGGATTTGTGACAGATGAGAAAAACAGGGACGAATATGCAGCTCATTCAGATATTTCTAGTGTTTTGTTCACCATCTTGCTGAAGATGAGAGTATAAGGTAAGATATCATAGCAGAACTAAGTCCCATCACTCTGCATAGAGAATCACAAAGTCTGGAATGAAATACATTTGCATTTGGTCTTATTCTCTGTTGATTTGTTTTTTGTACATTTGAGTCATTGTGTTGCTCAGAATTCTCCAGAGAAACGGAACCAAAACAATAGAATGTGTGTGTGTATGTGGAATGTGTGTGTGTATTGTTAAAAACCACAGGCCCCAAACGGCGTCACTTAGGCCAAGTCACCAAACCGGTTCTTAATACCTAACCTAACTGCATTTCAACCTTGCCCAGAAATGTAAGTCTTAACTGGTCAGTCGAGACTTTTCTGATCAGCACCAGTGAGATAATCTGTCACCTGGGTTCTCAACATCTCCCAAAGGAAATTGAGATAATACATGAAATAAGCCCCCTTGCCCTTCCACCTGACGAAAGGGGACCTTGCCTGGTGAAGAATTCATTCTTCTCTTTTGCTAGTAACGTTTTTGCCTCCTTCTCCTTCTTATGAAAACCTCCATTTTGTACAATTCCTTGGAGCAACTCTCTCCTTGTTAGAGGGGATGCTGCCCAATTTGTGAATCACATAATAAAGCTAATTAGATTTTCAAATTTACTCAGTTGAATTTTTGTCCTTTAACAGTAAGTTTTTATTATAAGGAATTAGTTCATGCAATTATGGAGGCTGAGAAGTGCCAAGGTCTACAAGCTGGAAACACACACAGTCAATGGTTTAGTTCCTGAATCCGTGTCTGAGTCTGAAGGCAGGAGATCAGTGACCCAGCGTAAAGACAGGCAGGAAGAGTGAATTCTTTCTCACCCTGCCTTTTGTCCTATTCAGGCCTCAATGAATTGAATGTGGGTGGGCCATCTGCTTTACTCGGTTCATGGATCCAAATGCTCATCTCATCTGGAAGTGCTTTCACAGACAAACCCAGGATAATGTTTAAGCAAATATCTGGACACCCCATGGCCCAGTCAAGCTGACATATACAATTAACCATTATGGATATATTATGCAAATTGAATTTAGTATAATTTTAAGAACTCAGAACATGCTCTCTTCATGACATAGGGCCTTCCATTTGCCGCTAAAATACTCCTTTATGAAATTAGCATCATTATCTGTTTTGGATAGATCAGACCTTTCAGTTACTTGCACTCCTGGAATTAAAATATATATATATTTTTATAAATGTTTTATTTATTTCTAAGGGAGAGAGAGAGAGAGGAAGCGTGAGCAGGGGAGGGTCAGAGAGAGAGGGAGTCACAGACTGAAACAGGCTCCAGGCTCCGAGCTGGCAGTCAGCACAGAGCCCGACGCGGGGCTCGAACCCACGAACCGCGAGATCATGACCTAAGTGAAAGTCGGACGCCTAACCGACTAAGCCACCCAGGCGCCCCTGGAATTAAAATATTTGATGGAGTCTGCCTTAATAGTAAGCCACTTGATATCCTGTGATCCTTTTTCCCTACACTACCCACAGCTATTTGGACTAATAGCTAGTCAGCAAATCCCTAGGCTGACTAGCAACCTATGACCTGGCATGTCAAGATGAGTTGAGCCAATCAGAATGCCTTCTTAGGGCACATGAAACAAGACATACTGAAAACACTTAACTAGCCACAGCAGACCTGAGGGTGAAGTGGTGCTATAAGTAGGGCCCAAGTCAAGCAAACAAAGGCATATGAAAGAGCATAACAGAGGGAGGGGCCCACCTGTAAAAAGGAAGAGGTCAGATAACTGCAGACAGAAACGAAAATATTGAGAGGGTCCTGCTCTCAGAAGTTTTGTGCTTTCCGAGATTTCCAATTCCTATTCCTGGCCATGTGGGTCCTCCTTCCATTAACCCATTTCTCTTGAGGAAGTCAGGTAGGTCTCCTATAGTTTGCACAGATGAGTTCCCTTCTATTTTACATTGCTTGTACGAGGGTCTGTAAAATAATTCACTCAGATATGTTTGCTTAACATTCCTTTTGCAAATTCAGAAGGTGAAGTACAGAAAAATCATTTGGCCTCTATGAAAGCCACCATGGTGGTCAGGAAGAAGTCTGAGTCTGTCAGTCACAATTTACTGCATATTTAGCAATGTATTCTTTGCAAGTTGGGCATAGAGATTAATGTTAATAAAGTCCATTTTCTTTCTTTTATGAGTAATACTTTTGTGTCATAGCTTAAAAAATCTTTGCCTAATCCAAAGATACAAAGATTTTATCCCATATTTTCCTCTGTTTCTTCTAGATGTTTTTTTTTGAAAAATTTTAAATGTTTTATTTATTTTTGAGAGAGAGACAGTGTGAGCAGGGAAGGGTCAGAGAGAGAGGGAGACACAGAATCTGAAGCAGGCTCCAGGCTCTGAGCTAGCCAGCAGCATAGAGCCTGACACAGGGCTCGAACCCACAAATAGTGAGATCATGACCTGAGCTGAAGTCAGATGCCTCACCGACTGAGCCACCCAGGCACCCCTCTTGTAGATGTTTTATAGTTGTAGCTCTTAGATTTCGGTCTGTGATTCATTTTGAGGTTTGGTTTTGTTGTTATTATTGTTTTGTATGCGATATGAAGGTTCATTTTTTTCCTCATCTGGTTGTCCAATTGTTCTAATACCATTCATTGACACGATTATCTTTTCTCCATTTAAATACATTGGCAACTTTATGAAAGTCAACAGGCTTTATTTATTTGTTTATTTACTTATCCATCTATTTATTTATTTATTTATTTACTTATTTATTTATTTATTTATTTATGAGAGACGGCACAAGTGAGCAAGGGGCAGAGAGAAAGGGAGAGAGAGAATTGGGGTTCACCCAAAGTAGGACTCAAGTTTTACCCAAAGGGGGGCTCAAGTTCACCCAAAGTAGAGCTTGAGCTCACCTCATGTGGGACTTACACCCATGAACCGTGAGATCATGACCTGAGCTGAAGTCAGATGTTTCATGACTGAGCCACCCAGGTGCCCTGAAAATTAACAGGCTTTATATCTGTAGGTCTGTTTCTACACTCTCTTCTTCTGTTCCATTGGTCTACATCAGGGGTTGATAAACTGTGTCCTGAGGGCCAAATGTGGCTCATTCATTACCTATTAAAAAAATTTTTTTTAATGTTTATTTCTTTTTGAGAGAGACCAGAGCATGAGCAGGGGATGAGCAGAGAGAAAGGGAAACAGATTCTGAAGCAGGCTCCAGGCTCTGAGCTGTCAGCACAGAGTCTGACGTGGGATTCGAACCCACCAGCTGTGAGATCATGACCTGAGCTGAAGTCAGATGCTCAGCTGACTGAGCTACCCAGGTGCCCCACTCACTACCTATTTTTTTTTTTTTTATTGGAACTTAGTCAAGCTCATTCATTTCTTTAAGTATTGTCTATTACTGTTTTCAGGCTATAAAGAGAGTTGCAACAGATTACAAAGCCAGAAATATCTACAATCTGGACCTTTACAGAAAAAATTTCCTGACTCATGATCTATATGTTTATCCTTGTACAATATCACACCATCTTGATTACTAGAACTTTCTAATAAGTCTTGAAATTAGGGTATGTTTTCCAACTCTGTTCTTTTTTGAAACTATTTGACTATTCTGGGTTGTTGTTGTTGTTTGCATTTCCATGAGTTTTCAAATTAGCTTGACAATTTCTACAAAAAAGTCCTCTGGAATTTTACTTGGGATTGCTTTGAATCTACAAATTGATTTGGGGATAATTAACATTTTAACAATATTGAATCTTCTAATCCATGAACATGGAACGTCTATCCATTTATTTAGGTCATCCTTAGTTTCCCACAGAAATGTTTTGAAGTTTTAGTTTACATGTCTTGCATATTTTTGTTAAGAGTATCCATAAGTATTTTACATTTTTGATGCTATTTTACTTTATTGCTTTTTAATTTCACTTTAATTGTATATCACTATTATATAGAAATACAGTCAATTTTTATACATTAATTTTGTATCTTCCATCTTTGCTATATTTGCTAGTAGGTACAGGAAAATGAATCATTTAGGATTTTCTACATAGATAATCATGTTGTCTGCAAATAAAGGCAGTGTTATTTTTTCTTTCTAATCTGGGTACCTTTTATTTCTCTCTTCTTGCATTATTCCACTGGCTAAGACTTCAAATACAATGTTGAAAATACATGATGAGAATGGACATTCTTGCCTTGTTCCTTATCTTTTCAGTAAAGCACTTGGTCTTTCACCAGTAAGTATTATGTTAGCTGTAGGCTTTTCTTAGATGCCTTTTGTCAGGTTGAGAAGGTTTACTTCTAGTCCTAGTTTGCTGAGAAGTTTTTATCATGAATGGGTGTTGAATTTTATCAAATGGTGTCAGCATCTATTGAGATGAACATATGGTCCCTGCTCCCATGAACTTGCAGTCTGTTGGTAAAGATCCAGGGGCGCCTGGGTGGCTCAGTCAGTTGAGCTTCTGATTCTTGATTTCAACTCAGATCATGATCCCAGGGTCATGGGATTGAGCCCCATCTTGGGCTCTGTGCTGAATGTGGAAACTGCTTAAGATTGTCTCTCTCTGCCCCTCTCCTCTGTTTGCTTGTGTGTATGCTCTCTCTCTCTCTCTTTCTCTCTCTCTCTAAACAAACAAAAACAAAAAACAAAAATCAACCAAACAAACAAATAAAAAGAACAGACACCAAACAAGTGAAAACAAAGATACGGAAAATCCAGGAGCCTAGCCCAGTCCAGGGTCAGAGAGAGTCTTTTTCAAGAAGTAAAGTTTAAATTGAGACTGAAAGAGGAGTAGGAAATTGGTAGGTGAAAGGGGGTGAAAAGCAAACAGGAGTTCACATCCCCTGACCTGAGTTCCAAATCTGGTTCTGCTGCTTTCTACTTAGGTGAGGAGGAAAGGGTTCCCACTGAAGTGCTATCTGTGGTCTTTGCTTTGGAGTCATTTCTCTTAGCATCTGAAAGGAACACTTTGTGTGGTTTCCTCTAGGTGCTAATGTAGAGGTGCTGCTCGCCTTATCACTCTTGCACCACTCCATGAAGCACCAGAGGAGAATGATCTTTTATTTATTTATTTAAAGTTTATTTATTTGAGAGAGAGAGAGAACAGGACAGGGGCATAGAGAGAACCCAAAGTAGGCTCTGTACTGACAGCACAGAGCCTGATGTGGGGCTCAAACCCATGAACCGTGAGATCATGATTGAGCTGAACCGACTGAGCCACCCAGGAGCCCCCAGAATGATCTTTTAGAGATAAGAAACACAAGAATTTTACCTCAGCAACTGCTTGCTGACTTCTCTTTTATGGACAATGAGGATCGGGTAACCCATCTGATTTCCTTTTCCTCTTCAGGAGCCTGGAAACTGAGTGACGGATCTAAGCCTGCTTTTCAATAACTGAGTAGGAACTTAGGTGGTCATATAATCTGATTTTCTCCCAGTCATGACTGCTTTAAAAAATGTACATTTTCGGGGTGCCTGGGTGGCTCAGTTGGTTAAGCGTTCGACTTCGGCTCAGGTCATGATCTCACAGTTCGTGGGTTTGAGCCCCGTGCCGACAGTTAGCTCACAGCTAGCTCAGAGCCTGGAACCTGCTTCAGCTTCTGTATCTCCCTCTCTCTCTGATCCTCCCCTGTTCACGCTGTCTCTCTCTCTCTCAGAAATTAAAAAAAAAAAAAAACACATTAAAAAAATGTACATTTTCTTTGGGCACCTGGGTGGCTCAGTTGGTTAAGCATCTGACATCGGCTCAGGTCATGATCTCACAGTTCGTGAGTCTGAGCTCTGTGCTGACAGCTCCCAGCCCTGTGCTGACAGCTCCAAGCTTGGAGCCTGCTTCAGATTTTGTGTCTCCCTCTCTCTCTTCCCCTCCCCCTCTTATGCTCTGTCTCTGTCTCTCAAAAATAAATATTAAAAAATTTTTTAATATATATTTTCTTGCTCCTTGCTTTATATTTTATTATGTTTCTTATATCCTATTAGCTACTTAATATGTTATGGAACAAAGTAGGTTATAAACAAATAAACAAAAAATGCACAAGGACACAAACAAAAAAGCTTCAAAGAAACCAGTCATTCATTACTGAGGTTCTGGGACACGTCATAGCCCAAGCTGCCACTCCCTTGTGCTTCTCAAGATCGCTACCTGCCCTCTCTGTAACTGCTCCTCCAGATTTCCTTCCTCTCTCAGGCTGCCTCACCCTGTGATCAAGGGTTGCTCTCAAAGCAAACACACAGACAGTTTTTGCTTTAAAGGCTTTAAGAGTTGTGCTAGTAGGAAAAAGAATAGAAAGATAAGAGAAGAAGCAAATGTGAGGAAATTATTAAGATTCTGGAGAGTTTCCAAAGTCTTACTAGTCTCTGGCCCTGACCTACGCTTTCTTGATGTCTTTTCAACATTGCATTTGAAAACTCCCTTTGAAATTCCTGTTCAGTGTTTTCATCTCCCAGTGTGACCCTTCGAACTCTCTTCCCCATCAGGGAAACTTAGCCCCTGTGGAAGTTCCCCTTCCGCCACAGAGACCCATGAAGACAGTCAGGGCTGTTTGGTGGGTTCCTCCCATTTTCCTAGTAATCTGCTTTGATAAAGGCCTGAGGACTTGGGCTGCCCACCCAGAAATGAACCCCACTGGGAAGGCATCCTATACCTCTCCCTGTAATCTCTTTTCCTCCCCAGGGTCAAGGCCCTATATTTTAGTTGCAAAATGACTGTCGTTTTGTTGTGATGGCTTCTGGAAGCTCTACCATCAGCAATATAGCAGTGCTAGAACCCGGAGAGGGGTTCTGAGGTGGAAGAGCAGGTGGGGAGTATGACGCCTGCGTTGCTGGGGCAGGTGAGTGGGTGCCGTGGTGCATATATGTGGAGAGAGCCTCTTCTACCAAGAATCCAGCGTCATGGGTAAAAGTGACTTAGTTTCTGGCCACCTTCTCCTAGGACATGATAGAATGTTCTTCTTTGACCTGGTTCCCTTTCCCCAAACCACTCTGTGCTTGGATATGACTCCTTCCACTCAAATCATGCTTTGAAAGTAGATTTAAAGCAAAAGTTTTATCCTAGGCTCCCGCAGATGCAAGAAAGCAGATGTCTTTCTCCAACAGTTCTTCCTCACAGAGTCTTGTTTGTCCTTGAGTCCCCTGTTATCGGAACACTCAATCTTTCCCATCAGTTTTTAGATAACCTTTGTGCCACATAACACTTTAAATAAATAGAATATATTGCCAGTGGAAGTGAATTCCCCAGGGAAATTCTGACTTTACTAATCTTTCTTCATGCTATGTTTTATTTTTTTAAAGACACACAATTCCTTTTCCTTGCCAACAAGTTCCCATCCCTTGCCTTTCAATAATGATTAAAATTGAAACCAAAATGGAGGCTCTGCCTCAGACAAGCCGTGTGGGTAAGATTCCCATTATATTAAGATACGTTCCTTGTTAAATATTTGTTGAGTACTGAATCACGAAGGAGGATGTATACCTTGGACAAGCAGCATCTGGTCTCTATTTGCGTCCCTAAGATGTAGCTAAAGGGACCTGGGCCTCCTGGGGAGAGTGCAGTGCCCAGAGCGAGTCATCTCTGAGTGCCCTGGTCTAATATTTATGTTCCAATGAAATTTGATTAGAGTGAACAGTCAAGGGGTGCTTTTGAAGAAGAAAAAAAATGGAGACATGACCAAAGCTCAGTGGGCAGGCATTTTCAGGGTGAAAAGAGGCCAGATAACTTCCTTCTTTTTGGCTATTGGTATATCTTTACATATGAGGAAATGATGAAACAGGATTGTAAAATATTTACATTTAGCAGAGAACCTTTTTCACATATACAAATACCATGGTGTATGTGTAGCTTCAATTGACAACAGTGTCAACAGCGGAACTGCATGGATATGAGGTCAGGCAACTGCCTCCCTTTCTCCCCCTTCCCCTACCTCCTAGTGCTGGCAGCACCATCGAAGGCTCTAGAAGGAAGGGAGGAAGGACTTGGTGCAGTTTGGTTGCCAGGAAACCATACTATGTATGTAATCCAGACCCTCTCTCTCCCCTACTCCTACCCCAGCAGATTTCATTTTAATTTACTTTTCTGAATAGGTAACAGGTTCGCATGTTTCAAACATCAAAAAATACAAAAAGCGATAAAACAAAAGACTCTTACCTTATCCCTCTTCAGTAAGTTCCCAACCTCCTTAACAAAGCACCACTATTATTTTTTTCTTATCTATCCTTCTATATACTTTTTATGCATAAGTCATATAAACATATTTTATTTCCTGTGACCTTTTTTTACATACATGACAGCCTGCTTTACACACAGGTATGGTGTGTGCATTTGTATTTTTCCATATTGGTTCATTAAGAACTTCATTCTCTTTTACAGCTAAAGAATATTTCATTGTATGCATTTAGCATAGTTGATTGCATCAGCTTCCTTTTGATAAATAAACATGCAGGTGGATTCCAATGTTTGGCTATTACAGACAATGCCTCTTACAAATATCATCCACAATGTGTTATTTTCCATGTGTGAGCATATCTAGAAGATAAACCCCTAGGGTCAAAGGGTATATATATTTTTAATTTGGATAGATACTGACAAATTTTTCATCATAGAAATTGAACCACTTTATAATCCCTCCAACAATGTATGAGATGAAGTTTTTGCTAGTCTGATAGGTGAAAAATGGTATTTCATTGTACTTTTGGTTTTCATTTCCTTTAGAATGGGCATTTAATAAAAAAAAAAAAAATTTAAGGGGGCACCTGGATGGCTCAGTTGGTTAAGAGTCCTTCTTCAGCTCAGGTCATGATCTCATAGTTCCTGAGTTCAAGCTGCATGTCATTCTCTGTGCTGACAGCTCAGAGCCTGGAGCCTGCTTCAGATTATCTGTCTCCCTCTCTCTCTCCCTCTCCCCTGCTTGTGCACTATCTCTCTTTCAAAAATAAATAAACATTTAAAAAATACTGGGGTGCCTGAGTGGCTCAGTCAGTTAAGCGTCCGACTTTGGCTCTCGTCATGATCTTATGGTTCATGAGTTAGAGTCCCACGTCTGATTGTGTGTTGACAGCTTAGAGCATGGAGCGTTTTTCAGATTCTGTCTGTCTGTCTCTCTCTCTCTGCCCCACTCCTGCTTGCACTCTCTCTCTCTGTGTCTCAAAAATGAATAAACATTAAATTTTAAAAAAATACTAAAAAAATTTAAGAGCTACTCTTTATTTTCCTTCACAAACTCTCTGCTCAGAAGTTTGCAACTTTTTCTGTTGGGTTGCTGATATTTCTTACCGGTTTGTAGGGGGCACCTAATGTATAGCATTAGGGTAACAAAAGTTGTGACTATTTTTCCCAGTCTGTTATTTATCTTCTGATTTTGTTTATGATTCTTTGGAGAGGATGCACATTTTTAACAAATTTTAATTTAAAAGTATTTATGTATTTAGAGATTGAGCAGAAGAGGGGCAGAGAGGGGGAGAGAGAGAGAGAATATCAATCTGGGTTTGATCTCATGAATGTGAGATCATGACCTGAGCTGAAATCAAGAGTCAGATGGTCAACTGACTGAGCCACCTAGGCACACTACAAATTTTAATTTTTATATAGTCCGATAGTCTTCTAAGGTTTTTCGATTTTGTGCAATAGTTAGAAAGACCAAATCTATTTGAAGTTATAAAAATGTCTTCCATATTCTATCCTAACATTTTTATACATTCTCTATTTATATTGCTACTAGAGGGAAGAAAAAATAATCTTTCCTCTACCCTTTTGAATTCTTTGCTGACATCCCTGTAATACAAAACAGATTAACAAGAGAAAAACACACAGAAGTTTATTAGCATATGTTCCTCATGTCTACATAAGAGGCACCCAGGGAAAAATGAGTAACCCCCTGAAGTGGCTTAGAATTCAGAATTAAATCTCATCTTAACAGAGAGAGGGTATGGGGAATATAGGCATCTCCAGAGGAGAGTAAATGACTTTTAGGAAAGATGAATGGGCCCTTAGAAGAACAGATGGGAGGTATGACAGTTTGTGACAGTTTGTCTGGGTGCAATGTCAATGTCTGTTCTCTTCTCTTATGACAAGAGTCGATCTTCCTGGGTTGATAAAACTGGGGAGGGGATGGATGGGAGGGGATGGATGACAACTGAGTTTCTTTTGATGGGTCTGTCTTTAGAAAGGAAGGGAGTTCCGTGAAAGCCGCTCCCTGCATTTGCTGTTTTCAAGTGTGCGCAAGTTCAAAATAATCAAATAACAAAGTGTCATATTTTCACAAAACAGCATCTTTGGGGTGGCATGTGCTATACTCTTCCAGTTTTGATGGCATATTCAGCTGCCCTTCAGTGTCTTTACTTATATGAAATTTCCTCTGTGTCAGTTTGTTTCCAGATGGCTATCCAGTCGTCCTGATACCATGACCCCATGAATTGATCAGTCCCTGTTTTTCCTTACGTGTCAGGGAGACTTCTTCATCCGTGATGGCAATCTCATTCCTGAGCGGTGTGGGGGTAGGGATGGAGTAACAAAGCTGGGCCCCGGGGCAGTCTTCCCCTTTGCCGTGACAGCAGAGGAGAGACTACTCCCAGATACCGAGGCCACTGGGACTCAGAGACAGTCTGTTATTCAGGGACGTGCTCACAGGGAATCCCAAGTTGTCACGCGGCCCCCTCCCCCTCCACAGACAGGGAGTGCGGCAGCCCAGAACCACCGCACTCAGGGGTGGAATTAGGCTTTGGGCCTGAATAAATAATTAGAAATTGGCTGCTGAGAGAATGTCCCTGGTGATTGCTTGCTCTGGAATTTTGCTGGGTGGCACACAGAGTTTTATTACCCAATTAAAATACAGCAGATTAAATCGTGCAAAAGGAAGATGGAGTGGGCAATAAATCTGCTGTGGAATGGGCTGTGGAAGGCCCACCCCGAAAGGCATGAATTGATGGTTCAGAGAGAATTGAGAAAAAGGGTAGTCTGGTTTTGCCAAAAGGAATCACTAGCCAAGCATATTCTTGAAGGGAGACTGAATATTGCCTTGGGGAGGATGGCGGGTGGGGTTGGAGGCATGGGAACTGGGAAAAGAAAGGTAAGTTTTTCAAGTTTCCAGGGAAGACCCTGGATGGAAGGGAAATGGAGGGCCGGCGAAGACAGACAAAGGTAACACAATCTTCCTCAGTGAAGTGACATTCTTTTGTAACATACAAACACTGTCAGAGATATTGGTGATACAGGGGTGTCCGTTGCCCAGTGCTACGTAATGAAGGATTGGGTTGTAACAAGTTCTGAAATGTCAGTGAAGTAATAAGAGGCAGGATTATCATAGCCATTTCACGCTGAAATACACATTTGTTGTGGTATTAGCTTGCTAGGGCTGCAGTAACAAAGCACCACAACTGTGTGGTTTCAACAGAAGAGACTACAGTCTCATGGTTCTGGAGGCTGGAAAGCTGACATCAGTGCATAGAGATTGGTTCCTTCTGAGCACTGCAAGAGAAGCAGCCATTCCAGGCCTTCCTTCTTGTCTAGCGGGCGGCCATCTTCTCCCTCTGCCTCTTCACATCATCCTTCGTTCGTGTATATCTGTGACCAGGTTTCCCTTATATAAGAAGGCCAGTCATATTGGATGAAGGCTGACCCTAATGACCCATTTAACTTGATTCCCTCTGTAAAGACCTTACCTCCAAATAAGGTGACATTCTGAGGTAGTAAGGGTTAGGACTTCAACATATGGGACACACACTTGAACCTACAGCATATGACTATCTTAAAAATAGCAAGTTTCTTCTTTCTGTGTACAGTACCACCTTCTCCATCCCAGCCCTAGGACTTATCGATACATCTTTTTCACAATCCTCATAGAGCTAATCTGCAGTGCTGGCTTACAACTCACTGGTGAAACCCTGTAACTGCAGTAGTAGGTACATTTGCTTCTGTTTGGTCCTCACTGAGAGGGCAAACATTGATTGTCCTAATCTTGATGATGAGTGGGTAAACATTTCTCCTTGGAAACGATGAAGAGACCTATGAGCCTCCTTCTGGCTGGCTTTTCTTTCTACCTTGCTTAGGGCTGCCAGATGTTGCAATTGAGACCACCTGGTCTTGCACTTGCACCTTCTAAGAGGAATTTATAAAGTATATTCATCTATGAGTGTATTGCGTGTGCTCAAGATTTTAGTTGAAACCATCCAGCTGCCCTCATCTGGCCTGGAGTTTGGGCCATTGGACAAAATGAAGCATAGACACTATAATAATTATCTTCAAATTGTGTCAACATTAGTGTCTTTGCCTTTGTCTTGCTACAAAGCAGATTAATAATGATGAAAGTCTGTGTGCCCTATGGCTGGGTGCCCTGGAAGTTCACTTCTTACTCCAGTCTGTACTTCTCAATGAGGGCAATTTTCACTCCTCACTTCCAGCTCATGAGGGCTGGGCCTGGCATTTGTAGGTCCCCTGGTTTAGAAGCCACCCTTGATTGCTTGTTGGTGTAAACTGACGCTATTCAGCCATTCAGCAGACTCTTATTGAATAGCTGCTTTGTACTAGTCACTCTTCCAGGTGATAGGGATAAAATCGGGTAAAATAAAGACACCTATCTTCATGGACTCATGGAGTTTATCATCTGGTGAGACTAAACTTTTAGCAGCATAGATAAGGTGATACATGTTAAAAACAATAAAGCAGGGCAAACAGATAATGAATGTGTGGCTCATGACAGCTGCAATTTTGGAAAGGAGTGGGTCTCATTAAGAAGGTGACGTCTGGGGGCTCCCGGGTGGCTCAGTCAGTTAAGTGTCCAACTTTGGCTCAAGTCATGATCTCACAGTTCATGAGTTTGAGCCCCACATCGGGCTTTCTGCTTTCAGTCCAGAGCCTACTTTGGATCCTCTGTCCCCCTCTCTCTCTGCCCCTCCCCTGCTCACACGCTCTCTCAAAATTAAATTAACATTAAAAAAAAAAAGGTGACATCTGAGCAAAGACTTGAAGGAGGGCAGGAAGGTAGCCTTGTGGCTAATGAGTGAGTTTCAACAGAGAGAGCAGCCAGAGTCCCTAAGCTCCTAAGCTGGAGTGTGCCTAGGTGGTGTGCAGTAGAGTGAGGAGGCCATTGTGGCTGAAGGGGAGTTATCCAAAGAAAGAATAGTAGATAAAGCGGGATGGGTGGGTCAGGACACATCCTCCTAGGCCTTTAAAAGGACTTTGGCTTTTATTGTAAAGAAGAAGAAAACCACTGCAGCATTTTAAGCGTAGGAAATAAATGAGTTGAATTGTTTTGTACCTTATGAGAAGGTATGCAAAGATCATTCTGGCTACTCTTCTGAGAATAGATGGTAGGAAGCTGAGGGTAGAAGCAGGGAGACCAGTTGGGAGGCTATTGCTGTAAATTAAGATAATGGATGCTCAAATTGGGAGGAGCCATAGTGGTGGTAGGTAGTGAGATTCTGGATGTATTTGACAGGTCAAGCCTAGAGGATTTCCTGGTGAGCTGGATGCTGGAATGAGAGGAAAGGAGTCATGGAGGACACCAAAGGTTTGGAGTGAGTGTCTGGAAAGATAGAGTTGCCATTAGCTGAGGATTGGGTTGTGGGTAGAGCAGATGGTGGGAAGAGGATAAAGTTCAGTGCTAGACGTGATGAGATGCCCATTAGTTCTCATCAGGGCCAAGTAGAGGTATCTAGGTTCTCAGTGGCTTCATCATTCAGTTTTAGAATAGCGTCACATCTAAATAAGTACAGTTCTAAAAGACAAAGTAGAGAGATAGATGGTGCTGTGGCCTGAACGTTTGTGCCCACACCCAATTCATATGTTGAAATCCCAACCTCCAGAGATGATAGTGTTAGGAGGTGGGGCCTTTGGGAGGTGCATAGGTCATGAAGGTAGGTGGAACCCTCATAAATGTATTAATGATCTTATAAGAGAGACCCCTTCTGCCATCTGAGGACACAACAAGAAGTTTGCAGTCTAGAAGAGGTCGCCCACTCAACCATGCTAGCAATCTGGTCTTAGACTTTCAGCCTCCAGAACCATACACAATAAGTTTTGCTGTTTAGAAGCTACCCAGTCTGTGATATTTTGTTACAGCAGCCTGAACAGACTACGACAGATGGGTAGATAACCAAATGATTTTAAAGTCTCTTCAAGGACTTTAAAGAAGATCCAGGTTATAATCCCTAGTTGGCTTTCTCATGTCCCCTTTCTTATGTTTCCATAAATTCTATGGGCTCTGTTGTACCCCACACTCGCAGAAGACTCTTGTCAGCAACCATATCCCTTCAAAACACCTTTTCTCTTCAGCCTCAGTGTGTTGACTCCTAACTCTGAGGTCTCTTCGGGGTATAGATTGATCAAATCTGTTGGTACCTAAAGGGTGGCATATTCTGCTGCCACGTTAGCATAAGGATTATTTTGAGCTGAAGGTAGTTAAGGAGAAGCAAATACAACAAAAGTTCTCTGCAAAGCAGGTCATTGATTTGTAAAGACGTTCCCCTCCTCTCTCTACCACAAAGGACAGAAGTTAATCTCCAGAGACGACTCCAGACCTGTATCACCAAAGGAATCTATATAACAAACCTGTGAATACTAGCCCTCATTTATCATTAGTTTCCTCATATATTTGCTTTCCTACAACTTGCCAACCCCAATAACTCAAAGTCCTTTTCCTTTGTCTTGCCACTTCTCTAAAAATGTACTGTTCTTTGTTAAGATGTTATATGAGCACAAGACGCTATATCACCCCTCTGAGTTACTCATCACTGAATCTCCCACGTTTGTGCATGAACCACATATTAACTCTGGTTTGTTCATTTGTTTTCCTCTTGTTAGTCTTTTGTAATCTTCTTGTCTTCTGTCAGTCTAATTCACAAGGCTCCAGCTGGAGAAGCTAAGAGGATAGAGGGAAGGTTTTTTCCTCCTCTACAAACTTCTTGCCTTCCCTGGCATTCCCACCACACAATGTCCAGGGAGAAATGTGGCAGGGGTGGCTTGTCCTCAGAGGCTGGGGTGCAGCTGGGGACAAGGAAAATTGGGCCAGAAATGTAGGGATCCTCACTGGCAGACTGAGAGATATATGTGCATGTGTGGGTGCACCGTAGCCTTTGGGCTGGTGAGGCTGTCTCTGTGTCGGGGCCATCTCAGGCCACAATTTTCTGTAGCCACATCTGGATAAGATCAAGAGAAGCATTCATGAGGCTACATAATGTGAAATATTTTACACATTTGCACTTACAAATAATAGCTTTAAGCTTTCCAACTTCTACTCTCAAGCAGTAATGAGTAATAATTCTCATTAATTCATCGTTCCTTAGAATCATAGAGTCCCTGTGGCGCCTGGGTGGCTTAGTCGGTTAAGCGTCCGACTTTCGCTTAGGTCATGATCTCGTGGTTCGTGGGTTCGAGCCCCGCATCAGGCTCTGTGCTGACTGCCAGCTCGGAGCCTGGAGCCTATTTCAGAGTCTGTGTCTCCCTCTCTCTCTCTGACCCTCCCCTGCTCACTCTGTGTCTCTCTCTCTCTCCTAGAAATAAATAAAAATATTAAAAAAAAAAAAAGAATCATAGAGTCCCATGTACCCTCATGTAAGGCAAAGACATGCAGTGCCATTATTCATCAGCAAACAGTTCACTCAATATTTTAAATGTATTATATGGGCCAGGTTCTGAACTAGACATCGAGACAACTAAGTGAATTGGACATATTGTCTCAATTCCTAGGGTGGAGGTAGTAGGGGATAGATCATGTCAATATTCAGTAGTTAAGGTTGTAATGGAAGGGCTCCATCCAAAGCTGGGGGCTGCATTCCCCTAGCCAAAGGATCAGCCAATAAACTTACCCAGGAATTTGCATCTAAAAAAATATAACCTCTGGTGCAGCCAATGGGTGAAACAGTATGGAGGCTCCTCAAAAAGTTAAAAATAGAACTACCCTATAATCCAGCAATTGGACTGCTGGGTATTTACCAAAGAATACAAAAACACTAATTCAAAGGGATACAACAACATTATTAACAATGGCTAAATTATGGAAGCAGCCCAAGTGTCCATTGATTGATGAATGGATAAAGAAAATGTGATATGTATATATGTACACACACACACACACACACACACACACACACTGGAATATTGGAATATTATTCAGCCATAAAAAATGAAATCTTGACATTTGCAATGACATGGATAGAGCAACAGAGTACAGTGCTAAGTGAAATAAGTTCATTCAGAAAAAGACAAATACCGTATGATTTCACCCATATTGAATTTAAGAAACAACAAAAAAATGAGCAAAGGGAAAAAAAGAGAGAAACCAAGCAACAGATTCTTAGAGAACAAATTACTGGTTACCAGAGGGGAGGTAGGTTGGGGGATGGGGGAAATAGGTCATGGGGATTAAGGAGGGCCCTTGTGAAGAGCACCAGATGTTGTGTGGAAGTGTTCAATCACTATTTGTACACCTGAAATTAATATTACATTGTATGCTAACTGGAATTAAAATAAAAACTTAAAAATATATATAACCAAAGTTTAGGAAATTCTAAGCTCATGAAGACATTGTCCAAAGAGGTCATCCACTACTCCCAGTTGCCCCTCTGGAGAGACGGAGGAGTCTTTTATTAACAGAAACTACATTATTCATTGTTTAGAGTTCATGTACAAGTTTTAAAAGTGCCAAATAATCACTATTGAAAGTTTTCTTTTTTATTTAACTTAAAAAAATGTTTTTAGAAAGTAATCTCTGTGTCCAAAATGGGGCTCAAACTCACAATTGCAAGATCAAGAGTTACATGCTCAACCAACTGAGCCAGCCAGGAGCTCCCTCATTCAACTTTTTTAAAGCTCAATTTAGTGAAGGGATTTTCTTCAGTGGGACCACATCATTAATCTTATAGCGAGAGTTGATAAGAAATCAGATTTTTGGGGCGCCTGGGTGGCTTAGTCGGTTGAGCGTCCGACTTTCGCTTAGGTCATGATCTCGCGGTTCGTGGGTTCGAGCCCCACGTCGGGCTCTGTGCTGACTGCCAGCTCAGAGCCTGGAGCCTGTTTCAGAGCCTGTGACTCCCTCTCTCTCTGACCCTCCCCAGCTCACGCTGTCTCTCTCTCTCTCTTCTAGAAATAAATAAAACATTAAAAAATTTAAAAAAAAAAGAAATCAGATTTTCATCAGAGAAATATTTCTTATTCCGTTAATCCAGGGCTACCTAGTTTCACCCTGATCTAAATATATGTGTAAGATTAAAAAAATTAAAAAAAATTTTTAAATGTTTTGTATTTATTTCTGAGAGAGAGAGAGAGAGAGAGAGAGAGACAGTGTGAGCAGGGGAGGGTCAGAGAGAGAGGGAATCACAGGCTCTGAAGCAGGCTGCAGGCTCCGAGCTGTCAGCACAGAGCCCGACGCGGAGCTCAAACCCACAAACTGGGAGATCAAGACCTGTGAGAAGTTGGATGCCCAACCTACTGAGCCACCCAGGTGTCCCCCCCAAATTTTTTTAAATGTTTATTTATTTTTGAGAGAGAGACAGAGTGCGAGTGGAGGAGGGGCAGAGAGAGAGGGAGACAAAGAATCTGAAGTAGGCTCCAGGCTCTGAGCTGTCAGTACATAGCTTGAGGTGGGGCTTGAAACCACAAACTGTGAGAAACCTGAGCTGTTTTGGACAGAAAACTGTCCAAACCTGAGCTGAAGTTGGACACTTAACCAAGACAGCCACCTAGGTTCCCCTTTGTGTAAAATTCTTTAAAAAGAAAGATAATGTTCTCTGTTCATTTCATTTAACAAAGCAATTACATTTCCCACTATGAATAATACATAAATTCATATAGACAATTAAAAAGAAAAAAACATATACATGTTTTTCTCATTTGAGAGAGAGTAAGGGAGTGTGAGTATGGAAGAGGGGCGGAGGGAGAGAGAGAGAGAGAGAGAGAGAGAGAGAGGATCTCAAGCAATCTCCATGTTCAGTGCAGAGTCTCCTTGGGGCTCCATCCCATGACCCTAGGATCATGACCTGAGCTGAAACCAAGAGTCAGATGCTCAAGTAGCTGAGCCACTCAGGCAGTCCCCCAAAACATATTTGGATGCATTTTCTTCCAATAATTTTTCCATGTTTGGTGGGGTTTTTTTTTGTTTTTGTTTGTTTTATAATCATGCTCATTTTAAATAAAATTCTTGAGTGTAAAGAGTAAAATTTGGGGAACCAGTCTGAATATTCTCTAAAATGCCTTAAGATTTTGAAAGATTTACCCAAGTAAGAAAATTAGGCAGTATAATTAAATGGGCACAGTAACTGGGTCGATTCAGGGTGATAAAATTCTCCACACAGTGAAAATAAAGCCTAGAGTGTTACTCAACAAACAGAACATAAACTTAGGCAGTTATGGCTGATACAGGGAGGTGAAGAAGAACCTAGAAGCCCCACTGGGCCCTTAAAGTGTATCAAAACCAAGAGCCACCATCGCAAATCTGTGACAGAGAGCAAGATTCCTAGGCAGTAAAGGGAAGTATCAGAAGAACAAAGGTATCGTGGGGAAGTTAATGATTTCTGTGCATTAAATTAATATATGAAAGTGAATTAAAATAAATCCCCGAGACTGGCAGCATTTATTTCAGTGTTAGTGGGAAATTGGAGAGCCGAGAATCTACAGTTCCCCAAATTAAGTCGTTTGTCATGGAAAACAGACTATGTTATAAATATGGTCAGTTCCATACCTTCCTTTGTTGGTATATGCTGATGTTGAGTTGAGATTGAGAATAATCCAAGTACATGTGCGACAGCAAATCTGCTGAAAAAGTGAAGGAAAATTCTGTTTTAATGGCAGTAATCTTCAGAACCCCGCTTCCCCTCCTCCAGAGGACTTTATTAGAGCTACATAGGAGGCTAAGCTTTTCCTTTGCCCTTTTAGGAACTCCAGCTGGACTTGAGAATTAAGTTGACATAAGACAGGTTAATAAAAGAAAAAGCAACAGATTTTATTTTTATATGTACATAGGAGCCTTCACAGGAAAATGAAGCCTCAAAAAGTGATAAGGCCTCGGTGTTTATACACTAGATTGAACGAAGAGTAGTAATTATGAAAAAGTAACTAAAATGTATGAGGAGACTAAAGGAAGATAAGGGTTACTTTGATTAAGTTTGTTTGTACAAATTCTACTTGGCCTTGACTCCCTGTCTCTGGCGATGAGAATGCTCTTTCCCTCCAGGTGCAGAGGAGGGCCTGTTATATATGGGAGTTTTATCTCCTCTTTTTAGGAGGAAAAAAGGAAGTCAGAGTGCTTTTCTTATGCCTTTTATTTTTCAAGTGCTTTTAGCTTAAAATTGTCAATATGTCAAACTGGTGTCTTTTGGGGTGGCATATTCTGGGCCCACTCTAAGCCCTGCATTACCCTCAGTCTCACTCTGGGGAACCCAGGTGGGCTTTAGAGTAGGTGTATAAGGTGATGGTAATGGCCTATGTTGGGGTGTGAGGAAGTCAAAATGTGTGTAAGAGTAAAACCCACTCAAAGCTCTACCTTTGCACCAATGGTTACCAGAGGGGAGGTGGGTGCGGGGGTGAGTGAAATAGGTGAGGCTATTAGAGAGCACAATGATCACGAAAGGCACGGAGTCACCATATTGTACACCTGAAGCTATGATAACACTCTAGGTTATCAATACTGGAATTAAAATAAAAAACTTAACAAAAATAAATTAAGAAATAAATAACATTTTTAAAAAAGTCTCTACCCTTTGCTCCTTTCTCGATTGGTTTCACCACAGGCTCCTCAAGCACTTGACCTTCAGGGATATGAGCCTGGAGGAAGTTCTCCTGGGCTCTACCGCTCTGGCCTCTGTTGACAGGCATGGCTATATCCTTGATATATCACCCATCCTTCCATTACATATAAATTGCCCATTCCCCCTTGTAAGAGAGTACAAACTTTATTTACCTCACACCTTAAAAAAAAAAAAAAGGCCTCTGTAGATGTCACGGCAAAAGTGTTCATAGAAGACAATTTTTCTCCTGACAAACAAGCATACTCCTCTGTAACCATAATATAACCATCAAAATCACAGTGATACATTGTGTTGGGAGGAAAATTTTCTTCTACCATTTTGTATTTGAATTGGGGACTATGAATTATCTGACAGTAGATTAACAGGAAAAAAGTTTGTTTATGCGTGTGGAAGCCTTCAGATGAAGGGACAACCTGGACAGCTAAAGAAAGGGGTTTATACATCAACTTAATAAGGGAGCAGGTAGAGGTATTTAGGGCTTCAGAGGAAGGAAGGTTTGGATGAAGCTTGTTTACACAAGTTTTTGGAATGTCCTGGTCTCGAACATCAGGCTTCCTTGATGGGAGACCTCCCTGGAGAAGGCTGTGGTAGCTGACTCTCACAAAGCTCTGCTGTAGTCAGATATGAGAAGTTTACCTAGGAATTCTTTGCATTTGCTGTTGCATTTGTTTCCACCTTCAAATAATCTTCATGTCATTCACATGTGCTGTCAGTCCTATCGTTAGTTCCTAGTCCACAGTCCCTATCCATGTTTTGTCAACTGCTCCAATAGCGTCCTTTAGAGAAATTTGATCCAATCCAGAGTCACCATTGCATTTGGTTGTCCTATCTCTTTGGTTTTCTTCAATCTGACATCTTTGAAGATGATAGGCCAGTTATTTTGGCAAAATGTAGTTACAGTGTTTTTTTATTTAACTATTCTTTCATCTGTAAGGGAGGAAAAAAGTCCTTGCCACTCTAGCCTTTTAAATTCTTGGCTGGCCCCTTGTAACAAAAAGCAGGTTAACAGGAGAAAAACAAACAAATACTCAATACCATGTACATCTCATATATGCATGGGAGAAACTCAGAGTAACTCGAGGGGGTGGCTTAGAACTTTGGCTCTTGTAGCGTCTTCAACAAAGAGCAATTAATTTGTGGAGAAATGACAGGATGAAAGGAAGTAGCTTTAGGTTTCTGAGGGTGGCAAACTGTGGGAAGCTAAACATATGGCAGGAAAATAATGGAATCAGGTTTGCTTATAGATTCTTCTAATGTTATCTGATAAAAGTCTGTCTCCAAAGAAGAATTAGGGGGAGGGCAGAAAGAACTTTTCCTGCATTTGCTACTTCTTTTTTTATTTTTTTTTTTAATTTTTAATGTTTATTTATTTTTGAGAGAGACATAGTGTGAGCAGGGGAGGGGTAGAGAGAGAGGGAGACACAGATCCAAAGCAGGATCCAGACTCTGAGCTGTCAGCACAGAGCCTGACACAGGGTTCAAACTCAGGGACCATGAGATGATGACCTGAGCTGAAGTCAGATGCTAAACTGATTAAGCCACACAGGCACCCCTACGTTTGCTATTTCTCAATTGCCTTCTGCTCAAAATAATTTTTATGTCAAAAAGGCGTATTTTGGGGTAACACATTATGGTTCTCTTCAACCCATTAATTCATTTGGGATAAGTACTTGATCAGCTACTATAGGCTGAGCCCTGTCAGGCATTAGGATACATACGATGCACTAGATGGATGTGGATCTTTCCTTGGGAGAGGCCCTTTAGCCCCTATAGTGGTTAAGAAGACAGATTTTAGGGGCATCATCTTCAAAGATGGGTGGACGCTTAAGTGTCCGAGTTCGGCTCAGGTCATGATGTCTCAGTTTGTGAGTTAGAGCTCTGTCTCAGGTCTCTAATGATGGCTCAGGGTCTGGAGCCTGCTTCTGTGTCTCCCTCTCTCTCTGCTCCTCCCTTGCTCCTGCTCTCTTTCTCAAAAATAAATAAACATTAAAAAATAATTTTAAAAAAAGATTTTATATTCAGGATATCTAGGTTCAGGTCCATCTCTGCTACTTACTTACTTACTTCCATTAGAATCTTGAGCTTGTTACTTTAACCTTTACATACCTCACAGAAAGAGGGAAGGTGAATAAAAATACCTTCCAAATTTGCTTGAAGTGAATTAATAATGGTATCCAGTATATATTAGTAATCTGCATCTGAAAATTAGATTTTCTGTGTGAAGATGCTAACTGGGTTCTATTTCACTTTATTTATTTATTTATTTATAATAATTTATGTATGCATGCATGCATGCATGCAGTTTTATACCTTTATTTGACAATCAGCAACTAGTTTTCATCCACATTAACAGTCTGTAGATTTTTGAAAGTGGTGACAGGTACATAGTTAACCAATGTGTAGAGCTTGTTCAGTGAATCTTCATCCTCCTTACATTTTCTGGACAACCACACATGGATACAGTATGGAACGTTCCTTATTTCTTTGACCCAGACAGCCTTGTTGAGCCTGGTGTCAAAGTGCACATCTGGAGTTTCCATCTCCTTCATAGCAAATTTCGGGATCTCTTTGAGTGCTCGAGGGGCGCACTTCTTGAAACCCACTTGATAGATGCACTTGTGAGTGTTGATGGTGTATTCACTGGTCACTACCTCATTGGTGACAGAACGGCCTTCTTCTCGTCACCCTTCTTTGCGGGAGCCATTCTGCCGGGCCTGGAGAGGCAGAGCTCATGTTATTTTAAAAGGAAAAAATATATAATACATTACAGTTCAGCCCAGAATCCCAGCCAATTTCCTAATGCACAACTAAAGTACACTAAAACACCTGAAGGGATCTGGATATACCTCCCCTCCAAAATGCCACTGTGACATAGGAATTATTTTGAACAAAGGCATCTGAATTTCTAAGTAGTCTTATTTGCCTAGAAGCTGAGCCTTACAAAAGAGCTCAACTATTATAAATGCCTTCCCTGGGAGTAACTCTAATCTTCTCTTCTTAGAGTTGAAAAAGTCAGAAGTTGCATGACCTCCATATAGACATTGTCACAAACTATCATATCTTCCATCTTTTTTCTAAAGGCACATGTGTCCCCTCTTTCTAAGAAGTCATTTGCTCTCCTGGAAGTGCTGCTCTGCTCCTACCCCTCCCCTATTGAGATGATATATAAACTCTCAGTTCTGTCTACTTGAGTCCTGCTTTTCAGTGAAAAATATATATACATGAATAAAAAATCTGTCTTTTCTCTTGCTAATCTACCTTCTGTCACCTTAATTTGCAGGTCTCTGAGACAGAATATAAGAGGATAGAGAAAAAGGCTTTTTTTCCTTAACACATCTATGCAGAATGTTTAAAATATTTGATCACCAAAAATTAAAGCCGTTATTTTATATACAGCAACATCTCTTCCATTGTAATTACTATTTCTATTCTTGTAATTTCTTATCTACCATTCTCTTTAAAACTTTCTAAACTTTTCTGGAAATCATTGTACAGCTCTCAGCAAAAACAATGGCTCAATATGGAAAGCACTGGTAAAAGCATTCAGGACAATTGCCAGTGACAGAGCATGACTCACTCTGAGCATGACACTCTGAGGTCACCCTGAGCATCAGCAACATCCAAAGACTACACCCCCTCTGTGGATACTCACTGCGCTTTTCAAAACGTCTATGATTGTTGCTGCTGTTCTACCCCTTGAATTTGGAAAGTAACTGGAAAACTTTCCCCCCACATTGTTTTGGCTAAACTGTATTGGACTTTTGGAGATATAAATATAAAATTTTCCATCAGCTTAAAACAAACTCTGTATTGAGAGATACATCGCATTCTGTGAAGTTTGGGTAGCAAAAAACCAAAGGTGTTTCTGGGAGCTATTTGGCAGGCTGTGCTTGCATATATAAAGCAATTAAGACAGATTGTGGCACAAAGAAAGTATTAGCTATTATTATTTTACCTCTCTAAACACGATATTCTAGTGGGAAGACAGGCAAGTAAACACGGGATGGATAAAATTACTGCAGACTGTGATAAGTTTTCTGAGGAGATTGAATACTGTGTTAGAGAATAATGAGGGAAGGAGCTTCTTCACGAAGGTGGTCAGAGTAGTCCTCCCTGGGGAAGTGACAACTGAAAATAAACCTGAGGGGTTAGAATAAGCCAGCCATGAGGGCAGCCAGCGTGGAGCATTCCAGGTAGAGACAAGAGCAAATCCCACGGCAAAGGTGAGATGGAGCTGCGAGAAGGACTGTCACTGGAGTAGGAACAAGTCTATATGATGAAGTCAGAGACATGGGCGGGCCCAGGTAATGTAGGCTCTTGGAGACCATAGTACTGAGTTTGGATCCTCTTCCAAGCAATAGGAAACTATCACAGATTTTAAGTGGAAGGATGACATGATCTGATTTATGTTTTGAGATCACTTTGCTGAGGAGATTGGGGTAATAGAAATTTCAGCTGGAAGCTGGGAGACCGGTTCAGAAATTACTCATTAATTCAGGTAAGAGATGAGGTGACATTGAAGATGGGTAGGAGAGGTCAGAGATGAGGATTATTTTGGAGGAAGAACTGTTGGACTTGCTGTCGGGTGAAGGAAATAGATGACTCAGGCGCTACACTCAGATTTCTGGCTTTGATAACTTGGTAGATGGTGGTGCTTTTGGTAGTGGGTGGGAAGACTAGATATAAGCATGTTTACAAAGTCGTCACTAAAGTTTGGGCATGTACACACACACACACACACACACACACACAAATGGAAAACTATGTCCCCATGCCTTTTGGGAGGGGTTGTTATTCATAAATGGCAGCATGCTGCAAAATGACAAGATGGCGTACAGGTTTCATACAATGTGGTATAAGAGAAAACTGAATTTGGGATGATTTCTTTCAGCCCCTTTTGACGGCATCTGGTGACTCTTATTTTGGTTCTTCCTTACAGTACTGACTGTAATATGTGGCTTTTTGTTTGTTTTGCCTTATTGGCTGGAAGCATGAAACTTGCAACTATTCTGGTTGTATAAACCAAACATGAGAGAGTCTGCCATTACCCTCCAGGAGGCCACAGAGGCGGCGTGCCCATTCTATCACTTCTTGCACATTAAACAGAGTAATGGTGGTTATTTACAAATGACCTTTCTGAAGAGGTTAAGTGTAGGATGATTGCGGAAGAATGTTCCAATAAAAATTATAGACCACTACTGAAGGGTAGCAGAATATGCCACCCCAAAATGTACTACTTTGGAATAAGAATTATTTTGAGCTGAAGGCAATTGAGAAAAGGCAGATACAGTACAAGAAAAGCTCTCTGCCCTCCCCGGATTTACCTAAAAGCAGGACGTAAATTTGTAGAGGTGTCCCCCGTTCCCCTCTCTATTGAGAAGGACCGACGTTAATCACTGGAGACAACTCTAGACCCTTATTAGCTGAGAGCTGGCACCAGAAGCATTTACATAACAAATTTTACTAACTAGCCTTTATTTTCCATTAGTTTCTTAATATTTGCCTTTCTACAGTTTGCTGCCCTCGTAATTTAAGGTCCTTTTCCTTTGTCTTGTCACTTCTCTAAAAATTCTTTGTTCTTCTGCTAAGATATATATAAGCCCAACTTCTAACTACCTCTTTGAATTACTCCTTTCTGAGTGCTCCCATGTGTATGCACAATGCACATGTTAATAACCTCCTGTTTTCTTTTCATCTTGTTAACCTCTTTTGTCAATCTGACTTACAGGACCCCAGCCGGGGAATCCTAGGAGGGTGGAGGAGAAAAGGTTTTTTTCCCTTCCCTGCATGACAAAGAACAGAAAGTGTATACAGAGGGCCTCAGGAACAGGGCAGTAGTCTGATATGGAGAGGACAGAGAGATGCCTGCCTCATTTTCTAGTTGGGCTCGATTAGCCTGACCACGGGCTTCAGTGAGCCCTGGTTTCTCCATCTGTGAAATGTTGCTTTGGAAGACAGGGGAGTTGAACAAGAATTAAATAGGGTGGAATATGGGAATGGAATAGCCTAGATTGTGTTATAGAAACAACCCCTGAAACGCCATGGTCTCCATGACTTAGCACAACCAAACTAGATTCAGATGTGAGTCATTGGACTTATCTTTCTGGAGACCATGAGATCTATACTTCCATTGTTTTGTGATGTAGCCTCAACAAGCAGCCTCCAAAATCGTTGAAGACAGGGAAGAGAGGATGTAGACCTCCATGCTATATTTTAATGTTCAGACCTGGGAGTGGCTTATGTCACTTCCATTCCCCCACTGGCCAGTGCTGAGTCATAGGGTCCCAATAAAATTGCAAGGTAAGCTGGAAAATGTAGTGCCCAGGAAGAGAAAAATAAAATAAAATTTGGTGAAATAATGGCATTGTCTCTATCACATTTCGGTGAATGTGTTTTATAAAATATTAGCTCTAGCTCTTCTCTGGTAATGATGCTTGAAAAGAAGTTAGTAAGTAAAGGGTATATATAGGCCATAGATGGATCCCCCCCTCCAAATATCAAGAAAATTATTGCCCTTTTCAGAGGGCATAGAAAAAGGGCTTGGGGAGTGAGAGGGAGAGGGATGGTAGATGGTGGATGGATGAGGGACTGGGGATTGGAAAGAGGAAGCGTCTTAGTTGGTAAAGTTCATAATTGTGATGAAAGTGTAGCTGGAGGAGAAAGTTTTATGCCCATACCAAAAACAAATGCCATTTTTAAGAGTCAACAGTTTTGTAGCCAACAGAAAGGTAAAGTTTACAATGCTCATCTGAGGGTAAGAAGTTCCAAAATGAAGATCTTTTCTGCAAATAAGAAGGAAGAGCTATCACTGGGAAAGCATTTCCAAGTTAAATGTTAAGGACAGAAGGCAGCAATAAATGGAGATTTGTAGGGCGATTTATGCAAGGGTGAAATATTAAACCATGTCTCATCTTCTGATGTTCAACGACATGGGACACATACTCTGGGGATCAGGGCTCTGCTGAAGGATGTGTCATCTTTCCAAGACAAAACCATCTCAGCAAAAAGTCTTTAAGAAGGGGAAATGGGAGGGGGGGGTGCCTCCTGCCTGGCTCAGTAGGTGGAATGTGTGACTCTTGATCTTGGGGTTGTGAATTCGAGCCCCACACTGGTGCACAGATAACTTAAAAATAAAATCTTTTTGAGCCTCCTGCATGGCTCATTCAGTTAAGCTTACCACCCTTGCTTTCGGCTCAGTTCATGTCTCATGGTTGTGAGTTTGAGCCCTGCATTGGGCTCTGCACTGACTGTACAGAGCCTACCTGGGATCCTCTCTCTCCCTCTCTCTGCCCCTCCCCAGCTCATGCTCTCTCTCTCTCTTAAAATAGATAAATAAAACTTAAAAAAATAAAATATTTTTTAAAAGGGAGAAATAGGGGTCCTTATGTAGGGGAGGAAAAATAATTTTCCTTCTATCCTCCTTGGTTCTCAGCTGAGGCTGTATAACACAAAATTAATAAGAGAAAAACAGAAGTTTGGATAGGTGGGACACACCAACAGAAAAATGAGGAACTCCCTGAGTAGAACTCCAGTTTATCTTTTTAAGTTTGTTTGTTTATTTATTACATTTATTTATTTTTGAGAGACAAAGAGAGATAGAGCACAAGTGGGGGAGGGGCAGAGAGAGACTGAGACACAGAATCTGAAGCAGGCTCCAGGCTCTGAGCTGTCAGCACAGAGCCCAACGTGGGGCTCAAACTCACAGACCGTGAGATCAGCACAGAGCCCAACATGGGGCTCAAACTCACAGACCGTGAGATCATGACCTGAGCTGAAGTCAGACACTTAACCAGCTGAGCCACCCAGGGGCCCTGAAGTTTATTTATTTATTTTGAGAAAGAGAGAAAGAAAAAGAGAGAGAGAGAGAAAGGGTGCATATACAGGGGAGGGGCAGGAAGAGAGGGAGAGAGAGAATCGAAAGCAGGCTCCTCACTGTCAGTGTAGAGCCTGATGTGGGGCTTGAGCTGGCTCGAACCCATGAACTGGGAGACCTTGACCTGGGCCAAAATCAAGAGTGGGATACTTAGCCGACTGAGCCACCCAGGCACCCTGGGGCCAGAGATTCTTGATTATTTTTTTCACTGATGTTTCCCAAGCACCTAGTAGATGCATAAAAATATTTGTTGAATTGAGTCAATCACACAAATTACTAACTAGCTCCTACTGGGTTAATTGGCCTAGAGGTTTGTTTTTCTCTAAAACATCTGCTGTGAACAGAGAGGGCTTGTGTTGCCCTAAAAGATGGAGGAGGGGGTGGAGCAGGCAAAACCAAAATTAGTGGGAAATCAGTGTGACCATTTAAAGGGTCTTTGTGTGTTGCTGATTTTGTATTTCAGGCTATGGCCAATAGTGATAGCATTATTCAAACCAGAATTTTTAGTTTTTAAAGTCATTCCTTTGGAATGTTTTTCTTTCCTTCCAACACACATGAACCCTGTAAAGAACATAAGCTTCAGGTTCAGCTTAAGCGAAAAACCTGATAAAGTAGAAACCAGCACCTCCATCGGGTCTTTCGCTACCTGGTCTGTTTGAAGAGTGGACATGTTTGGACAGTGATACTTAATGAGATCATTTCTCTTACTGTTTGTGAAGGGCTTAGCTTTGCCTTGTTCTCCTCTGGAACTTAGGAACTTAGACATTTTAGAATGCTTTTTAAAGTTAAATACAGGTTTTCAGTTGTTTTGATGCAGTACAAGGGGACAGCAAAAAAGGCCATTGAAATTACTTTTAGAATGACACATGAACAGGGGTGCCTGGGTAGCTCAGTCGGTTGAGTGTCTGACTTGGGCTCAGATCATGATCTCACTGTTTGTGAGTTCGAGCCCCATGTCTGGCTCAGTGCTGACCACTCAGAGCCTGGAGCCTGCTTCAGATTCTGTGTCTCCCTCTCTCTCACTGCCCTTCCCCCATTCATGCTCTGTGTGTCTCTCTCAAAAATAAATAAACATTAAAAAAAAACACTATATACAGTTACTGAATCCTAGTGAAAACACAAATATATATTGAGAGTCAACATTTTATACAAATTACATTTTATACATTACATGTTTAAAAACTTGAGATATAGGTGACACACAGCATTATATTCCTTTCAGGTGTACAACATAGTGATTTGACATTTGTATACATTACAGATACTTTCATAAAATTGCATTATGATGATGTGGTGGGGTTTGTGATTGTTTTGAAACATTATCTCTGTTCTAGAAATGAATGCTCCAATTCTTACCTTTGCTCAACTGGCTATTTAGCCTTGGCATTTAGTGTGGAATTTGCATTTGGTTAACAATAAATAAATTTCTTCGCATGAAAAAGAACGCTTTTATGCTTTAAGTACAGGTGTGGTGGACGCTTTTGCCTCATTCAGTTACATTCCAGAAGATCTGAGGGAGATTAGCTAAGAAATAAGTTTTGGGCGCAGCGGTCTGGTGCCTCAGGCTCTAAGCTCCTGAGCCGCGGGTCTTTGCTGTTTGGGGCTTAGCTGGGAAGCCCACACTCGACGTTAGGCATTATATCAAAATTAACTTCACTGCTAGGGTCTAGACATTCATTTTAGTATATTCAAACTCTGTAAGAGCAGTGGGACATTTATTTATAATTTTGCTTCAACTTGTAATTCTTTACCCAATAACGTAGTAGATTAGCCCCCTGCTGCTGCTTTATTAGAATGTCAGCTGAAATAGCTCCTCCTCTACATAATTACTTTGTCACAACAATCGGAATTTTAGTAAGCAAGTTGATAAAAATGAGGATGAGGTCTTTCATCTTATGCTGAGTCTGATTATTTTGCTCTACAGCTTTGTATAGAATTGCCTTTTTCTTCAACAGCACTGGTGGGAGTCATAAATATACAGCTGATCCTTGAACAAGCTGGGTTTGAACTGCATGAGTCCACTTGTACGCATATATTTCGATAAATACAGTCCTGTAAATGTACTTTTTTAAAAATTAAACTTTTTTTTTAATGTTTAAAATACTGTAATGTATTTTTGAGAGAGAGAGAGAGAGAGAGATTGAGTGGGGGGAGGGGCAGAGAGAGAGAGAGACAGGGAGACACAGAATCTAAAGCAGGCTCCAGGCTCTGAGCTGTCAGCACAGAGCCTGATGTGGGGCTCAAACCCACGAACCGTAAGAAATATGACCTGAGTGAAAGTTGGACACTTAACTGACTGAGCCACCCAGGCATCCCTGTACTTTCTTTTTTTAAATGAATTTCTTAATAAATTTTCTTTCATAACATTTTTTTAAAGTTCATTTATTTGGGGGGGGGCGAATGGAATGGGGCAGGGGCAGAGAGAGAGCCAGAGAGAGAGAATCCCAAGTAGACTCTGCAGAGTGCAGAGCCTGAGGCAGGGCCCGAACTCACCAGATCATGACCTGAGCTGAAATCAAGAGTCAGACACTTAACCGACTGAGCCACCGAGGCGCCCCTCATACCATTTCTAAGAAAAAGTGCAGTTTATGTTATCAGTAAGGCATTCTGTCAACAGAAGGCTATTCCTAGTTAAGTTTTGGGGGAGTCAAGAGTTCTCTGTGGACTTTTGACTGCGTGGGGTTTGGTGCCCCTATCTCCACATTGTTCATGTCCTGTGTTCTTTAACTCTGGGGACAAGCTTAAGGGTTTTTCCTGGAGAGGAGAGGACAGCCTGGGTTTTTTTTATTTTTTTATTTTTGAGAGAGAGAGAGAGCGCGAGCGAGCAGGGGAGGGTCAGATAGAGGAGACACAAAATCCGAAGCAGGCTCCAGCCTCTGAGCTGTCAGCACAGAGCCCGACACGGGGCTTGAACCCACGAACCGTGAGATCATGCCCTGAGCCAAAGTCTGAGGCTCAACTGACTGAGCCACCCAGGCGCCCCTAACCTGGGGTTTGATGGGAGGGTTACCTTGCCTCCGGACTCGAATCAGCTGAGTCCCCTTCAGCACCAGTAACAGCTCCCTCAGACAGAGGTCTCCTGACCTGTTTTGCTCAGAATTTAGGCAGGGCGGTACTTGAACCAACCTGTTTGTCCAGACAGAGGATTATTTCCAGAGTTAAGGACCTCCAAGGAAAGAAATAGCCACTTTTCCTTGAGTCACGCACTCCTGTGCTAGTATGGACCGCAGTGTACGTTCAGATTCTCAGTTATAAGAGAGGGCCGTCTTTTGCGTCCCCCTGGGGCTGACTGAGGGGACTGCGGTGCCCGGTGGCTCATGGCTCCTGTGACGGGACACTGTCAGTCCACGCGGGGAGAACTGTGACCAGGGTAAGAGAAGGAGGGGGGGGAGGGGAGGTCAAGTCAAATTAATATGAAAAGCAATTTAAAGGTCAAATCTTGCCTGAAAAAAGAAATTGCAATTTGTAAGGTCCAGTAGAAAGTCAGCATTTCCCAATCCTTAAGGTGTAGAAAAATACGCCTTTTAAAAATTTCAAATTTTAAGTGGCAAAGGAGCCCAAACATGTGACAGTTCAGGAGTATTCATTATTAATAGCTACAAATGTTTTATTTTTACAAATGTATCAGCTCCCTGAAAAGAAGTATTTGGTAATGGGGAAAGAAAAATCTACCAGGGTTTGAGGTACCCTTCCCTTTTCAGCACCACCATGCTAAATATCATGTCACTGTAATACATTTATCTAGTTTATGATAGAAAAGGAAGGGCAGACCATTGAAAAAAAAAAAAGCAAAGTATTAATGATGTCTGTCCATTCGATGGTGGTCTTCTTGGGCCCTCTTTGATGATCCCACCACTGGGCTGGCCCATTCTCGGGCCTTGGGTAGTTGCCCAAAGGGACCCAGGGCATAGCTGGGCCCTCTTATCTGGGATCATTAAAGTCGGCCCAGCTGAGGCAGAGAGAAAGAAAGAGATTTTGGAAAGGATAAATGATATGATAAACAAATCATCATAAATACAATCTTTTTAACACTCCAATATTTGCTTTAGAGTTTAATTTTAATTTAATTTAATTTTGAATTTTGTGGGTGGGGACAGTTCGCCTTTTAGATAAACCTTCTAGGTGTTGCCTGCTCCATGGCCCAATCAGATAGGATCCCTCACAGGTTAAGTACCTCCTGACAGACTAAAAGGGGTTATTCTGTGCCTGAGAGAGAGAGGCTCAAACAGCCAAGAGAGGGAGTGATCAAATGCAATTCCCCGGAACCTATATTTGGCAACAGCAAAAAGCCAACAAGTGGGTAAAACCTACCTGACAAGTTCGTCCTGTTTCCGCAGGGTAATCAGGGCAAATGTGAGACTGTGGAGTTTAGAGGAGACATTTCAGACTTCTTTTCTGGAATCGCCCCTTCCTGGGCTTCTTACATGACTTTGTTGGTCTTTCTGAGCCTTTTGTGCTTATGTGTGCGAGTGGGTGCAGGTAATCCTGCCTGCGTGGCCTCTTCTGGTGGCCTGGGCTGTGCTGGATAACACCATCGATGTCTCTGATATAGTCCAATGTGGAAAATGATGACTTATTGCAAAATGTAACCGTATTCCTCTTTAACTTTCTTAGGCTTGATTTCTTAATTCTTTCTGTGTGCGGTGTTCATGGGCTGATGAGAATCAGCTGGTCCCTCTGCTGATCACGCACAGCGTTCACCGAGCCCGAGCCTGTGAAAGGACGGATGGTGACTGGGCACTCCCGCCTACACCACTGTGCTTGGAGTTCTCTTTCTGTGAATTTCAATCGCTTTATAGCTGCTAGATTCTTTCATGACGCTTTACTTTAGGCTCTGCAAGCACAGGGGGCAGCTTTTCTTTCCTGGACCCACTGCTAGAGCCACTAGTGGTTGGTTCTCTTTAGGACTTGAATTGTCAGGTTTTTTCGGGGCTCTTGGGTCTGTCTGGCTTCCTTCATAGGGCCTTGAGAGCTTTGATATAGAAATTTCCTTTCCTTTAGTTTTCAGACCATCAGAGAAGACTTTTCCAAGGAAACAAGGAAGGGAAGGATAGAAATCACTCTGATTTAGAAAAATAGGTGAATCTTTTCAGAGAATGAGAAGACAAGCCACAGGCTAGGAGAAAATATTTGCAAAAGACACATCTGATAAAGGACTGGTATTCAGAATACATGAGACTCTTAATACTCGGCAGTAAGGAAACATTAAAAAATGGGCAAAAAAATCTAAACAGACACCTCACCTAAGAAGATGAATAGATGGCAAATGAGCATATGAAAAGATGCTCAACATTGTGAATCATTAGGGAGTTGGAGACTAAAACAACGATGAAATACCACTGCACAGCTGTTAGAATGGTTCAAATCCAAAACGCTGTCAGTGTTAAATGCTGACCAGGACGCGAGGCAATAGGAACTCTCACTCCTTGCTGGTGGGAATACAAAATGGTACAGCCAGTTTGGAAGACAACTTGGCAGTTTCTTATTAAAACAAACACCCCCTAACAATATTGAGCAGTCACACTTCTCAGGATGAGAAGTTATGTCCACCAAAAAACCTGCACATAGGTATTTATAGCAGTTTTTTTCATAGTTGTCAAAACCTGGAAGCAACCAAGATATCCTTCTGTAGGTGAATGTAAATAAGCTGCAGGACATCAACCTGATAGAATAGTACTCAGAACTAAAGAGAAATGAGCTAACAAACGGTGAGAAGAGGACCACCGGGGTGGCTCAGTTGGTTAAGCATCTGCTTTAGGCTCAGGTCACGATCTCACAGTTTGTGTGTTCGAGCCCTGCATCGGGCTCTGTGCGGACAGCTCGGAGCCTGGAGACTGCTTCGAATTCTGTGTCTCCCTCTCTCTCTGCCCCTCCCCAGCTTGCACTCTCTCTCTCTCAAAAATAAACTTTAAATTTTTTTTAAAAAAACAGTGAAAAGAGGGGCACCTGGCTGGCTCAGTCAGAAGAGCATGGTGGTCTTGATCTTGGGGGTTGTGATTTTGAACCCCATGTTGAGTGTAGAGATTATTAAAAAAAAAAAAAAACATGACAAGGTAGAGAGGAATCTTAAACGTACATTGCTAGGTAAAAGAAGCCAATCTGAAAAGCATATGTACTGTATGATTCCAACTATGTAACATTCTGAAAAAGGCAAAATTATGGAGATACTAAAAAGATCAGTGGTTGCCAGGGTTTGGGGTAGGAACTGGTGAACATGTGGAGCACAGAGAATTTTTAGGGCAGTGAAACTACTCTGTATGGTGTTGTAACATTGGATACATGTCATTATACATTTGTCAAAACCCAGAGTATATACAACACAGAGTGAGCCCTAGTGTCAGCTATGACCTTTTGGTGAGAACAATGTATCAATATTGGCTCATCAGCTGTAACCAGGGCGCCGCACCCATGCAAGATGTTACAAACAGGAGGACTGGGAGAGCCGGGAGGGGATATGTGGGACCTCTATACTTTTCCCTCAATTTTTCTGCAAACGTAAAACTGTTTAGAAAAAACACAACAAAATCTATTTAAAAGAAAACAAGATGGATCAGAAAAGAGTGCGGGAGGAAGGATGCCCTTAGGGGTTCAAGGAAAGTATGGTCAAGACTGATCTAAGCTTTTCTGAGCCATCACAAGGGTGGACCTCTGATGCTTTTTCACCACCAGGAGTCTAGCAGGTAGATGTAAGTTACTGGTCAATTGAAACAGCACACAACTGTTCCCCATCTTAGAACTACTAATGCTATCACAGACTGCATCTCAGGGAGGTAGGGGGAAAAGAAAAGGACTTGTTAACTGAGTTTAAAGGCAAGAAATAGAAAAGTGCAGACTTTTGTAGCCAGTAACATTTGAAAAGCTCTTCAAACAAACTGTCTCAAGTTCTGGACTTGCAGCAACCTTGAAATAGGATGATTATGAGCTCTGATGTGGTAGTTTGTGCTGCATGCATCTTACTTATTGTGTGTGTGTGTGTGTGTACACACACGTGCGTGTGATATGAGAGTCAGTGCCTACCCGAGAGCCAGAGAGACCAAAAGGCAGGAAGGAGAAATCTTCATGTTCTGTAATTTCTTGTAGCAGCCGAGTCAAACCTGATCTGGTTTTTCTTTTCTATTTATTTCATGTGACTACCTACATCTCTTAATCAACATGCCTTTGTACTTACATTCCTTGAGGCCACTTCCTGCTTCTTCCCTTTTCCACCCTGCCACAGTTTTTTTTTTTTTTTAAAGAAAGTGTTGTTAATACATTCAAAATCTTTCCATGATTGTCACGTTCCTGTCACCTGTTTTTCAAAATTTGCACCTTTCCTCTTAACAGTATATCTATCCTCTCGGATAAATGGCATCCACTCTGTCCGCTGTCCTTGCTCCAACAGCTCTTGGTGTTTCATTAGCCTCAGTTTGAGATGATCCAGATTTAAGGGGATTCACAATAATAGTGTGATCAATTTCACAACTTTGTACTTGACAGTTTTAGAAGGCAAACACTACTTTTTGAACAGAAAGCACATTGTCTTACGTTCTCTTACGGAGAACCAGAAGGCTGGGGAAGATCTGTTTCTTTCCCAGCCAAATGTGTGACCTCGAGAAAATTAAACTGTCTGAGCCTCAAAGGGCTTTATTTGAAAATTAAAGATATTTTTCCTGCCGAAAGGCAGGGGACTAGACATTTGTTTTCCCAAGGTCTCGTTCCAGTTTAAGGTTCTGTGAGTATTAGAACATAAGAAACATTCTTCACCTGGACTCACAGAGTTTAAACTTTTCCAAGACGAGTGGGTTGTATATCCCTTGAATACCCCACAGCACAGAGCATCATTTTAGGAATCTTAACAGCTATCTTTTACTGTAACAATGTATCAGTCACTTATCTGCCTGGGGACTCATTCTTGTTGAGCAGCAGTTATTCTGCGAAGAGAAAGGGGAAGTGGGTGCCAGCAGCCCACCCAGGGACTCCAGCTTCTGAGCAAGCACTATCCTGGGTAAGCGTTCTATGGGAGCTGAAGGAGAGTGGGGGGAGGGAGGGTTCAAGTCTTGGAGATCTTATCTCTCCTCCTGCTACCCCTCTGAGTCCGCACATGCATAGTTTCAGGGAAAAGGCAGTGTGACCCGGAAAATTAAGTGTCATCGGAAAAAAATTAAGTATTCACATTTCCTCTAACACACCTTCAAAGCTGAGCGGCTGGTCTGCATTGGGCTGTTTGGGTTACTGGTGGAGAGAAGCATCAGATCATTATCCACACATGAATGAAAAATGCAAGTAAGAGGCGGAAGCAGGGGTAAAGCAGGAGCCTGGGGAGGGGGTAGGTTTGGGGGAGCGGCTGCATTCATGATAGGCCTCAGGGAGAGGGTTGGCCTCAGGGAGAGGGTTGTCGGAAGAGGATCTGAGGGTGTTTTCCTTTGTGTGGACGGAGGACAATTCCTCTTTACAAGCTGCAACCCTTGCCTTCAGGAAATTAAAAATTACTCTTTAAGGAGTTTTACATTTATTTTTTTGTTTTTTTTTGTTTTTTTGTGGGTTTTTTTTTTTTTTTTTTTTTTTTTTTTTTTTTTTTTTTGCTGCTACCTGGTGCTGAGATGAGCCTACAGGCCTGGGTTTAGGTTAGACTGCCAAGAAAAAGGGCACCCAGGTGTCCCAGTCGGTGAAGCGTCCCACTCTTGGTTTCCGCCCAGGTCATGATCTCATTGGGCTCCGCATGGACAGGGCATAGCTTGCTTGGGAGTCTCTCCCTCTCTTCCTGCCCTTCCCTGCTCACTCTCTCTGTCTCTCTCAAAGTAAATTAAAAACCTAAAAAAGTAAAGGTTGACAAGAGAAGATTTTTTCAGCAACCGGAACCAAACAGCTCTTCAGATAGCTCCAGTTTGGGGGGATAGCTCAGTGGTAGAGCATTTGACTGTGGATAGCTCCAGTTTTCCAAAGATCTTGCTGACGGGAAGGATTGTGCATAAAGATGGGTAACGAGTTAATGGATTTGGCAAAAGACTTGCTGAATGTTTGAAGTGCAGGCCCAGAAGATCTTCTCTAATAAACACAATGCATATAGTGGCTAAGAGTTTACAAAACATTTTCCCACCCATTGTTTCACCTTTACTCCCATGCTAACCTACTGAACCAAGCCTAATAAACTGGTGTGGTCCCCACTTAGAGAGGAAACCAAGATCAGTGATCTAGCCAAGAAGAGCAGGCTCTCTGCAAGAATCTGGCTCATCTGATTCAATTTGTCTTCATCCTTCTAGGCTCCTTGTGTCCCCAGTCTGATCATTCCCAGCAGCACCCTCTCCCTCTGGCTCTCCCTCTCTTACCCCTTTCATTCCCCTTAGCATCCTAGACTTGAATATGAAATTTGAGTTTTTCAGGTTGCGGTGCAACAGAAAAAACATCACTGCTAGAAAGCCCAAGAGACTTTTGGTATTTCGTATATAATCTATTGAGAGACCTATATCCTATTATTACTTACAAGTCCTGTGCTCAATAGATTCCAGGAGATATGACTTTCCTATACAAGACAGAATCTGGGAAATAAACCACAAGATACATACTTCCCCTTCTCCCTCTGCCGTGCCTTATGATCAAGCCATCAGGGCAAAGTAGATGGAGATGAAGGATTAGTTAGCTGAACGCATAAAACATTATCTTGACATTTCGTCCTAACTGTATAAAACAAAACACTTCATAACTTTAAGGGCATATTTGGAACACTCCAAGCATGTTCAAGGTAAGTGTTTGGCTCAGTCCTGTTTAGTATTTCTATCAGCAACTTAAAGAGTGATGTGAAAGGAATGTTCACAGATTGTTCTGGTAACAAAAGCTGGGAAGGGTGGCTAATACACTGTGTGTAGTCAGAGAGGCAAAGCAGCCATGCCAGGAAGGGCAGCCTCAATACAGGAGTGCTGATTCATAGGGACACATGCACCCCAGTGTTTACAGCAGCTCTATCAACAATAGCTAAATTATGGAAAGAGCCTAAATGTCCATCAACTGATGAATGGATAAAGAAGATGTGGTACACACACACACACACACACACACAGAATAGAATAGTACTCAGTGATGAAAAAGAACAAAATCTTACCATTTGCAACAACATGGATGGAACTGGAGGGCATTATGCTAAGTGAAATAAGTCAGTCAGATAGAGACAGGTATCATATGTTTTCACTCATATGTGGAATTTGAGAAACTTATCAGAAGACCATGGGGGAAGAGGAGGAAAAATAAATTACACAGAGAGAGAGGCAAACCATAAGAGACTCTTAAATACAGAGAACAAACTGAGGGTTGATAGGGAGAAAGTTGGGGAGGCAGAGAAAATGGGAGATGAGTATGAAGGAGGACACTTGTTGGGATGAGCACTGGGTGTTGTATGTAAATGATAAATCACGGAAATCTACTCCCGAAGCCAAGACTACACTGTATACCCCGTATGTTAGCTAACTTGACAATAAATTATTAAAAAAAAAAAAAAAAAAAAGGAAGGGCAGCCTCAAGATTTCAGGCAGCTTCTGTGCCCATGTGGACAACCCATATAACACTTGAGGCCCTCAGATCCTGGGCCCACCTGCTTCCAAGGAGTTTCATCTTCTTCGATATCACAACCACATTCTGGACCTTGCTAGTAGTCATCATACTTGCCAAGCCCTGTCTTCCCTAATTTCAGCTCTTGCCTTCTGCCTCTCCTACTACTCATGTTCTGAACTCAAACTCTTTCTGATTCTATCCACTCCATTTTTATGGAAGCTTCATTATATAGGCATGGTTGATTGAATCAGTAGCCATTGGTGACTGACCAATCTCTAGAGATCGGCCAGTCTCTCACCACTCTACTACCCCAGGAGGTCAGTGGTGGGACTGAAAGTTCCAACCCTCATATCACAGGGTTGGGTCCCCAAGCAACTAGACAATATCCTTAGGTGCCCTCTAAAAGTCACCTTATTAACACAACAAAAGACATCTTTATAGCTCTCGTCACTTGAGAAATTCCAAGGGTTTTAGAAACTCTGTGACAGAAATGGGATGAAGACCAAATATATATTTCCTGGTATAAATCACACTATCTTATCATATTTCATTAGTTTCCCTTCATCTCTTTACCTTCCTACATTACAGTTTACTGCCACTGGAAGCTCAGACCTCTTTTCCTTTGTCTTGCCACTTCTCCCAAAATTTATTGTCCTTTCTTTTTTTTATTTTTTATTTTTTTATTTTTAACTTGTTTATTATTATTATTTACAAATAATTTATTGTCAAGTTGGTTTCCATATAACACCCAGTGCTCATCCCCACAAGTGCCCTCCTCCATGCCCTTTCTTAAAATGGTATATAAGCCCCTTGGTCTAATTGCCTCTTTGGGTCTTCATTTTTTTTTTTCTATTAAGACCTTCCATGAATGTACAAAAATTTAGATACTAACGTCAAATAAAATTTGTATGCCTCTTCCCCTGTTAACCTGTCTTTTTTTCAGTTTAATTCACAGGATCCAGTCACACTAAACACAGAAGGTAAAAGAAGGTCTTTTTTCCTCACCTCCAATTAGAAATTTGAGTTTATTAGGTCCCTTGCTCTACACACCAACTGGTTACCAGATTCTGTAGGTAAATCTATTTCTCCTCCATTGTCTCTATTCCCATGACTGTCCTATGTCAACTCTTTAAATGAAATTGATGCACCTGCTAGGCCTGATGGAGGATCTCACTAAAAGCCACTAGGAGCATCTATATACTACTTTCAGAATCCCTCTTGACCTGCTTCCTGCTTTTCGATTTTCCCAGTCTCTCAGCCTTTCTTGTGACACTATGCCTTTAATCCAGCTCCTTGGAGAGGTCTTAGCATCCCTCAAGAGAGGGGGAATTGAACACCCACTGGCCCTTCCTAAGTATAGGGCTCATCACATCTTGCCTGGATTATAGTAGATATTCTCTCACCTTCCTACCTGCCTCTGGTTTTTATCACTTGGTTCTCCTGCCTGAAACACCAGGAGGCACTGGAGGTGGGGGAGCTGACTGAGCAGCAACACTAAGTTCTGAGTGTCAGGAATAATCCCAGTGGAAGAGAATTCATGGGCCCAAGAGTCTGGCAATGGAGAGAGGAGATCAGACTAAAAACATGGGAATCAAAAGACTGCTGGAATCTATCTTTATGGGTGGATGCACTTGGCTTTAAGGGGCAGAGATAGGGTGAACTGTGAGGCATAATAATGTCTAGAAATAGTAAGATGTTTTTTAGTTTCCAGTATTTTATTTGTGAGACATGTTTTAGAGAGAAATTGATGAGTAGGTGGTGTGGGTCTCTGATAAAGGGCCACCTTACATCCTGTCTCTCCCTGGGTCTCAACATTCCTTGGAAGGCCCGTGATAGAAGTGGCTTTGTAGGGTATTGGGCTACACAGGGCCTTGGTTGGCATTCCGGCAATTTTTCATGACTGCCTCAGAGAAGTGTGGAGACAGGGAGATGGGTGAGGGTGACAGGGTGAAGGATGGGTGAGGGTGACTGACAGGGTGAAGGATGGGTGAAGAAGGGAGTAGGGAAGGAAAGAGGGAGAGAGAGAGAGAATCTTAGACTTTAAGAGGAGGAGGAAAGGAACAGAGGAGAGGAACAGAAGGATGGCTCAGTAGGTGCTGTGGGGACCTGTATTGGAGGACCAGAGAGGCTGACAGCCATCTCAGTAGGTGCCAGCATGCACAGATGACAGCAGAGTTCCAGGACCTGCTTCTGGATGCTTCTGGAGAATCTCTGGAACCTGGAACCTACATACAACCCCAGGAACAGGGCAAGGAGAGCCCAAATTGACTGGAACACAATAGAATGAGGGTTTCTACTGGTAATTAGATTGAGATCTAAAACAAACAAACAAACAAACAAACAAACCAAAACTGAAGAACATTTTCTTTCTTAGGTTAGGTTATGGATAAAGCTTTATACCCACCTGAGGGATACCTGATTACTGGCAGCAAGTTCCTGAGAACAGGAGAGCACATTACTGTCTTCCTAGGCCCAGCACCCAGCATAGCAGTGGCAACTGTAGGCGACTGCTGCCTTTGACCATGTGTAAGAACTGCCCTTCATTCCTGATGTACAGGTGCTCTAGGCTGGTCTGACTGCATCTGAAGTGCTGTGTCCAGCTCTGAACACCTTGTTTCTAGAGGCTGAGAACATGGTGCATGTTCAGAGAAGAGTGGTTAGGATACTGAGATGTTCTGACCATTTTTAACTCCAACCCACACCTGTCCCCTGACATCCAGAAACTTATATCCAGTGTCTTCTCGACAACTGTTTGTGAATGCTTCATCATTCCCTCAAACCTGAGATGTACTGGGGCACCTGGGTGGCTCAGTCGGTTGAGAAGCTGGCTTTGGCTCAGGTGATGAACTCGCAGTTTGTGAGTTTGAGCCCCGCGTCAGGCTCTGTGCTGACAGCTTGGAGCCTGGAGGCTACTTCAGATTCTGTGTCTCCCTCTCTCCCCTGCTTGTGCTCTCTCAAAAATAAATAAGTGTTAAAAAAATTAAACACACACACACACACACACACACACAAAACCCCTGAGATGTACATAAATCAACTCAACACTTTCTCCCAGGCCCACTCCTCTTCGTGTGTTCCTGTCTCAGTAAATGGTTCTCTCCTCTACGTGGTGGATTAGGTAGAACCCTGAGCATCATCCTCGATGCCTCTCTTTCAGTAATTATTTTCATTATTGTTATTTTATTAAGTATCATCTTCAAGTAATATTACAGTAAATTTACAGTAATAACTTCAGCAATGGTCATGGGCAACTCACTGAGTCTTTCCTATGTGCCCAGTGCTGTTTTCAGAGCTCCACATGTATTAATCCATTTAATCCCTCATGGCAATGCTTGGAGGCAGGCATTGTTTTTATCCCTCTTTTACGAATGAAGGAACTAAGGTCTAGAGATGAAGTAACTCAAAGACACACCGCTAGTGAGTGGTTGAGACGGGATTCAAATGTAGTTAGTTCAGCTCCATGTGCAGTGCTCTTGACCTCTTCACTCAACTGCTGATCTTTGCACTGTTCAGATCAGAGGGATTTTGCCTTATCTTTTTTTCCTGTAGGGTATAAATTCATACAGCAGGAACTCCCTTATTTATTGTTTATCCCCAATACCTAGAAAATGCCTGGCCCAAAATAGATGCTTAATGAATATATGGTAATTGAATAAATGGTTGAAACACTGTCATGTAAAGAAGATCAGGTAAACTCCAAGTGTAACTGAATTGTATAGCAGGATGAGAACTTAGAGTTTATCCAGTCTTGGGGATATTTGGCCTGGAGAAAAGGAGATTTAGGGAGGATATAAAAAGTGTCCTTAGGGTTACTTCTTTGGCTCAGTTGGTTAAGCGTCCGACTCTTGATTTCAGCTCAGGTCATGATCTCATGGTTCATGGGATGGAGCCCTGTGTTGGGCTCTGCACTGATAGCATGGAACCTGCTTGGGTTTCTCTCTCTTTCTCTCTCTCTCTGTGCCTCCCTTCCCCTCAAAATAAAGAAATAAACATTTAAGAGAAAAAAGTGTCTTCAAATATTTGAAGAGCTTCCTGATAGAGGGAGGGAGATGTGTTCCCTGATGCTCTCCAGCACTGAGCCTCAACAGTGGTTTGGGAAAGGACCTAGGAGAGAATGTGTGTAGTAGGAAAAAAGGTGCACAGAAAATGACAGCAAATAAAAGTCAGCAAATGTTTTGTCTGCTGAGAATAATTAAGTAACAGAATGAAAAAGGAAGATTTGGTTTAACCCAGTGGAAAAACTAAGTCATTAGCTGACAGTATGGAAGAATTTCTCCATCTCCCAGGGAAAGGGTCCCTCCACAGAAGGGTGGCTTTTGGATAGAGTCCAACATTGGGTTGTAGATTTGACCAAAGTTCCCTAGGTCTCTTCAAGTTCTCAAAGTCCACCTTTTTTTCTCTGTTCACTCTGCCCCTCCTTTGCCTCTGGCTCTCTCTCCGGAACCAGTTGGTCCCTAAAGAACCTGATCCCTTGTTTCTGGGTCCCTGCACCCTTTCCCAGCCAGACAAAATGGCCACCAGTAATGGGTGCCTTCAGAAAAGGAGGCTGCCTCAGCCAAGGTTTCAGCCCTTCCTGGTATCAGCCTCAATCCAAGTGACAAGCATATGCTGGAGACTCAAAGGCCCCTTGCTTCCATTTGGGGCATTTCTGCAGAGTCTTCCCAAAACCAGAGCTTTCCAGAGCTGAGGCCACTTCTGCAAAGGCATCAAAGTCCAAGGTACACCTCTGTAGTCTTGCCAGCATCACTCCCTACCCTGTGCAGCTCTTCAGTGCACTCCCCAGCTCTGTTTCTGACAGCTGCCATAAAAAGGATAGCAAACTGGGTGTCTTACAACAAGAGAAATTATTCCCTCACAGTTCTGGAGAGTCCCTGCTTCCTCCTCAGGGCTCTAGGGAAGGACCTTTTCCAAGCCCTTCTCTTAGCTGCTGATGTTGCCAATAATCCTTGGCATTCCTTATAGATAGATGCGTCATCCCCATCCATGCTGTCATCATCACATGGCACTCTCCCTGGCTGCATCCAAATTGCCCTCTTCTTCTGAGGACACCAGTCACATTGGGTTCAGGATCCATCCTAATCCAGTGTGATCTCATCCTAATCCAGTGTGATCTCATCCTAATCAATTACATCTGCAAAGACCCTATTTCCAAATGAGGTCGCATGCATAGGTATGGGGGCTAAGTCTTCAGCTTATCTTTATTGGGGGGAGCATAAATTCAGCCTCCAAAATCAACAGATTGCCTGCTTGCAGATTGCAGAATCTGTTTTCCAGGGAATCTGATCTGTGTCACAACCCACACCTGTCCTCTTATAGTTCTGAATTTCAGAACCTTAGCCATTCTCCTCCAGAGTTTCATGGCTAACGTTTGCCTTTCCCCTCTTTAGTGCCCTCTTGCTAGGGACATTCCACTTCTTCCAGGATATTGAAATCACTTTTCTCCTTCCACTGCTGTCTGCCTTTTACCTTTCATGTATTAGCCAGGTCATAATTGCTCAGTGCAGTCTCTGGGCTGATGACACAGCCCATTATAAGTCAGCATCCACAGCCACTGATTTACATACTATGTGCTCATTGGTGTTTACATGGTCATTCACACATATATTTTGTATCCACAGATATGTCTGCCTTCTGCAGTAAGATAGAAGGGTTCATGCATGCACATACTCTGAAGTGAAGGTAAGGGTGGAGAATGGGAAGGAGAAAAACATTTTGAGGGTGCCAAAGTGGAGAGGAGAGAAAAAGCTATTTTATTTAAAGTCTCAAGTTGTCTTTTTAAAAATCACAGAAGCAACTCATGTTTATTAAAAGAAATTTGGAAAATATAGAATAGATAAAAAAACTAATTCTACCCCCAAGCACAATTATTTTAAATTTCATATTCTGCTTGTTTTCATTTAGCATGGTCTTAACATTCTTTTTTTTTTTTTTTTTACAAATAGTTTATTGTCAAATTAGTTTCCACATAACACCCAGTGCTCATCCCCACAAGTGGGTCTTAACATTCTTGAGAACTTCCATTGAATTTTATTAAGATTGATGTCTGCAAATGTTAAAGGATATGAACTATTCCCCCAATAGCATTTTTTCTTATTATTAAGTAATATATAATCACCATAAACATTTAAGAGGAAAAGCTGACTTTCTTTTTACTCTCAAAAAATGCCAGACTCCATGCCTCCGGGCCTTTGCTTAACTGTGTCCTCCACTGAGAATGTTCTTCTCTCTGATTTTCCAATGGCTGGATCCTTCTAGTCTTTCTGACTTAGCTGTCACCACCTTAGGGGGGTCTTCTTGGATGGTTATTGTAGAGGAGATACTAGTCAACTCTGTTATCAAATTATCCTATTTAAAACTTCTTGTGGGAAAATCTGGGGGGCTCAGTCAGTTGAGCGTCCGACTTTGGCTCAGGCCATGATCTCACGGTTCATGAATTTGAGCCCTACATCAGGCTCCCTGCTGTCAGCACAGAGCCTGCTTTGGATCCTCTGTCCCCCTCTCTCGCTGATCCTCCCCACTCAAACTCTCTCTCAAAAAGAAATAAACCTTAAAAAAAAAAAGAATCCTCAAAAAAAATGTGTTGTGATGCTCAAAATCTGATTTTTTTCTTACTTATTTGCCTTTTTTTTTTTTTTCATCTCTCCCCAAGGCAGCAGAAATTTGGTTTGTTCTGTTCAACATTATAGCCTCAGCTCCTGGCACAGTGCCTGGAACACAGTAACACAGAGTAGATGCTCCATAAATATTTGCAGGATGAGTGAGCTCTGGTTCCACGCACCCTGGCTATTCACTAGAGGGTCTTCCTCCTCCCTTCCTTCTTGGTGGGATTTTCCTGGTGTCAAAGAAGTAAGTCTTACCTCTCCATCCTCACCTTCTATGAGCTTGCTTTGGCTACACAGAGTCTGACTCACTGTGCTTACAGGAGGAAGAGTTCTGTATTTTCAGAATTTCATCTGCTAAAAAAGGAATGTAACATATGAGGACTCATTCATGGTATTAGATTTCTGCGGGTGTACGGACATACTCAGCATGTGCATCAAGATTAATTCAAAGACAAGGAGTCTGGGTGGGTTCAGTCAGTTGAGCATCTGACTCTCGGTTTTGGCTCAGGTCATGATCCCGGGGTTGTGGGATTGAGCCCTGCATTGGGCTCTGTGCTTAGTGTGGAGTCTGCTTAATATTCTCTCTCTCTCTCTGTCTCTCTGTCTCTCTCTCCTTCTGCCCCTATCCCCCTCTTGTGCACTCTCTTTCTAAAAAATTTAAAAAAGATTTTAAAAGGTTAACTAAAAGTTAATCTGGGATTTTTATTTAAGATTGGCTAGTTTCTTCCAAAAAGGGTTGGAGTTGGTGGGGTCACTAATAAACAGGCTTCTTGGTTCTTGTACAGGCTGGTCCCTCTTTGTGCAAATGTTTTGGTCACATACACTGCCAAGTATGCAGAATGGCTTTTGGTCAAGCCATCTAAATATAAGTTCTGAATTCTGCTATGCTGATCTGTGTTGTACCTAGTCTGTTCAAAGATAAATACGAAATGAGATAAAGACTCAATTTTTACTGCTTAATAAATGTTTAAGAAGTATCATAGTATAACATTTACTAAAAATGTCAAATATTGACTAAAGCTGAGGTAAATATTACTTAGATTGGCAATATAACTGGGTAGGCATAAGAGCTGAATAAAACACATGGTAATTATAGAAAGATTAAGGAGTATATAAGAAATTTAATAAACCTCCAACTTGAGATCTGAGGTCCAGCAGTTTTTTAAAATACCTTTTTTGAAGACTGGGTTTTATTCCTGATTTTCTTTACTGGACGGAGGACTTCAGGAAGGCTTTAGTGAGAAACCAGATTTTCTCTCAAAATCCTCTGATAGCATTAGATATGGTAACTCAGTACATTCAGTACTTGCATGTTTATAAAATTAGATGATTTTTGTTATGCACATTTTTGAGGTCCCTTAATAAAAAGCTCGTTTTGTTATTCAAAGTATTCAGAGGCATTTCATGCTGGGACTATTTAAAGAAATCACCCAGTGGAACTACAAGTTGACAGTAAATTGGAAAGTCAGATTGACTGTTGCTGTCATCAAAAGATGAAGCCTTAGTTTGTCATGAGTGAGGTTTCATGAATTATGCCCACACTTGGCATAGCATTGCAAACAAAGTAAGCATTCAAACGCACGTGTTTAATGGGTAAATAGTGTTGATACACTGCAGTTGATCTCTCACGTGTGGAATCATGCGATTTTCATTTTATGAGTCGTTGCCATACAAATTCTTCCCTACCCGATCCCTTCATTTAAGTCATATTGTTCACAGTTTTCCAGATACCGAGGCACGTTTGCCCTCCACTGCCTTGCTCGTTCTGGACGCTCTTCCCAGGATCCTCCACTCTTTGCTCACCCTAATCTTATCCATCTTTCAAGCTGATAGGTCAAGCTTGAGATCATATGAAACCCTCCTCTCCCCATGGTGATCAGTACTGTTTATCCACACCTTTGTTGCTTTTCATTCCCTCGTTGGGTCTCCTGCCCTGATCAGGAGAATCGCATAACCACAAATGCCAATCCAACTTCCAATCACCCAGAAGAATCTACAAAAAGTGGCTGCTGTAGCAAACTGGGTGGGGTAGTGGGGGAAACAGGAATGTTTTTTTCTTGCAGTTCTGGAGACTAGAGGTCTGACAAGGTCATCAGGGGCAGTTTCCTCTGAGATCTGTGAAGAAGGATCTGTTCCAGGCCACCCTCCTGGTTTTGGGTGGCTTGCAGGTAATCTCTGGTGTTCGGTGGCTTGTGGGTGCTCTGATCTCTGCTATCACATTCACATTGTGTTCTCTGTGTGTGCAAGTTTGCCACTATGTCCAACTTTCCCCTTTTTATAAGGACATAGTCCTATTGGAGTAGAGCCCACCCTAATATTGTTTTAACTTAATTACATCTGCAAAGACCCTATTTCCAAATTAGGTCACATTCTGAGGTACTGGGGTTTAGGACTTGAACATGTCTTCTTTGGGGGGAGAACAATTCAACCCATCATAGTTTCCCATGTGAGAAATGGTTCCATCACGTATTTGCATCAAGGCCTTTTCCCTCATGGGTTAGGGTTCAATGGTGAAGAAAACAAACTATCTAGATTTCTCTCTCAATGGCTTCTTACCACCCATGGCTTGGTACTGCCCTGACAGTGGTTTTATATTTCAGCTGCTTTAGAAGATGAAAATCCACAGCTTTGAGGTATCTTCCTGGAGGCCCCAAAAGTGATTTTGTGTGCACTTAAATAAGCTATTACCATTTTAATTTTATTCATAAAGATTAATCAAAAATTAGTTGATAAGCCATAGAGTATAAAAGCTAAAAGTGTAGATTCTGAAGCCAGAGATCGTGGCTTCAATCCTTGGTCAGCTCTTATTAGGTGTGCAATTTCAGGCAAATTCTTTTACTTTCTTGTGCCTCAGTATCCCCATCTGTGTAGTGGAGATCTTAATAGCCCTAAACTCATAAAATTCTCATGACAGTTAAAAAATGGAGTACACATGAAGCGTCAGCAGAGCATCTGGCACATAGATACATAGAAAGTGCTCAATAAATGGCAGCTACTGTTATGTGTCCCTAGCTACCTCTACGTGTCCCTCCCTGTGCTTAGTGTTGGGTCTACAAAGTCGAAGACATAGTCCCTATCCTTCAGAGCTTATGGTCTAAAGGAGATACCACTGCTCCACTGTCACATGGTAGGAACTGGATGCTCTAACTCTTCCATTACTGGCACTTAGCTGGTTGGTTTTGTAGTTGCTCATGGGCGAGGGCCTGCTGGGAAGAGCTGGGGTGCAAGGTTCCAGCAAAGGACCTCAGCCAAGGCCCTGACCGGGTTCATGAGCACCCTGGGAGCTGAGTCATCGTCACCTGCCTGTTGCCCAGCTTCCCCTTGCCTGCAGCAGGACCTCTGCCAGCTGGTCCCCTCCTTGGTGCCAGAGAGGACTCACATGAACAGCATCGAGCACCTCACCCATTGCTGCCCAGCAGGATCAATGCCTAAAAGGATTCTGACTCAAATTCATAAGTCAGGGGCGAGGGGGTTGAGTGGGAGGATCAGATCCCACAGGTTAAAGTCTCAGTCCTACAAGACTGCTGCCCTCCACTTTGGAGGCCAAGTGCAAGCCCAGGTTGTCACCAGTGCTCCTGACTGAAAAGATCAGAGATTCCCATGACCCCCTCTTTGGGTATGATTAATTTGCCAGAGTGGCTCACAGAGCCCAGAGAAAGATTTTACTTATTATATTACCAATTTATTATAAAAGCATACAACTCAGGAACAGCCAGATGGAAGAGATGCACAGGGCAAGGTATGTGGGAAGGGGCACAGAGCTCCCATGCCCTCTCTGGGCACACCACTGTCCCAGAGCTCCATGTGCTCACCAGCCCAGAGCCTCTCTGAACCCTGTATTTGGGTTTTTATGGAGGCCTGATGACATAGGCACAATTGATTAAATCATAGTTCGATGGCAATTGATTCAACCTCCAGCCCCTCTTCCCTCCCTGGAAATGAAGGGTGGTGGGTGGGACTGATAGTTCCAACTATATAATCTCTTGGCTGGTTGGTTGATTCTCCAGGCAAACAGCCCACATCCTTAGGTGTGGTCCAAAAATCATCTCACTCACATAACAAGAGACACTTTATGGCTCTGATCATTTATGAAATTCCAAGGGTTTTAGGGTCCCTGTGCCAAAACAAACAAGGGACAATGACCAAATATACATTTCTTATTCTAAATCCCAATATTACAATGTCCGTCTGTGTCTAAGAGTTGGTTTAGGGGCTGAGTGATTACTCTGATTACCACCTCTGGGTGTCCTCCAGGCACGCAGAAGCTCCCCTAAAGCAGGGTAGGGAGCTTATACACTTATCGGAGTTCTGGAGATGAGTTTTGTTCAGGTGCAGTTGCTGATATGGGACCGTGGTTGGTGGCAGCTTTGTTAGGAAGAAGTGGCACAGAGACACAAGCTTGGTACAGAGGCGGCTGCAGAGAGGGATGGAGCAAGGCAACTGAGGGTACAGGCACAGAAGACGCTATAGACTAAATGCTTATGTTCTTCCAAAATTCATAGTCCCAGTATGATGGTATTTGGAGATGGAGCTTTTGGGGGGTAATTAGGCCATAAGGGTGGAGCCCTCATGATGGGATTAGTGCCAGCTGCCAGAAGGCAGCTATCTCTAATCCAGAAAGCAGGTTCTCACCAGACACCAGATCAACTGGATCCTCGATCTTGGACTGCCGGTCTTCAGAATTGTTGAGAAGTCAGTGTTTGTTGTTTAAGTCACCCAGTCTATGGTATTTTTGTTACAGCAGCCTGTACAGATGAAGACAGATGGTTCCCCAGAGGAAGTTCTTAATCTAAGCTTTAAAGAATGAGGGGGCATTTGACACGCAGATGGTGGGAAGGACATAGGCCCAAGCTTAGAAGAATGGGAAGCATTTCATTATAGGCAAAGGTTAGAGAGAAAAATGGCCAGAGGTGAGGCTAAGAGGGGACTGCAGGATTGGCCTGGTGGCCAATCTGAGAACTTTGTGATTTTGTTGTGTTACTGGGGCATGTTGAAAAAGTTCTGAAGTGATAAAAACAATTATATTTTTGATAGATCATGCAGGTTTTCTGGGTATTGGATAGATTGATGAGAGGGGAGTGGGCAGAAGAAAGAGCCAAAACTGGAGGTAAAGAGATCATTTAGGAGGTTTTTGTAACATTCCAACATGAAATATTAAGAAGTTAAGCTAAAGTAGTGTCCCTGGGATTAAAGAAAAAGGGATATACTTAAGAGACATTTTAAGTGTAGCCTTGGCAGGACTTAATGAATGATTAAATATAGAAGAAAAAGGAAAACTAAAATGACTCCAGATTTCTGGTTTGAATGATAGGGCATGTGGTGATGTGTATAATCAGGACAGGTATACGGGAAAAGGGGCTTGTTTAGAGAACAGGGAGGGAAAGAACAGACAAAGACAATGGGTTCTCTATTGGAGTCGTTACCGTGTCTGTTATGGTTTCGGTTGTGTTTCCCTGAAATTCATATGTTGAAATCCTAACCTCTAGTACATCAGAATGTGACCTTTTTTGCAAATAGGGTCTTCAAAGATGTAATCAAGTTAAGATGAGGTCATTAGGGAGGGCCCTATTCCAATATGCCTGCATCCTTATGAAAGGAGGAAATTTGGACAGAGACAGACATGTGCACAAGGAGAACATCACGTGAAGGTGAAAGCAGAGGTTGGGGGTTGCGTCTGCAAGCCAGGGAACTACCAAAAACTAGGAGAGAGACCTGGAACAGATCCTTGCCTAGCACCTTCAGAAGGAACGTGGCACTGTCAGCACTTCGATTTTGGACCTCTGGCCTCCAGAATTGTGAGACAATAAATTTTATTGTTCTAAGGCACCCTGTTTTTTGTCCTTTGTTATGGCAGTCCTAGAAAACTAATACAGTGACCAATGTACAACAGCCAGTTCAACTAGAGATGTCTGGAGGCGAGATGATCTATAGGTCTAGAGTTCAGGAGATAGCATTAGGCCAGTGATGGAGTCATCCCTCCCTAGCAGTGCGGTGGACACATGACATTTATATCTGATCATCATCTTTTTTTTCTTTTTAGAAAGATTTCTCCACTACTTCATGTGGTCTCAGCAGAACTGATATCATGGAGCATCTTCTCCACCTTGCAGACATCGTCTATCTGTAGCAGGAAAAGAATTCAGCAAATACTCAAGGAAAAACCAAAGTAAGCAGATACAAGAAGTGGTCAGAGATAAAATGTCCTGATAGAGTTGAGCCCTGGATTCTAGCCCTTGGGGCCCAAATTCTTACAGATCTAGGAATTCTGTGAGCTACCCCAGCTGTATCCTTTCTAGCTATCTGAGGCAAGACATTCTTCCTCTGTTTCTGAGAGTTTAAGTTGTCAACTGCCTTCAAAAGAATTCAATTGTTTATCAAAATCATGAGAGTGTTTGAGGCAGTGCATGTAGAATGAGAAAAGAATAAAATCGGAACTCTGGGAACCCCAGAGAGGAGGAGACCAAGAAAGGATGATGAGAGGTGGGACTATAGGGGAGATAAGGGAAAAGAACAGTGCTTCATGGTTCTAGAAGGGAAGATGAAAACGAAAAGGAAGCATCATACATAGCAGAATTTGAGTCAAGTAAAGGATAAAACCATAGTCATGGAATCTTTCCCCTAGAAAGCTGTATTAGTTATACGCTAATGTATAATGAACCACTCCAGAATACAGCGGTTTAAAACAGCAAATGTTTATTATCTTGCAGTTTCTGAGGGTCAGGATTCCAGAAGGGGCTTAGCAGGGTGGTTCTGGCTCTGAGCCTCTCATGGGTTTGAAGTCAGTTTGTCAGGCAGGGCTGCAGTCTCTGAATGTTGGACTGGGGTTGGAGGGTCTACTTCCAAGGTGGCCACTCAGATGACTGTGGTTTGGAGGCTTCAGGTCCTTCCCTGTGAGCCTTTCTAAGGGACTACTCAAGACAGTTTTCTCCATAGCAGGTAATCCAAGAACTGAGGTCTTTTTATAACCTAATTTTGGAAGTGATATAACCGACCACTTGTGTCATATTGTATTGACTTGAAGCACATCATTAAGTATAGCTCAGAGCCAAGAGAAGGGACATTATACTCTACCCCTTTAGGGGAGAAGTATCAAAGAATTTGTGGCTATACCTTCAAAACTACTTCAGAAGCCTTGGGTGATTTCTGCCAGAACTCATCAGGGCTGTGGATTTTTTAACATTTTTTATTTATTATTGAGAGACAGAGCAAGACAAAGCATGAGCATGGGAGGAGCATAGAGAGGGGGAGGCACAGAATCCGAAGGAGGCTCCAGACTCTGAGCTGTCAGCACAGAGCCTGATGCAGGGCTCGAACCCATGAACCGTGAGATCATGACCTGAACTGAAGTCAGACGCTTAACCGACTACCCAAGCACCCCTGTATTTTTATCTTTTTATAGTCCCCCAAATGTTAACACACCGAACTCAACATTGGTTAAATAGGTTTGAATTTGGGAAGGCACTTTCCCACAGAAATGCCTTCCACAGGAAATGGGGCATGTTCTATTTAACCCATGTTCTATTTATGGTGGAGTATGGTACCAGTGCCGGCAATGAATCCACTCACTCCTGCCTGTGTAGGATCTGTTACCAGATAGGACCCATTGCCCATTTCTACAAGGTTCCCCAAGGGTACCACTATGGGTAATGCCAAACACAGAGCCTTTTGTAGGTAGATCCGTTTATCAAGTAGGCTGCAGTGTTATATAGAGTCTGCTAGCATCTTTCTACAAGAAAATGTCCTCTTGGCAATCCAGCTTGCCGTCAACGGGAGCGCTTCTCTGTCTCCAGGGCTTGAAGCAATACTTCCCTGGGCTTGGGTCCTTTGTGGCGTTGTGCCTTCACAATGAGGAAGAGGAATGAAGGCATAATGGGAGAAGAAGGAAAGGAGATTAAGGAAGTAGGACTGACATGGATCAAAAACTGTATGTACCTGCCACTTGGGTTCTCACAATCACCTGGAGAAGTATTATTTTTTGCCACGTTTAAAAATGAAGAAACTGGGGCGCCTGGGTGGCTTAGTCGGTTAAGCGTCTGACTTTCGCTTAGGTCATGATCTCGCGGTTCGTGGGTTCGAGCCCCGCGTCAGGCTCTGTGCTGACTGCCAGCTCAGAGCCTGGAGCCTATTTCGGAGTCTGTGTCTCCCTCTCTCTCTGACCCTCCCCTGCTCACACTGTCTCTCTCTCTCCTAGAAATAAATAAAAATATAAAAAAAAAAATGAAGAAACGGAGACATGGCCTCCGTAAAATATTGGCCAGTCGCAGAGCTACGTACCAAAATAATAATAAATTATAGTGAAAGCATTGTAGTTAGTGGTGTGAGGAAGCCTGCTCAAACCAGCTGATCATGCACATCATTTCCCAACTCTATTCAGTGACATCATATCAGTAGCTTGAAATCAGCCACAGTGGGAGTATTTACATCATGGAGCTGGGCAAATGTTACAGATTCATTCCCCATAGAGCCAGGTGCTAAACGTGTGCTGGCACACTACTGGTTACTGTGCAAATGTGAGGTGGAATGTTAATTAAATCTAATTGCTCATTGAAGAAATGGTGGCAACCTCAGTTGGCAGTGGGGCTGGTGCAGAATTCCAACCACCTAAATTAGGCAATGACATCTAAGTGCCTCAATGCAATGGCAAGGGGTGTAATTTCCTCTTTCATCTCTATTTCCTGCCTTCTTTCTGCACATACAGGTCAAGTTGGGGTATAATACATATAGCTTCTTTAGGGTGACATTGAGGAAATGGACTGATTGGGGAAGAAACTCCTCCTCTTTGGAGGGGCTTAAGAGGTTACTTGCTTAGAGGGGCACCTGGGTGGCTCAGTCGGTTAAGCGTCTGACTTCGGCTCAGGTCATGATCTCACGGTTCATGGTTCGAGCCCTGCGTCGGGCCCTGTGCTGACAGCCAGCTCAGAGCCTGAAGCCTGTTTCCAATTCTGTAATTCTGTGTCTCCCTCTCTCTCTGACCCTCCCCTGCTCACATGTCTCTCTCGGAAATAAATAAAACATAAAAAATAAAAAAAAAAAAAGAGGTTACTTGCTTGGACATTGACAGCTACAGTTTCCCTCGGAAAGGTCTAAGTGCAATCTTTGTCCTCCCAAGAGATTGTGAATAAGGAATTAACAAATTCTTCCCATTTGGGGCATAGGCCTACAGAGTTTTTATATCTAGTTCTCTTACAAAAAAGAGAAACTCCAGTCTCTCTCCTGCTGGATTCTGGACCTTGAGAATTCTGTGGTTTTCTAGAGGGTGGAGACGTAGATGAGGACTTCTTTAGAGCCCTCTGCCCCCACTGGCTTCTCTGACTGCTTTAGTCTAAGCTTAGGAGCTCGGAGAAGAGAGAAAGCGTTTTAAGACTTGTTCCTTTAGTGGCTCTGAGGGGAGAGCGGCCTGCGTTAAGTTAGGAGGAAGCTGTGGGTTTCCATTACTAATTGTTTTCAGGCCTTTTGCTTAAGACTTTACTCAGTTTTTCAACAACTTTACTGTACTGTCTATAGTGCAAGTTACTTAAGAGGCTCTTCTTGCATCACTGTTAACACGAGCAACTTCACTCACAGCCCCACTTGTTTTCCCTGAGAGTGTGTTTGCCCTCTGTTTGTTGCTTTTCTCTGGGGAATTAGATTATGCTTCCAAACGCTAACATGAAAAATTTTGGAAGGATATGCAAGAAACTGAGACAATGGGCACTTTCAGGGTATTAAACTAGAGATCCAGCGTGTTTCCTATATTTTAGACATTTCTGAACTTTTCAATTGCTTTTTTTCCCTTTGATTTATTTCTTTGGTTCTTTAATCATTTGAAATATTACAGTAAGTGCCTGTGAAGCCACCATCCTGAACAAAAGCTGAGATCTTTCTAATAATTTCCATTTGGCCGTACGATTTCCTTTCTCCCATCTCATTCCCCTGCCGCCCCTCAACTCATGATAATCTTCATCCTGGATTCATCATTCTCTCGCTTTCTTTCTTACAGAGTTTTATCGCAGCAACTGGATTCCTAAAGAGCATATATTGTAGTTTTATTATAACTGTCTTACATTTTGTGAAAAGGGAGTAATGTTTTATGTAAAATTTGGCACTTAGGTTTTTGAGTTACTATGTACTAAATTGTTGAGATTCAACCAAATGTTTGATTCATTCAGTTTGCTTGCTGCCTAAATGTTTTACCAAGAGTCTTTTGTACATTTTTAGTAACAACTAGTTTAAATCTTTTCTTTTTCCAGAGAGAGAGGGTGCAAGTGAGCAAAGGGCAGAGAGAGAGGGAAAAGGAGAGAAGTGGGTCTCACCTGAAGTGGGGCTGAAGCTCATGAACCGTGAAATACGTGTCCTGAGCCCTAGTCAGATGCTTAACCGACTGAGCCACCCAGGAGCCCTAAATCTTAAAAAAATTAACATAATTGACAAAAGGAACATCATGGGTATTAGCAGATGAAACAATGGTTTAATATAATCTTTCAGTGGGAAGTATCAGGGCTGTGCCTCTTCTGAATGCACACTGTACGGTCTTTTCAGATCCTGGATTTTCAGTGTCTAGTCTTTACCTCTGAATCAACGTTTTTTCTCTTGTTCTCCCTTCTAATCAAGAAGTCAAGCTTCATGGGGGCATTATGTAAAATGTTGCATATCAAAAATAACCTGTGGGGAAGTACGAAAACATTGATTTGCATGCATTGTATGAAGTTTACATTTCAAAGATACCAAGCAATCTTTCGACTTTCCACTTGCTTATGCATCTCAAAGTATTGTACATCTTAGAGTAGGTGTTAGCATTTTCTCTCTTAGTTTTCTTAGACCCTTGCCAGAAAAGAAGAAACGTTGCCTCTAAACTCTTAGGTTTAGTTCTTAGAGACCTGTGAATTAAACTGACACAATTAGCAAGAGACAAGACGGAATTTAATCATGTATTTGTATTAACAAATGTACAGGAATTCATAGAAAAATGTGACTCAAAGGGATGATTAAAATTTGGGGCTTATAGGTCATCTTAATAGAGGAAGGGGAAGAGGAAAAGGGCACTTTTAGGAAAACAAAGATACTTTCTGGAAAGATAAATGAGCCCTTAGGTTCATATGAGATATGACAGCTTTGTGACCATGTCTGTTTAGATGTGGGTGGAGACTTCTCACTTCTAGTTGTCCCGGGGAGTGGATTTATGATAACTTATTTTTTTTGAATTCTTTGAGGAGGCTCTGCTTTTAGGCAGATAAGAGAATTCAGGAACTCAAATGCCTTCTGCTGAAAATAATTTTTATGTCACAAAGGCATATTCTGGACACTTTCCCCACAACCACAACCTGTAGTCTGCAAAATAGTCACCAAAATTTCTAAATTATCTCACCTTCTCTCCTTCCCATTTTAAACATGTGTGTTTATAAGGTATAGGGAAACGCTCTCCTTCATTTGTAATTCTAAACAGCATTTGACAAAGTCTTATGCGGATCAATGTTGAAGAAATGATTTCTAATATCTATGGCAACAGTACGGGGAACTGTCTAGAAAGACTTCCTAGGGCCTCAAAGCTTTCTCCAGAAACGTGCTGCCTTCACCCAGGGAACAGCCTGAGGCTTCCACACCCCAAGAAGCCAGTACCTCCCTCCAGAGACACATCTGCATGACCCTGAGACTCTTTGCTAAATGCTCAAAGATGAAAGTTGGCTCTCTTCCCTTGGAGAGGAATTGGGGGATGGCAAGAGATAAGAAGTTTCCAGGAAGGAAAGAATGTAAGGGGAACAGCGAGAGGATAAAAGTCTTCAGATAAGAGGCAAATGAGAAAAGTATTTTCTGCTAACATCATGAGAAGTGGAAGAAATAAGAGCAAGCTTGCTTCAGGGCAGGGCTAAATACAACTTGGCGAAAAGAGACTTAACTTCTGAGGTTTGGGGTTTCATAACAATGAGGAAAAGCCCAAGGGTAGTCCAGATGCTGGTCCAGTATTGCCTAGAACAGTATGCTGTAGGAGACCAGACAAGACACCTGGCCCTGTGGGGGGATTTCAGAGCTACCAGGGAGCTTCCCTGACACCCGACTGCCTCCACTGTTCTCCATGACCTGCACAAAGGTCTGCACCTGAGAGTCAGGCAGAACCCTGGCCCGTCCAAAGGGCTGCTTTCCAGTGGGAGGGAGGGAATCTTTGCAATGGGAGGTTCTTTTTCTAGAAGCTCCCCGATTTCAGTTCTTGAAAGATAGTCTGGGGAGCCTGGGTGGCTCAGTCGGTTAAGCGTCCGACTTCAGCTCAGGTCATGATCTCACGGTTCATGGGTTTGAGCCCTGCATCAGTCTTTGCGCTGACAGCTCAGAGCCTGGAACCTGCTTTGGATTCTGTGTCTCCCCCTCTCTCTGACCCTCCCCTGCTCTCTCTGTCTCTCTCTCTCTCAGAAATAAATAAAAAACATTAAAAAAATTAAAAAGAAAGATAGTCCATAGAGAAAGTTGTCATTCCACTCTGTAATGTGCCTTTTTGCAAATCAGAGAGTGGTACCTCTGCAGGCAGCCTGGTGTGGCAGGTACAATGTGGAGATAATGGCACAGCAGGTGGGGGCCTAAGTGGTTCTCAGAGGGGCACCTTTCAGCAGGGCTTTCTGCTTTGATGTTGTGCTCTGGGACCTTGATCCCCACTTAGAAGAGAGGTTCAACCTGAAGCTGTCAATCGTTTCCACATCCTTGTGAACCAGCTTTGGAATCCCTCCTATGCATGGACTTTGGTCGAGGACCAGGACAGAACCAAGAGACAAGGTCACTGAAGGAGAGCTTGAATGGACCCTGTTTTTGCCCAGGGCCAGCCTGAGCCTGGAGCCGGGAAACAAGGAGCAACTGTGGGAAGTGGAAACCTCAAGGCCACAAGGCCGGCTGCTTAGATGGGGCTGATGATGCTCATGGGTTGGCTTCCACCTGAAAGATGAGAAGACACAGCAAGTGAGGAAGAGGTCTGGCCGAGGTTGACCGTGGGTCACTGAGAATGGACCAGACCAAGGCTTGGGAAGGAGCCGGCTGTGGGCAGATGGTTCCAGCACCTCCCAAGTCAGTCTGAACTTCTTGTTCTCTGTGTTTATTTCCCTTTTACTCTCTCTAATGCTCAGTCAAGCTTTGCCAAAGTTTCACCTGGTTTCAGCTTACTAGAGCAATAAAGAATAGGGAGCTGGGTCATGGTGAAGCCAAGGGAACAGAGGACAAATTGGGGCTTGTTTGTCCTCTGGCTTTTCCTGCCTGTAGATGCTCCCCTGGCATTATTTCTATCAAGGAAGATTATTCCAGCTCATTCCTCATGCCCAGGAATGCCTCTCTCAGGGGTCCGGGGTGCTGGGCCACCTAGCACCTTCAACCCAGGATAAACATTGAGTCATGATTACCCTCCGAGGTGTTGGGGGGAAAAGTACATTATATTTTAAACAGGTAGATACATTGCAGAGGACAAAATTCATATGAGCTTCAAATATTCAACTCAGAGTTTGGAATAAGTTCTAAAAACAAATTAAAAATTAAAAAAAATAGTCTTTTAGCCTCTGGAAAGCAGGCCCTCAAACTGCTCCCAGGCTTTCTTGTGATAGTAAATCATTCACGCTCTTCTGCTTTTGGGGCTATTTCAGCAAGAAAGCTTGAGAAATAGGTGTTAGCAGAACCAAATGAGATTATGAGGCAGTGAGAATCACAGAGAAAGGCGTTCTCAGACTCGGGTGGGTTGTCCAAAAAAGGCCTGGATTGTTGGCAACAGCTGGCTGAGAACATTGACAAGAGTGAGTTTGGAATTTAAATGTGTAATTCAATGCTGATGTCCCTTTGAGAACTTCACTCAAGGCCTGGAGCTCTTAAGTGAGAAAAGCCTTTATGTTCCATCAGGTCCAGCGTCCTCTTATTTCTGGAAAGACCCATAGCCCAGAGAAGTTAAATCATTTGCCTGAGTTTACACAGTTATTGGCAAAGATGGAACCGGAAGCAAGGTCTCTTGCCCCCTAATGCCCTAATTGTGATCACAGGAAGCAAAGCTCTGTCTCTTATTTTATTAATCTCTAGGTTTAAAGATAAAGGTATTCTTAGTTACATTTACTCCCAGGTTAACATAAACCCTTCAGGGCCAGAAGTTTCTTTGGAGTTGTGGTGGGGGGCATTTCAAGAATAGATAAGTAAGATCTTCACTATTTGTTCACTCATCCGGTCATTCAACGTGCATTAATGCCTGCCTGTTGCATGTCAAGACACCGTGTGGGTTCAGGGAATATAGAGAGGAATTATCTTCTGCCCTCACAAAGTGTGGATGTTGGACTGGGAGATCCCCAGCCCCATGGGGTCGGTGGTGACCCATCACAGCACATCATGATGAGTGTGGGACAGCCACACACAGGGTTTTTAGGGAATCACAAAAGGAGGTTATCTAAGCCAGGCAGGGATGGGGTCTGGGAAATTCTTTCAGAGGTATCAGCTTATAAAATAGCCAGGTTATGGTTGCTGGCTGGAATGAACATGTTGATAATAAAGTTCACTCTGCCAGAGTTCTTGAAATATTTGAAAAAACTTGCCAGAGTATAGTCCCTGTACGGGTCAAGTTACCAAGGGTTTGATTTGCTGGCCTCCTGTGGGCCACACAAAGGAAACAGCTTATGATGTCCGCCATCAGACCTTATGCCATCATGCATGGCAACAAGGTCATTCGCCATAATTTATTTCTTCTCATGTCACTCTGCCCGTGTCCTGCTCGAACCACACAGCCTCTTCCCCATGGCTCAGACACAACGCACACACTCTTACCTCAGGGCCCGTGGACTTGTTCCTCCCTCCGGTCACTCGCCTATGGTATCTCCATATGCTCCTCATTTATTCAGGCCTCTACTCCCATGTCCTTTTGATAGGGGCGGCTTGGCTTTCCTGACTACATCATGAGAAAAAGTACCAGCAACCTGTAGTGGGTTGAATGGTGGCCTGTAGAAAAGATATGTCTACATTCTAATCCCCAGAACCTGTGGATGTGACCTTATTTAGAAAATTGGCCCTTGTAGATGTAATTAAGGATTTTGAGATGAGGATATCATCCTGGATTATTTGGAGGGGGCCTTACATGTAACGACAAGTGTCCTTATAAGAGAAAGTCAGAGGGAGGGGCGCCTGGGTGGCTTAGTCGGTTAAGCGTCCGACTTTTGCTTGGGTCATGATCTCGCGGTTCGTGGGTTCGAGCCCCGCGTCAGGCTCTGTGCTGACTGCCAGCTCAGAGCCTGGAGCCTGTTTCAGAGTCTGTCACTCCCTCTCTCTCTGACCCTCCCCTGCTCACACTATCTCTCTCTCTCCTAGAAATAAATAAAACATTTTAAAAAAATAAAAATAAATTAAAAAAAAAAGAGAAAGTCAGAGGGAGAGTTGAGACAGACAGAGAAGAAGGCCATGCGCAGGCGTCGGCAGAGGTTGGAGTGATGCAGCCACGTGAAATGCCAATAGCCGCCAGGAGCTGAAGGGGCAAGGAAGGGAATGTCCCTGACAGCTGTTGGAGGAAGGGAAGGCCTACTGATGATGTTGATTTTGGACTCTGGCCTCCAGACTGAGAGAATAAGTTTCTGTTATTTTAAGCCATCAAGTTTGTGGTAACTCGTTAGGGTAGCCACGGGAAACTAGCATACGACACGGCTCCTGCCAGTCTCTGTCTCCTTATGCTTATTCTTCGTTATCAGTACTTGACATAGTCTTCTATCTATCTGTCTATCATCATTGTCATTCATCTAAGTACACACACACACACACACACACACACACACACGCTCGAGAGCGCACATTTTTAAAATTCTCTCTCTTGAATGCAAGGGCTTTGTTTTTGTTCACTGTTAGATCACCAGCGTCTAGAACAATGCCTAGCGTATAGTAGGTGCTTAGTAGATATTGCATGAATGGATGGATAGATGTTGTATTCTGAGGCTCTGCAGGCACTTGGAATTACTTTTTTTTTCTTTTATAGTCTATTGTCAAGTTGGTTTCCATATAACACCCAGTGCTCATCCCCACAAGTGCCCTCCTCCATGCCCATCACCTCCCTTCCCCTCTCCCCACTCCCATCAGCCCTCAGTTTGTTCTCAGTATTCAAGAGTCTCTTATGGTTTGCCTCCCTCCCTCTCCTTAACTGTTTTTTTCCCCTCTCCCTCCCCTATGGTCCTCTGCTAAGTTTCTACTGTTCCACATATGAGTGAAAACATATGGTATCTGTCCTTCTCTGCTTGACTTATTTCATTTAGCATAACACCCTCGAATTCCATCCATGTTGCTACAAATGGCCAGATTTCATTCTTTCTCATTGCCATATAGTATTCCATTGTATAGATAAACCACATCTTCTTGATCCATTCGTCAGTTGATGGACACTTAGGCTCTTTCTGTGATTTGGCCATTGTTGAGAGTGCTGCTATGGACATTGGGGTACATGTGCCCCTAGGCATCAGCACTTGGAGTTACTTTTTCATCCTGTGTGTCACTGAGGAGACAGCAAGATCCCAGTTCTGGCGATACAGAGCTTTGAGTCATGGGGAGAGTCAGTGATGGAGAGATCTGGATTTAAATCATGACTCGGGAGAGCCTGGGTGGCTCAGTCGGTTAAGTGTCCGACTTCAGCTCAGGTCATGATCTCGCGGTTTGTGGGTTCGAGCCCCGCATCGGGTTCTGTGCTGACAGCTAGCTCAGAGCCTGGAGCCTGTTTCAGATTCTGTGTCTCCCTCTCTCTCTGCCCCTCCCCTGTTCATGTTCTGTCTCTCTCTGTTTCAAAAATAAATTTAAAAAAATTAAAAAAAAAATCATGACTCGGCCACTTGTTAGCTGATGACTTTGGGTTCGGAACTTCAGTTTCATTAACAGCAAAATAAACACTTTTGCCGTAGGGCTGCAGAGAATGTTAATAGCATGGCTGGTTCAGTCTCTGGTGGGTGGTGCTCTTTTCTCTCCCATTCAGGCCCTAAAACTTGCTGTAGGTAGAGACAGGAAGGATATCCTCTGTGTGGCCATTTCCTCCTGCATCAGCTGCTTAGTTTCCTGAATACGACACATCCCCTTAGGGCTAGACCTTGCCATTCTTTTTAAAGGTAGGATTTCCTTAATTCAATATAGCAAAACTGATGATTCTCTACTGTGAGATGATGGGCTCCATGGTACCTTGAATTTCCACCGTGAACACTAACTCTTACAATCACTTCATTTTATTAGCCTTTGTGCTGTGAAGAGAAAAGTAGAGGCCATTTTTACACCTGCATCATTAGGATGGTTACTGGCGTCCATCAGTATCAGACAGAACAGCCTCCTCCAGCTTGCCCTGTAGGGATAGCCTTTGAATTGTACATTTATACCTGGTAGACCCTAATATTGTTTAAAGATTATACACCCAGGCATGCACATGGATCTAGCTCTCTTTCTCAAAAATATTGGTTAAACACCCGAAGTATTAGAGATATTAGCAGTTATTATCTCTAGGCCCCTGGGTTGTTGGATAAAGCATGGTTTTAATCCTTTTCTTCACGCTTTTCTTCATTTTCCAAAATGTAAATGAAAGATGGTTCTAATTCATTTTTTCCGTCAGATAAAACCACAGGCTTTGCCTTTGAGATTTCATTCCTAGAAGTGGTTCAGAATATAAATGTTGAGGTTAGCTTCAGTGCCAGTGACTGGGGATTTTCTCTAGTCTCTGGCTGAACATGTAGAAGTTGTATTTCTCATTTCTTTTCTGTTCTTAACCCATCACAGAGACACAGACTTTCATGGTAAAGAGGAATAACAGTAACTGTTGTCTGTCAAGAAGCTTAGCTGTGATTTCCTCGATCTGCTCCTCATCTTTGCAATTTCACTGGTTCCCTTGATGAGAACTTTTCCCGAGGTCTTACACAGACTCACTGTAAAGCAGTGACTTCATCACACTTCTTTAGCTTCTAGTTAAAAATAGAATATCTCATATAATTCCCAAGGAAAATCAGTTCTGTCAAATCTCATTGTTAATTCATAAAGGGCATTTGGCTGTGCAAATAGAAGAGCATGGAATCCAATGGATGTTTTTAAAGTTATCATTTCTTACAGGAGTTTAATATGCCATCTTTGTCAACTGTGTAGGCCTGAACCAGTTAAACTTCATCCAATGGAGATACATTTGGTTTTGTGCGAATTAGGGCAGCATTTGCAAAAAGCTCTTGACAGAATATTTCATACATATTCAGTTCCAGCATCTTGTGCTTTTCTTTAAGTTTAACCCCCTTTCTTGGGAAGAAGAGGGTTTCCACCATTCATTGTAGGCAAATGTTGTTCTGTGCTTTAAAGTGGAGCTAGCATAAGTTGTTATTATGATAACGTTAATAACGCTGTTCATGTACTACATTTTGGTTGACATTTCACCCTAATGGAGAAAAATCTAAAGTTAATCTTTGGAGGAAACAAGACCAGAGTGTCTAAGCAGGTCTGGAACTGGGACTAATTATACCATAATCAGACTGACGGGCTATTAAAGATCTGATGCGAAAACCATGTCATGAAATGACAAGAAAGAATCTGTGCAAAAGTCCCGTTGAATTTTCCCCTTGTCCTTTATTTTGCAGTTTGTTCAAAAGGCTCATTACCTCAGCCTCAAAGCACAGATCCAAGATCTCTACCGTTCTGTAACTTTTATTTTTTAAGCAGCTCAACTTTTCCTGAGAGAATTGCAACAATTAGATAAGTAAGTAAGTAAATCTTTATCTTCTCTTTGCCCACGATAAGGTGCTACCGTGATGCTGGTTTAGGGGGCTGAAGCCGTTGCTGATTCTGATGTTATGCGATTAATTTTCAAGTCTGCTTATGGTTAAATTGTTGCTCAATATGGGTTGTGGCAGATTGAGACAAGCAGACGAGAGACTAGGAGCTTGGTAGAATGGGAGAGGTCTGAGCAGCAACTATTAGGTCTTTGACCAAGGTTAAATTCCTTTCATCATCCCTGGGGTCGGGAAGTGTGTCTGGTCAGGGTGTTGGTACTCAGGATCCTGGAGCCTTGTAAGGGTTCTGTGGGGGGTGAGGCAGAGCAGGGTGGTGGTGGTGGTGCATAAAACACTAGATGAACTTCTGCTTTCCTCCTGTAAGCAGCAAAAGTCAGAGGTAGGTATTCTATGGGAGGACTCCATGAATTTCTATCAGAGACAATCTAAAAATCCAAAGACCACTTAAACCCGTGTTAAAGGATGGTCAGTCATTAGTGTGATGATACTGATGAAGTCCATAGTCATGTGCCCGCTGCTCCAGAGTCTTTGTTTTAGAGTTGATTGTTGAAGTAGAAGTTTTGTAACCTCAGATTCAAGTTTCAAAATGATACTGAGAGACTGGGTGTCAAATTACAGGCTCAATATCTGAATGTGAGATTTGAGGCTGAATCTGGTCAAAGCAGAAAGGAACAGGAGATGGATTCAGACAAGAAACAGGATTGTTAAGGCAGCAGACACATTGGAAAGTCTAACTCAGAAGAGAATTCTGTGGGTGTTTGTAGGTGCAAAATGTACGCCCTGAAAATGTCCAAAGAGGATGTAACTTTCATTTGGTGGGGAGGGGAGGAAGGCACTGGTTAATTATATGGGATTTAAAGCACATTAATCCCACTCCCCTCTAACACCTCTGCCCACCCCCAGGAAGTGAAAAATTGCATGGAGAGCACACTTTAGCCCAGAATTTTGAAAAGAGATTTAATGAACTGAAAACAAAAACAAAAACAAAAAAGTCCCCCAAAACCCATTAGCTGAGCAGCAGGGTTCCTGAGATTACTGCTCAGTTACCCAGTCACTGGAGTCAGATTTGTCTTGTTTTCTTCACCTTGAGCCCTTCTCAGTGTTCTATGCAAGGGCCCGTGTCAAGATCTTGTCGTTTCTCTTTCTTAGCCAGAGATCCGCTGCGCCCTGAGTTCCTTGGGTCTCTTGGGGGATGGGGGTAGGGGGCAGCTCTCCTGTTCATCCAGCCTTCTTCCCAGCCCTGTGGCTTCTCATTCACCGGGAGCCTGCCCTCAGGGCCCAGCTGGCGCCTTGGTGTGCTCAGGACCTGCCTCATTCTACAAGGCACAGTTTTCTGCCTTGAAAGTGCTTCACTTTCTAGAGTCTGGTCTAAGATAGCAGTGGAGGGTCCTTGCAAAGGTGTGGTATCTCCAGCTCTGACCTCGCTGACTGGCTTGCCTCTTTCATCCCTGGGCTCCCTGCCCAACCCGCCAGGACCACCTTCCACACTGCCCTTCCAGCATCCCATTCACAGCTCAACCCCAAGGGTGGATGGGCAAAGGAACTCCATTTACAAATCATCTCTGTGGAAGAGGAGAGAAGAGCAGGCGACACAAAGGCACAAGTGTGGCGGGGCACCTGGTCAGTTAAGTGTCCGACTTTGGCTCAGGTCATGCTCTCATGGTTTATGAGGTTGAGCCCCATCATGTTCTCTGCTGTTATCATGAGCCAGTTTGGATCCTCAGTCCCCCTCTCTCTCTGCCCCTCCCCTGCTTGTGCTCTCTCTCTTTCTTAAAATTTAATAAACATAAAAAAAAAAAAAAGCAAAAACACAAACAACCCAAATGCTCAGGGGTGGCTTCAGCAGACACCAGAATCTTAGAGAATTGGGGATAGTCAATTCTGGCCAAACCCTCCTCACCAATTCAGAGTCTCCAAACCTATTTGCTTTATGGAGACAAATGACTCAATGAGCTCTTTAAAAATGTCTGTTGAAACATTAAAGGGAATAAATATCTGTTATAAAAAATAAGACACATGAAAGTAAAAAGTGAAAGTTGCCATTCACTTTCCTCTCCCTTAACCCCATCTCCTCCCTGGAGGGAAACACTGCTGGCCTTTGAAATGAGTTCTTCCAGATCTCTTTCTGTGCAATATGAGTGAATAGCAATTAAGTCTTTGAATTGTTATATCCACAAACGTGGAATCTGGAAGCATCTTGGGCAACCAGAATATGCCATTAATAACAAGGCCTGGAGATGTACCTCGGTTCTTTCCTTTTTTTTTTTTTTTTTTTTCCTTTTGCTTCTCTTATCCTATCTAAAAATGTGAAGTCCTGCTAAGGCTGTGCATCAATTATACCTCAATAAAAAAGCGTAAAGTCTTAAAAAATATGTCCGAAGAGAAGCTTCACTTGCTCTGAAGCTTACACACATCAAAATTCATAGTATTTAGTGCTGTCCACCCCTGCTCGGCAATCCCATCTGTATCTGTAGCCTATTGTTGAAGCATACTCTTAGCGAGGCTTATTAAAGAAAGGCTCCTGGCTTCTGATTCCAGTCTGCCTTGTGTGTTACATGTATATTTCTGGACACCTAGAAAACAATCCTAATTATTTAAAAATGAAACAAAAAAGCAGCCATCTTTCCCACACTCTCGACCTCTAAAACACCTCTAAAACCTCTTGTGAAGTAACTGCTTTGAGCATTTCCTGATTTGGTTGCTTCAGGATGGAAACAATTGTTACCTGAGTTTTCTACATACTGCAACCCTTGCTGGGTCACACGTTCTGCATCGAACGTCCTGCAGAAGTGGCCATCTTTTCTTTACCAAGATGGACCTAGCATTTCCTTTTTTCCAAGGGTCACTCCCCAGGGACCACGCATGCCTGAGTTTCTTTGTTCTAGCCTTTTGGCTAAAAAGAGGAGCTTGTTAAGGTTGGAGTGGTGACCCCAATTTATTGTTTCTTCCTAGCCAGGAAGGTGGAAGACCCTGCTAGTTTCATGGGAAATTTTTTGAGAAGGCTTTTAAATAATAACAACATAAAGGGGAAACTTCATTCTAGAATTGTGATCTGTGGCCTCCGGGACAAAGGGATGTCAAGGAAGCCTGGGGCATGCAAGTGGGTTCAGGGGAATCTCATCAAGAAAAAAACCTTGGAAAGAGGCTCCAAGGGATTACTGCAATCTTTTTTTTTTTTTTTTAACATTCATTTATTTATTTTCAGAGAGAGAGTGAGAGAAAAGAAAAAACATGAGGGGAGAGAAAAAAACAGAGAAGAGAGCCGAACCCTAAGCAGGCTCCACGCCATCAGCACACAGCCCTATGTGGGGCTTGAACTCATGAACTGTGAGATCATGGCCGAGATGAAGAGTCAGAACTTAACTGAGCCACCCATGCATGCCAGAAGTTCTTCAATCTTAAGTGCTACTGTTGAAGGAAACTTGGGTTTTTCTAGCATAATCTCCATGTTTTATAAATGAGAGGGAGAAGGCACAGAGGAGGGGAGGAGACTCGTCAATAGCCCCAGAGCTGGAATAAGAGGCCAGGTCTCTAGCTCTCCACCCAGGACACCGTTTAGTGCAGCCAGCCGCCCCTCTGTCTGTGACCCCTCTAAATTCCAAGCTTTTGCTTCAGAACTGCGAATCAAGTTGTATATATTGCTATTTGTACATCATTCACAGTGCTCATGTTTGAAATGATGCTTTCTTTAAGAGTTTTATTTATGGCTGCCTAATATCTCCCACAGCCACTTTGGGCCTTTGATGTGGAGTCCTGTCCAGTCAGAGGGCACAGGGCTCCCAGAGGTAGGTACCCCTGCTTCAGAATAAAGAGTGCTAGACGTGCAGATACCCTGCTTGGGGAAAGTGGCCAGAGCTGGGCCCTCTGCTGTGGTCTGTGCCACTTCTCATGCTCCAGGCCATGTGCTGCTGGTTGGGACCTATAGCAGCTCCTATCAAAACTTGCTTCAAGTCAGCAGGGAAAGATGGACTATTCAATAAATGGTCTTGGGGTGACTAACTAGCCATGCCATTAAAAAAAATGCACTGCTGCCTTTTTATTCCTTATACTGAAACACATTCCAGATGGGTTACAAACGTAGGTGTAAGAACGTGAAGTCGTAAGAGTGTTGGAAATAAACATGAAAGAATTTTTTTTGAAACATGAAAGAATTTTAAAGTTTAATAATCCCATGCTGGGGCCAGAATTTCTGAGGCTGAGACACAAAACCTAGAAGCCATAAAAAAAGAGACTATTAAGTTTGACTGTATAAATAATTTAAATTTCTGCAGAGCAAAGAATTACCATAAAGGAATTCAAAATACAAATAAGGCTTAAAAAAATTATATCTATCCATCCATCTATCTATCTCAGAGACAAAGAGCTAATTTATTGAATGTCTTTTTATTTTTTTATTATTATTATTTTTAAATATTTTTGTTTATTTCTAGGAGAGAGAGAGAGAGACAGCATGAGCCAGGGGAGGGTCAGAGAGAGAGGGAGATACAGACTCTGAAACAGGCTCCAGGCTCTGAGCTGGCAGTCAGCACAGAGCCCGACGCGGGGCTCAAACCCACGAACCGCGAGATCATGACCTAAGCAAAAGTCGGACGCTTAACCGACTAAGCCACCCAGGCGCCCCTGAATGTCTTTTTAAAAAGTTTTACAATTCAGTAAGAAAAGGATCTGCAACTCTATAGAAAAATGAGCAAAAGGCAGCGAAAAGCAGACAAAAGAAATCCAAGTGATTTATAAACAAAGAAAAAAGGTCAAACACGCGAATAATGAAACAAACACTAACTAAAACAGCAGCAATATCTTTTTACTATTAGATTGTCACAGATCAGAATTTTTTTAAATAAGTTTTTAAACATTTTTGCTTAATGTTTATTTATTTTTGAGAGAGAGATACAGAGTGTGAGTAGAGGAGGGGCAGAGAGAGAGAGAGTAGGAGACACAAACTCTGAAACAGGCTCCAAGCTCTAAGCTGTCAGCACAGAGCTCGTCATGGGGCTTGAAGTCAGGAATTGTTAGATCATGACCTAGGCCAAAGTTGGATGCTTAACCAACTGAGCCACCCAGGTGCCCCAGGAATTTTTTTAAAAATAATAACAGTTTAGGCATCAGGAAAAGAGGTGCTCAGATACAGGTAGGAGACATGTAGGTTGGTGTGACCTCTTTGGAAGGAAAATTGACAATATTGATGAAAATTTTAAACTCAAATACATTTCATCCTGGCAATTTCTTTGTAAAAAATTATGCAAAGAGATTTATGTAAAAGGATGCTCGTCACAACACTGTTACACAAAATCACATAAATGATTTTCCATACCGAGTTGGCTACATCAATGATGTACCTTCCCGTGATGGAATGCTGTGCAGGATGTAGATCTATTGCCCCATAGGTGAGAGGACATGTGTACAGGCACAGTCTTTGCAGCATTGTTTGTAAGTTGCAAAAGATGGAAGGGACCATCCAGGTGTCCTTCAACAAGGGTCCGATTAAGTAGCTGGTGGTCCCCTGCACTGATAGGAAGCCATTGCCAGAGAGATGAGAGCAGGTGTCCAGAGCCACGCTGTTAGCATGGTGATCATAGAGACACATACATGTTTGTGTGTGATTTGAGCACCTGGGGAAGAAATCACAGGAAGGGGATGACATGCCTGCTTCTGGGGAAAAGACCATGGGGTCTGGGGAACAGAGTAGAAAGGGGAGATCTGCTTTTCATCATGGACTTGTTTATACCTGGGACCTGTATGTCACGCTCTTAAAAATGAGTGTTGATCCCAATGAGTTTTAATTGACATTTACCATATTAAACACTGAAGCTGAGAAAGTTTGAAAGCACAAGAAAATAAACACACTCCATCATCAGAGCACTGATGACATTAAGGAATGGTGTAGCTTGAAAAACTTCACTGTATACTAGTTGAGAGATTAAGAATGAAAAGCATAAATAACATCTTGGTATTCTTATGAAAGTTGTTCTGACTTCATGAACCCCACCCCCAGGGGTCCCTGGCCCGCACTTTGAGAAGCATGTTGCAATGAATGACACAGACACTCATAGATGGTGCAAAAACCAAGCCTGCTGACCAGGGCTCCTGACACCAGGACTAGGCTGGTGCCCCAGTGAAATGCTATTTCCTGGTGTCTCTTCTTCCCCTGGGCCAATGACAAAGAACAATGGACACTCTCGGCCCCCACCCCTCACCTACCCCCTCCTTCAGCTGCAGGGCTCGTGTGTGACTATGTACTGTAACTTTGGAAGGTGGCATCACCAGGCGCATTATTTCTTGGCCTTAGAGGCAGGCATATGACCACTAGGCCTGGGAGCCCAGCCCTGACTTTCTCTTCAAGATGATGCTGACAAAATTTGTGGGGTTTGGCTCTAGAGCAGAGCCTATCTGGAAATGGGATTTGGGGTCTAAGACTTTAGAGAGATTTTTTTTTTTTTTAAATATAATTTATTGTCAAGTTGGCTAACGTAGTGTGCTCTTGGTTTTGGGGGATTTAGATTCCCATGATTCATTGCTTACGTACAGTAACCAATGCTCATTCCAGCAAATGCCCTCCTCAATGCCCATCACTCATTTTCCCTTCTCCCCTGCCTCCCCCCCCCAACCCCATCAACCTTCAGTTTGTTCTCTGTATTTAAGGGTCTTTTGTGGTTTGGCTCCCTCCTTCTCTGCTTTACAGCCTAGATAATAGCTGACCTTGGGAAAAATATCTTGCCTGGTTGACAGAAGGACTCAGCCATGGCCTGTCACAACGTCTCTTAGGTGGCAGGGTGGGGGAAGCCCGGCCATGCTCTTTCAGCTGCTCCCTTTTGATCTGACTTCAGCATTGCAATTTCTGCCTCAAGTTGGCAGCAATAGAGTCAGGGGTTGGGGGGGCTGGGGAGGAGGCGTCCCTAATGGTCTTGAGCAAGACTTGGAGGAATGAGACCGTGGAACGGTTGGGATAGGCATCTCACTCTGGGTACTTTGCTCACATTTGCTGACTTCAACCTCGCAATCACACCTTGAGGTGGCTATTATTACCTCTACTTTACAGATAAGATGATCTTAGGGAGGTTAATTCACGCCCATGATCACCCAGCTATTATGTTGTGGAGCCGCATTCTATTCTGTCTGACTCAGTGCCCATGGTCTTAACCATTCAGAAAGACTGCCCAGAAACCTTCACCTAGAAGGCTCGTGTGAGTTTCGCTTCTTTGCCCTACCCAGTTTTGGAAGGAACCATCCAGAAACCCTTTATCTCTTGGGAGATAGTACAGGTAAAAAAATGTGATGGGGCAGGAGATTGGACATGTGCCTTTCTTTGAATTCTTGATAAAGTTTTATTGGCAGGTAATTCTAGACAAAACAGCCTCATTACTTTCATTATCCTGTCTGGAGAACTGAGGAATTTTGGTTCAAGTCAGGGACTGAAAAAATGAAATCCTCAGGGTTCTTGGGACCACATCTTTGTTGTTCTGTGACCTCAACACATCCCTGACTCTCTCTGTGATCTTTGACTCATCTGTAAAACACTTTGGACTAAGAGGTTTTTTCTCCTTAAATAAGACAACACAATTCCCAAGTACATTCCCAACTCCATATTAAATTCCAAATTTAATATGAGTGGTAAGATTGGGTCTAATTCATTTTGCATAGAATTACCTGCAAAAAAAGTCATCATGACTTCAAAATTGACTATTGGGGTGCTGATTCTTTTTCTTGGCATAATTGTTTTCTTTGTTTTTAGTCTTTTAAATTTTTAAAAATGTTTATTCTTGAGAGAGAGAGAGACAAAGACAGAACATGAGAAGGGGAAAGGCATAGTGAGGGAGAGACACACAGAATCCGAAGCAGGCTCCAGGCTCTGAGCTAGCTGTCAGCACAGAGCCTGATAAGGGTCTCGAAGTCACGGGCCATGAGATCATGACCTGAGCCGAAGTCAGATGCTTAACCGACTGAGCCATCCAGGTGCCCTGGCATAATTGTTTTCTGACGAACTTGTGCAGTGGTATGCCACAATCCTTCACTTTATGTTTGGTTTTCATAGTACCCTCATAAAAGAGTTTGGGTTGTTTTTTGTATTTTGTTTTTGCAAAAATATTCCAAGCTGTTATCAGTTTTCTCAAGAGTTTCAGCCCAGTCCTTTGATATTTAAATGATCTCTTTTGAAGCCCCTATCCTGTCATCACCCTCAGATTTTCTCTTCTTCAGTTGTTAGTTGATGTAGCTTTTCCAGATTCTCATTTGTTAATATGGCTTTACGTGTCTGGTTTGAGCAGCTTGCCAATAACACTTTCACCCACTTCGCAGAAAGTTTGTTTTCCCTCACATTTACCATCGCTTTGCATTTTTGCACATATGACTTGCAAAATAGTCTGCAGAGAACATTCTTCCCTTGGAGGGAACTGGCTAGTGTAGAAAGGAGAGGGATGGCTCACAAGGTATAAAATAGAAAAGTGGCCAGTTCTTTTAGTGAATGTTTTGTGTTATGATAACTTTTGCTCTCTGTGTGCAACTTCATAATTGAAACTTGGGTAGTAAATGCTCATCTAACAGGCTCCATGGGAAAGTGTCCAGCCACATACTGGACAAGAAAGAGCAAATAGGTATCCCCAGTGTACCTGCTCCAATCGACTGCTAGTACTTGTCTGAAACATTGTGTTGAGAAGGATCTTGAGACTCTTCCCGGCCTTTCTCCTTCCTTCCTTCCTTCCTTTCTTCCTTTCTTCCTTTCTTCCTTTCTTCCTTTCTTCCTTTCTTCCTTTCTTTCTTTCTTCTTTCTTTCTTTCTTCTTTCTTCTTCTTCTTTTTTTAATGTTTTATTTATTTCTGAGAGAGAGAGAGAGAGAGCATGAGCAGGGGAGGGTCAGAGAGAGAGGGAGACAGAGCATCTGAGGCAGGCTCCAGGCTCTGAGCTAGCTGTCAGCACAGAGCCCAATGTAGGGCTCGAACCCACAAACTGTGAGATCATGACCTAGCTAAAGTCGGATGCTTAACCGACTGAGCCACCCAGGCGCCCCTCTTTCTGGCCTTTCTTAGGAAAAGTAGTACAATTGATTGACATGTTTGATGACATGGAGGAATTGTGTGGCAGTCTGTGTGCTGACAGGGCCTACACTAAATACTCAGCAATTGCCAGTTTTTCTTTCTTACAATGTACCATTGTTGGGGGGAGATTAAAAAAAAAAAAAGAAAGGAAAAATGATGATCATTACTTAGAAGTAGTTCACCTCTGAGAAAAGACAAACAGAAACTGGAGTTGGTTGACCATTTATTCTGGGTGTACCTGCTTTGGCTGCTTGGCCAGCCAGATGGCAAAAGAGAAGTCTAGCGGTTATTAAGAACACAGATGACATTTTTGTTGTGATGAGTTTTGCTTCCCTCTGCTATCTAGCAAGCGTGGAAATGTAGATCTAAAACAAGGGATTGAGATAAAGCAGAAATGTTACCTCTTGTTATAACCCAGGCTCTGGAGTCAGACAGATTTGGGTTTAATTCCAGTTCCAACATTTATTGAATGGCCATAGGAAACTTGCTAAATCAGTCTAGACCTCAGTTTCCTCATTTGCAAAATGGGAATAATGACAGTAGGTGGCTCCCTGGGTTGTTATGAGGACTACTTGTACACTTGCAGCAATTTCCTGCTTCCGGAAATGGCGTATTGAGTTTCTCTCCCAGGAAATGTGCATGAGGCATAGTTAAGGGTAATGTATGCAAAGTGCCAGAGAGTTTAAGTGCCACCTAAACCATACATCAAAGTCTTGCCCCTAGGGTCACCCAGATGTCACTGAAGCCACAGAGAGAGCTTACAGAAACAAAAGAAGCCGATGAACCAGTGGGGTTACTGCTGAGGACTGTTGACAGTCTCCTTCCTGTTTCTCTCCAGGAATGTGGTTGCTGCTCAAGCAATACTCCCATCTCCACTAATGATCTTAAAAGCTAATCAGAAGATACCAAGAAATACAGCATTCTCAGCATGCCTAACCTTTGCTGAACTCTCTTAAATGCTTTTGTTTGAGGGAAAGTTGTTTTAATTCAAATCTATTCAGTCTTTCAGTTTCAATCTTCTCTGTTTCACTCAAGCTAAAGGTATCCTTATTCTCTAGCCTGGGAGGGAGCCCCAAGGTCAGTTTCATTTGCACTAAAAAAAAAAAAAAAAAAAAAAAAAAAAAAGCAGGGAGATGAGGGGGATAGGGGCTGAGATGCGAGAGGGAAAAGGTTCATTATTTTATGGTCACAGACTCAATGGGTTGTTTGTTTTACCATCTCATTTTGAGATTTTTCTTATTGACCTGAGGAGTCAGATATTTCAGGAGCAAAAAATCAAAGGATTCAGAAGCAGAGGGGAGAAGATTGAACAGGTCGCAACTTAAAATATCAATAATGACTTTTATAGTCGAAGGATAGTAAGATCAATTCTGTGAACATTGAGTACCCTCCTAACATAAATCATCGATGAGCACCCTTTGTGAATCTGCCTCATGCTCCATGTTAAAGTACAGGGGTGTCAGTTATAGGGCAGAGTGACCAGAAGTGGGAGGGAGCATGCCTTCCAGGCATCAAGGTGCTGGTATCCGGTACAACCATTTTCTGACCTCTTGAGAAACAGACTAGGCATCTCCTAGCCTGGGCTCTGTCACTATCTAGCTGTAGGACACGTGGTCATACATTTCAATGCTTTAGGCTCCTCGTCTGTAATGTAGACGTAATAGTGGGGCTATTATTAGGCCAGGCTCAGCTCTGCCAGTTGTGCTTCCACTCAATAGTGAGGAATCAGTTATGACGAATGGTCAGCATTTAATAGTTTAGTGTCTCCACTTTAGGAAATAAGGGACTTGCCCAGGGACACATGGTAACAAGAAGAGCCAGGGTTTAAGCAGACCTTTGAATGGACAATATCCCTTTCTTGGTTTAGTACATGGCCCTGATCTTCCAGGTGGAAGTCATAGGTACCTTGAACAGTGGCTGCTTGACCAGAACAAAAGCAGAGTAATGATCTTGGAAGGTCGTGGTGCAGCCTCTTTGGAAAAGTAAGCAAAAGGAAAATTATGCTACCAACCACAATTTTTAATTTTCTTTTAATGTTTATTTGTTTTTGAGACACAGAGCACAAGCTGGGGAGGGGCAGAGAGAGAGAGGGAGACTAGATCTGAAGCAGGCTCCAATCAGAAGCAGAGAGCCGATGCGGGGCTCGGACTAATGAACTGTGAGATCATGACCTGGGCCAAAGTCGGATGTTTAGCCAACTGATGTTGAACCACCCCAAGAACAATTTTTAGAAGAGGATCATTACCCTATGTTAATTGGACAAATAGTTTTTTGTTTTGTTTTGTTTTTAAATTTTACATTGCACAGGCTTTCTTTGCATCATCTATATTCCTATGGGCCTTGGCCTTCTACGGACAAAACTCGAAAATGTGACCACACGTGGAAGAAGAGGCACCTGTACTGTTCTTTCAGGGGTGAAGCTGAAGCCAGGCCCTCCTCCTCTGCGTCTCCATCATTGCCTACACCATCTTGGTGTGGCCCAGGGGCTGTTGCTCGCTCTCTTGCCCGGTGAGTGCAAGAGGGCTCTGTGCTGGCTATAATATTACTCCTTGTTTAAAGCAAACCAGCACTTTGCTACCCAAATCTTCCTAGCTTTTATTTTTGCCTAACTTGCCCTAAAGCTTTGCATTTTAAACTTTCGTGTGCACGCAAACTTCCAGAAATCCTGTTCATTCTGGGTCAGTAGGTGTGAGTTGGGGTCTGAGAGTTTCCCTTTGCATCAGGCTCCTGGGAGGTGCCCCTGCAGCTGACCACACTGATTACAAATAAAATGTACCAGCTCTTCTGGCCAGGGTAAAATGGAGCATCTTGAAGCCATATGGTTTTCAAAGAGATTCTAATAATAATAAAAATAAAATAATGAGCTCTGCCAACCATGCACAAAACAGTTTACTAAAATGGTCTCCTCTTTAAAAACACTCTCCCCCCTTCCAGTGTCCCAAAAATGCATTTCTTTTTTTTTTTTTTAATATTTTTATTTATTTCTAGGGGAGAGAGAGAGACAGCGTGAGCAGGGGAGGGTCAGAGAGAGAGGGAGACACAGACTCTGAAACAGGCTCCAGGCTCTGAGCTGGCAGTCAGCACAGAGCCCGACTCGGGGCTCGAACCCACGAACCGTGAGATCATGACCTAAGCGAAAGTCGGACGCTTAACCAACTAAGCCACCCAGGCGCCCTCCAAAAATGCATTTCGAGTCAGCTGCTATGCCAAGATTTTTGATGGACTCTCTTGCCTTGTATTTTATTTCTACATGTGCTTTTATCAGCTTTTACCTAGTACTTCAAATGTGGGTCTTTCAGAGAGCAGTGCCTCTGATTTGATCTCCAAGTTAACCAGAGGCTGCTGAGAGCTGGCCGATTAGGGCTGACATTCTCGTGTCTCTGCCTTATAGTGAGCTCTGGCCTTGGTTGCTCTGTGTAGTTGTGAGATTGGACTCATGGAACCATGATTTCCTGACCGTGGGCTCAGTGCCCCTCTCCTTAACGCCAGTGATAAGCTTCATCCAGCACTTGATCGAACCCGAGCCCTCTCTGTTTTTCTCTGCAAGCCAATGGACTTTGGCTGCTAGCACATGGTCTGGAATTTTAGCCTTGGTGTTTCTCATATTTTCATTTCCTTCTTGGAAGATCTCAGCAACTGCTGGCCTGCTTCTGTCAGTCTGCTGTGAACATTCCTTCAGGGGGTCACTATGGGAAGTTTGGTTACTTCATAATTTCCTCATCCGCATCCCCTCCCTGCCCACCCCAGCTAAAAATGCAGCAAGAAGTTGGAAGACCCTCAGAGAGAAATCTGCAATGTGGCTTTATGGATACTGGCTTAATATCCAGGTAGTACTTTCCTACTGAGTCTCAAAGCTGCAATCAAATCCCTTCCCGCCACTGTTCTGATGCTACCCGTTGCATAGTTTCGAGAAGCTCTGCACGGAGATGGAGAAAGAAGGCATGGGGTGAATTCCCTCTTAGGTCTTCATGCCTGTGGTGCAAACTTGGTGCCATGGCAACCACTTGATCCTGGAGATAGGTCTACGAAGGGCCTTCCTGTAGGTCAGCAGCATCACCGCTGGACCACGATAGGGACAAAATAATTAAATAAGAGTGTCTTGTCAATCACTGAGATCTGTCACTTTTCAAAATGCTTTCCTTGCGCAGCCTCTCCCCATCATTCCTGCTGCCAGCAACCACCCTGGTTCAGCCCTCCTCCCTGCACCCCCTCTCCCGTGCCTTGGGGCCTGCGCTTCCTCAGCACACACTTGCAGGGAAAGTTCCCTAAAGTACTGTTCTCCTTGTGCTATTCCTCCACTTAGATGGCTCCACATTGCCTTGGAGATGGAGCCTGAATACTGCTGCACATTTCAGGGACTGTGCAATGTGATGTTCCCTGGTTCATCAGCCACATTTCCCGCCACCCCGAGGCGGCTCAGGCCCACCTCTCCTTGCTCTCTGCTGTCTGAGGCTGTGCCTCAGGACTCTGCGGTTACCCTTTCTTTCTCTTTTATTAAAAATTTTAAAATGTGTATTTATTTTTGAGAGAGACAGAGCATGAGCAGAAGTGGGGGGGGGGGGAGAGAGAGAGAGAGAGAGAGAGAGATACAGAATCCAAAGCAGGCTCCAGGCTCTGAGCTGTCAGCATAGAGCTTGACACGGGGCTCGAGCTCATGAACTGTGAGATCATAACCTGAGCCGAAGCCGGACGCTTAATCGACTGAGCCACCCAGATGCCTCAGCGGTTGCCCTTTCTGCCCAGCTTTCTTCTTCCAAAGCTCCTCAGTCACCTCGTCCTTCTGCTTCCTGGTTCTTGGCACACTTGTCACTAACGTCTCGATTGCATAGTTGTTTGTTGTCTGTCTTCCTCAACAGACCCACGCCCTGTGAGGGCATTAGTCTGCCAGGGCCGCGGTAACGAAGTACCACAGACCAGGTGGCTTAAACAACGGACATTTTCTCACAGTTCTGGGGGCTCAAAGTCCAAGTTCGAGGCGTCAGCAGGTTTGGCTTCTCCTGAGGCCTCCCTCCTTGCCTGCCAGACGGCCGCCTTCTCGCTGGGGCCTCACGTGGCCGAGCCTCTGTGTATGTGTCTCCCTGGTGTCTTCTTGTCCACATGTCCTCTTATAAGGACACCACTCAGGTTGCCTTACGACCCACCTTAATGGCCTCCTTTTAATGTACGCACCTCTTTAAAGGCTCTATCTCCAAATACGGTCACGTTCTGAGGAACTGGGGGTTGGTCTGCACCGTATGAATCTGGGGGCACGCAACAGCCCGTAAGCACCCTCCTTCCCTCTCACTTGTGTATGCCCAGCATCTAGCCCTGTGTCCGGCTCATGGAAGGCAGGCCTCAGCATAGGTTTGTGGCTGAATAATTTTGTGAAAGAAGCTAGTGTTTGTCTCTGACGTGTCCTGTCCCTCGTCCCTCGAATCATCTGAGGCCTGGTCCAGCCTTGTGCCACCTGGGAGGACTTTCCAGGCCTGGGTGACTTCCTTGTCTGAACTTCTCTGGCCTACACTTACGCACACGCACATGCCAACTCTTTTAGGGGTATTAGCCTTGACCTCTTAGCTGGAGTGCATAACAGGTGCTGTGCCCCCCTCCCCACAGACCAGATGCAAAGAGGGTGCTCTAAAACAAACTCTCTTCCCCTAGACAAATGTGTGGGTGATTTTCCCTTAGGAACGATCTAGATCGCTGAGGTGGTCCTTGAGGGAGCTCCACCAGGTCCAGGGAAAGGGACCACACAGACTCACCCCGTCCCCAGAACACAGCTGGAGGAGAAGCTGTGGGTTTGGGGACTTTAACCCATAAACCGCATTTCCTTTGTCCTGGAGATCATCACAGACCAAGACGGAAAACCCCACTCATCGGCCTTTCCCAAATAACAAATTGACCCATTTTATGATCTGAAAGCATTTAAAATCTGGGTGACTTTTGTTTTCTTTCCAATGGTTATTCTCTTGCCAGCCTCAGGAGCATGTCCTCTGAAATTCAAAGGGTTAAGCCTGGTTATATATTGAACTCATTCCCCAGCAACTTAATTATTGACCCAGCTTGTAAATCATTCATAGCTTTCCAGAGGTATCCATATACTTCTGCTGGCGGCAAATGGTACCCTGGGCTATTTGTGGAATGGAGGCTGGGGTCAGGGAGAGTGTGAAAAATTAAGAATAACAACACTTCCTTTTCTCCCTGAACTTTAACTGCCCTTTTAAATACAGCTAATGCTTTCTTCCTTCACCACCTGCTCCGAGAATCTAAGTTTACTGCCAAGAAGGCTGTAGTCTCACTCACCATTCTCCTCCACGCCATGCCACCCCAAGGACATCAGGTAACTTCAGTTTCCTCTAGGAGTGAAGTAGCTGAGGCCAGCCATCTTGCCTCGAGTGTCTCTGGGTTACAGCCAGGGCTTTAGGAATGTAAAGTCTTAACGTTTTAAGTAACCCTTCTAATTGTATCTGTTAGGGGCTGCATAAGAAGCAAGGGCTTTCAGCCGGCCTGCCAGTGGGGCGTTCAGGCGGGTTTGCGGTTAACCAAGGCCACACACCCAGTAAGCAACAAGATGGAGTTTAATTGTAGTGGTGTCTGGTGGGGGCCCCCTGCACCCCTGTGGTGTCAGGTATCAGCCAGGCCTGCTCGCTCTCCAGTGAGAGGAGAGGTCCAGTCAGGTCTCACCGGCTGGCTGCAGGGTTCAGCTTCAATGCCTGTGAAAACAGACACCAAAATAATCAAAGTGCTGCATTCCTGTGTCTAAATGGCAGCTAATCCCCTCTTTTTGAAGGAGCAGAAACCACAGGTGACAGTCAAGCCCTGGGTGCAATCAGCTGTTTGGTTCATTTGTCCCCGAGTCCAGTAGTTCTCAGAGTCGAAAGGAACCTTAGAGACGCCTCAGTCTGTCCCACAGGTGAAGAAGTGGAGGCTGGAGTGTGTTCAGGGGCTGCTTCTGGTCACCACTTGTGAACAAGCTGGACCCCAGTTCTGCTATCTTCCAGGCTAGGGCTTTCCTTCCGTCATGCGGTAAGTTGTTCTCAAATGGGTTAGGTAAGCCCTCTTGACTCTAGAGTGTCAATTAATATAAGCTGGAAATAGGCCTCTTTCATTAAACCTGGAAAAGAAATGAATGGCAAGAGCCTTTTTAAAGTAAACAATAGAATATTTAAAATGCCAGAAGATGATGTCACTATTTACCAAAGCTGCAGACAAATGGTTCTCAACTTGTGCAGTGCACACGGTCTGGTGCCCAATCGGTTCCAGCCAAGCTTGTCCGGAACCACGGCCCTTCCCTACCTCACTGCTCCCCTTAAGTCTCTTTGCTTCTGTTCGAAGTGTAGTTGATTGGGGGCGGGTGGGGAAATCCAAGAGAAGAGTTTTCCCTGGGAATTTTTAACAAGCTTTGAGTGTTTTACAAGCATCCTTGCAGGCTTCACTACAAGATGCCCTGTGATCGCCTGTCCCCTTGTAGAAGCTTCTAGGAGCCTGAGATTGCAAAATCAAATTTTGTTGGTAAACAGCTAAGAGCTGCTTCGTATCAACCCGCCACTACTTTTCTCGGTAACCTCGTGTTTTTTACCTTTGGAGAATATTTGTTAGAGATAAGCAAATCATTTTTCTAAAGTTTGCTCTTAATTGGTACCACTTCTGGTCAGTTGTTTTTCATATATTAATAACTCATTTAATATTCATGAAAACCCTACAAGGTGGGTTTTCTCATCCTCAATTTTCAGATGAGGAAACTGAAGCTCTGTACAGGTAGGTGGCTTTCTCGAAGTTACCTAATTAGTAGTATCACTAAGGCTATCTTCATTCCACCATACCTCTTTAGCAAATCACAGTATCCTAGGATTCAAAATAAAAACAAAATTCTTGACCTTAATTTACAACCCTGCTTAGTTAAGCAGGTGACCAGAGAAGGTTGGTGACTATCAGGAGAGTCCTGTGCCTATACATTGTGTATACGTTGTGTATACGTTGTGTATGTGTGTATGATGGACTGAATGTTTGTGTCCCTCCCCCAGTCCATATGTTGAAATCTGAAATCCTAACCTCCAATGCGATGGTATTAGGAGGTGGGACCTCTAGGAACCCTCATGAATGGGATCAGTGTCCTCATAAGGATAGACGTGAGAGCGCTTTCTTCTTTCTCTTTCTCGGCTGTGTGAGGACACAGGGACAAATTGGCTGTAAACCAAAAGGAGGGCTCTTTTTTTTTTTTTTAATATTTTTAAAATTTATTTCTAGGAGAGAGAGACAGCGTGAGCAGGGGAGGGTCAGAGAGAGAGGGAGTCACAGACTCTGAAATAGGCTCCAGGCTCCGAGCTAGCAGTCAGCACAGAGCCCGACGCGGGGCTCGAACCCATGAACCGCGAGATCATGACCTTAGCGAAAGTCGGACGCTTAACCGACTAAGCCACCCAGGCGCCCCAAAAAGGAGGGCTCTTAATAGAACTTGACCATGTTTGTACCTTGATCTTGAACTTCAGCCTCCAGAACTGTGGGAAAGAAATGTTTCTATTGTTTAAGCCACCATAAGCCACCTGGTCTATGGTAATATGTTACAGCGTCTCCAATCAGACTAAAACTACATATACTTATACCTGTCATCATCGTCATTTCCTCTCTGGGATGGAGTCCGGGTTGGCTTGAGAATGAAGTCCATGACTGTGGCTGCAAGCTTTGTCAGTGCATTCACTGGGCAGAGCTGTGGGCCCTTGAAGCATATGATTGTGCTGAGTTGTTCTGGGGGGCAGGTGGTAGGAACGTCTTGTTTACTCCCAGGGTTCTGCGCGTCTTGCCCTGGCTTAACCAGTTCGCATAAGGTTATGAACTCAATGTAAGGGAGGCTTTTCCAGATGAAATTATCCTATTATTAAATTTCTTAATTTTAACAGTGTGAGTAATGGAGACAATGTTAGATAAATTGCAGGCGGGTCAGAGAAAACAATATCCTCTCTCACATAAAGGCTACACCCTAACTCCAGCGTGGGAAGACACCATACAGTCCATCCCTCATTAACCCCATGTACGATGCCAGCTCTAGGGCCACGCCAATGTGGCACAGATGAAAAAAGCTACCTGAATGTACACCAGAAATGCCACTGCAGGCTGTTAAGCTCTTGCTGTTCTCTCCATGCTTTTTTGTCTGCCGGTAGTTTGCCCGAGGTTCCAACCCCTGGCTCGTGACTAGACCTCTCTCCGCAGCCAGCTCTGATACTCCTGCCAAGCTGGGCAGATGAGCCCAGCAGTGCTCATTCCTCAAGGGGCTCTGGACCATCCCAGCCTCCTCCTGGGCCCCCAGAGTGCATGCATAAGAACGCCGTTTTACTTACAATTTTGCTTTAAAAAAATTATACAACTGACTTCGCAAGTGCTGGAACTCTGGTGTGGCCCTAAGAGCTGGCATTGTACCCGAGTTTATGAGGGGTGGACTGTCTGGTGACTTTTCCCATCCTGGAGTTAAAGTGCAGCCTCTACATGTGGGACAATATTGTTTTATCTGACCCACCTGCAATTGATCTAACATTAAATCTCTATTCCTTACACTGTTGAAATTAAGAAATATAATTGGATACCCATCAGGATTTATACTTTATTATTTTGTTGTTACTTGTTATTTGTTGCTTTTGTTAAATCTGGCTTTCTGTTGCCTTGATTTCCAAAGCTATTTAATACCTTGTACTTACTATTTTATATCTTCTATTTACTCTCTTATGGTAAAGAAATATATCAACCAAAAAAGATGGTTGGAAGATATGTTTTTATCAGTGTGTGGTCCTGGATTCATTTCTGTCTCCAAATTGGGTTCCCTACCCATGGTCTCAGTATAAATTAAGTTCTCTTATCTTTATCTGGCAGGGAGGGTCCTCAATAGAATAAGGATTATCATGTGGGAATGTCTGCAGCTTTCCTCTCTTTCCCAGATAGCTGACAATAATGCTATAATGGTCTGCCCAATTTCCTCCCTCCTTTCCCCTCCTGAAAATGAGGTGTTTTTATTGCTTTTTTAATCACTGGGAGAGGGGTTGTATCAATGTACATGATCAGGAGATAGAAAGAAGAGAGGAAGTAAAGCAAGGAAAGACACAGCATGGGGCTGGCTTGGAGAGAGATGCTTGAGAACAGCAGATATGAGTAAAATGGGCGGAGAAGGAAGAATCCATGAATGCTGGTGTGCCTTCTCTTCATGGTTTCCAAATAAAGAATCTGAGTCTTTGAAATTCCTTTTTTTTGTGCTGAGCTGTACTTCTTTCACCACAATACCACTATTAGACTAAACCATGTGAATCCTGGCTTTCTTCAGGTCATATGTGAAAAATATTCCTGTGTCCTCTCCATTTTTAGGGCTTTCCACTACTTTGCTCCAATGAATTCAGAGACATGAGGTTACGATCACAAGTGTCATGATTTTGGCTCTCTTAGGTGGATCCAGTCTTTTGGATGCGTCTATGAATTCTGGACAGAATTCATCTCTCATGAATCTGATGAGCCTAAGAGGAATTGCTTCATTACCATGAAAAAGAAGCTTCCTAACTGGAGTTGATTTAAATAGTGAGGACATGGGGAACTTACTCCAGATGCATTGACTATAATATCTGTTAGATAAGCTTCAAAATATTTCAGATTTATTCCATCGTTTTGTCTGGAGAATCCTCTGAGGACCACACCTTGTAGAAATGTAGTCGCAATGATTTTTTTTAGAGGAAATGGTGATTTTGCTGGTGTTCTTTCAAAAAAATTTTTTTTTTTAATTAGAGAAAACTCTACTGCCATAAGTTGTCAGAAAGATGTGGTGCTATATTTATTTATATAGAAATATGTTCAGCATTTCCCCCCTGTATGTTTTACTAGGGAAGTTGTTTATGTTATTTATCAAGTTCAAAAATGCATTCTTAGGCAACATTCTCCAACTCAGCCTGTCAAGTATGCTCACAGAGTTCTGGAGGTACCTTGTGCTTCTCAGAACTGCCAAGAGCTGCCAACTTGAGACTTCTTTCTCATTGTTTGTTTGTTTGTTTATTTTTGAAAGAGAGAGAGCATGAGGGGGAGAGGTACAGGAAGAGAGAGGGAAAGAGGATCCATAGATGGCTCCATGCTGACCGTAGAGAATCTGAGGCGGGGCTCGAACTCATGAACTGTGAGTGAGATCATGACCTGAGCCATGCTGAGGTGCTCAACTGACTGAGCCACCCCAGCACCCCTTCTTTCTCATTCTTGTGGAAATGGTGTGCTCTCAATGTGTCGACAACTAAATGACTGACATCTGGGATTTTCCCCTTGTTCACTGTTCAGGCGTTTGTCATTCCGGCAGGAAGTTTGTGAAAGACAAGTTCTAAGTGATTAACAAACTGGAAGCACATTTAGGTTTGGTGTTTAAAGTTTCCCCAGTTCATTTCTGAATAGAAAATAGAAATTTGGCAGTATTTCCTGATTTTTTTCTGTGCATTATTTTAATCATTTAACTGATTTTTATCTAGGCAAGGCCTCATTCTCCAGTTCTCTGGCTTTCTCTATTGTCCAAAGCATTTTTCCTTCTCTACCTTGCCAGCTATCTTGTGGACCTTGAAATATACATGGAGCTATGCTAATAGTTTACCGGTCTTACAAATGTCACCTAGTTACCTTGGGTTGGGTGGCAGTCTGTGCTGCACCTTCCAAATCTGATGCAAAATTTCTCAGATGCTCACTTTGTGTTTCTGTATAGGGCTTATCTCCCGCTCTGGGCTGCTGGCTCCTGACTGTGGTGTTGGGATCTCAACATCCTTCTTCTCACTAGGAGGAGGATGTTGAGATCCAGGAAGTCAGAGGTTGGAACTGACTCTGGTGGGACCCGGGGCTGCAAGCTCCTGCCAAAATTGTGGGAGGTGCCAGAGCCTGAAAGACCAAGTCAAGACAGAGTCCATAGGAAGACTGAAGTCCAAATATCAGGCTGCACATGGATGAACATGACATTTAGGAGGTCCTAGGCGGGGATCTGAGTCAGGGCCTCAGAACCCAGAGTCTGGAGTTTGGGGGATGAAATTAAAGTGAAAAGAAATTGGAGTCAAGGCTAGGGTGAGAGGAAGAAAAATGCCAGAGCAGCTGTGTTTTATCGTAGCGGCTATGTTTGAATGCCTTTGGGGCATAGCGTATGGGCAGACATATCTGAGAAGTAAACAATGTGGACTTTCTCAAATAAATCAATAATTAAACATTGTTTTTTATGTATTTTTATTTCATGGTGGGGAGGGGCAGAGAGAATCCCAAGGGGGCTCCGCACTGTCAGCATGGAACCCAACACGGTGCTTGATCATGACCTGAGCCCAAACCGAGAGTCAGATGCTCAAATGACAGAGCCACCCAGGAGTCCCAAATGAATAATTAAGCATTTATAAAGGTGCTTCCTCTTCGAAGAGTATGCAGGATATTTGAGTGTCACAGTAGAAGGGTCCCTGTGTTACTTAGGATTTGTTTTTCAGACTAGAGAATATATATTTCCATGCATCTCCACAGGGGATTTTTATTTCTTGCTCATTTTCCACCACTCCAATCAATATGCAGTTAAAATGTGATCTTCTGTTCAATCAACAAATTCCAAGTACAGTCAGTTATAGCATCTCTGAGAGGTGATCGATACATCACTCTGTAGCCATCAGGGTTCAATCAAAGATGCAGAACCCCTGTGTGTGATAGAGAATAAAGTGGACAGGGGTCCTCCCTTTGCACTTGCGTGAGCTGGGGGAGGCAGTGGGCCCTGTGTCTGGGGTTGAGCCTGAAGCTGAGGTTGGTCAGCCAGATGCTGGGAGGCAGCCAGGAAAGCAGCTGGGAACGGGTAAGAACAAGGACAAACAGACACTGCAGACAAACTGGAACCTGCCTCTCTCTTATCAATTCCACTCTCGATAGTGAAGTGACCTGCAGGAGAAGCTGGCACTCTTTGCCACGGAGCTGCACTTGCACTTGGCCCAGGACTCTGTGAAACTGATAAAGGAGATATGGCCGGAGCTGGAAGGCTGTGGTCTGGGTGTCTCTTCACTCTAACAAGTCTAGCCAGCAGTCAGCAACAACGGTCACTGAAGGCCACAGTTCCTGCTACATTCCAGGCACCTTCAGGAAGTAAAAACATAGCTGCTCTTTCACTTCTTCCTTCCAAATCTGATGCAAAACATTTCTTGTGGCCAGCACTAACTCAGAACTAAACAAGGAAGGGAATTCTTAGAAACCTAGTTCCAGTTTAGCTCAGGTCACAAGGTAAAAGTCACTGCGGTCTATTCCTTGTCAACTCAACATTCACACACCCTTCTTTCATTTATGTCTAATTTCCAAATAAAAATAACAGAACATTATGCTTTTGCCTAATGTGATGCAATTATTCTTATACTGCCTAAAACATACTACCCTGTCCTGCAAAAATGTTCTAGAGTTCTTGTATCGCTTCTCTGCCTTTTGGCTAAGATCAAGGGTAGAGTTCTTATATCTGCTTTGGGTGGTGTTCCTCCTTTACCTAAATTGCACTCCCCCTTTGCTAGTCTGAAACTTAAATGCTGAGGTCTAAAAATTAATTGCCATGAACACATCTCATGTTAGATGGGAGGAGAATGAGAGGGTAATTAACCTCTTTAAACAATCAAACATATCGACCAAAGCTAGACTTAGCAAAAGCTTTATTTTGAATGAGATTATGGATGTACTAAACTGATGCCTTAGTCCCTGAACATAAGCTGGCAATTTTAGTTTCTTTTAATGCTGTCAAATTTATCCTGAGAGGAATGGAGCTCCCAGCCAAGCCTGAACTGTGATTCTGCAATCTGATGAACTTGTGTGCAGGAAACCCCCCAGGCATCTATTTACCTAGAGAAACTGAAAACTCTGAGGAAGAAGCTTTGAATTGAGCCCACCCACCCCCACACCCACTGAGGTGGGGCAGAGGCTGAAGGAAAAAGAGGAAGGGCAGTGTCTGCCCTGCTCAGCTCCAGGGCTTAGATCTGACCTCTAAAGATAGGGAAACTATGGTCAGACCTGGTAGGAATGTATGTTTCTGGCAGATACAATCTTGCTTTGGGATTCAGGTGGCAAAGTGTGGCAGAGAGCTGGAGAGTAGGTAGTATCTCTGTTTCTTAGAGAGCATCCTGGGCAAATGACAGATCATAGTCCCCTTCAGCATATCTAAGGTGTGTAGGCTTTGGGGGTTTCTGGAGACTATGTATTATGTGCATATATGTGTGTGTGTGTGTGTGTATATATATATATATATATATATATATATATACACGTATATAATAGCACATAAGCCTTGGGGACAGATAGAGCAGAAGGGGAGGCACCAGGCCTTCCTCAGGCCTGTAGGAAGTAACAGTGGCAAGCAAGCTGGCGTGGGAAGACATGTCTGAGATTTCTCTGTGAGATACCTCCTGGGGACCCAAATGTAAGTGGGCACAGGGGTTAGGGAAGGGACAATGAGGAAGAAGGGATAGCACAAGGATCTTTCTGGTGATGTAACAGTTCTGTATCTTGATTGTGGTGGTGCTTGCATGAATCCACAAAGGTGACAAAATTGCATAGATACACACACACACACACACACACACACAGAGTAGATGCAATGCGAAAAATCTGTGGCTTGTACAGACATCAGTGTGTCTTGGTTTTGTACAAGATGTTACCAATGTGAGAAACTAAGGGAATACATTAAAAAATGAAGCTGGGGTGGCACCTGGATGGCTCAGTCGGTTAAGTGACTGACTTGGGCTCAGGTCATGATCTCGTGGTTTGCGGGTTCAAGCCCTGCGTCAGACTCTGTGCTGACAGCTCAGAGCCTGGAACCTGCTTCGGATTCTGTCTCCCTCTTTCTCTGCCCCTCCCCCACTCCCACTCTGTCTCTCAAAAATGAATAAATGTTAAAAGAAATTTAAAAAAAATGAAACTGAAGGAAATCATTGAATCAGAACCTTAAGTCTGGGTCTGGGCACTCCTAATTTTTTTTTTTTTTTTTTTGGCATTTACCAGATGATCATAATTAATCCAGGATTGAGAATGATCACTTTATCTGAAATTGTGAGGGTCAGATATTTGAATTTTAGTAAGGATATGTGATACATATGCTACATCTTATGTAATATTCTCTAGGTGGTTCTGGGGCAGCACCCTATAATCAAACATATTAATATTGTTTTCAGCAAAATGTATAAATACTCACACCAAGTAGGACAAACAACAACAAAAACTGATGGAGATTTTGAAAAAAGTGTCCGGTTCTTTCCTTTGTGCTGGGGGAGGAGTCGAGAAGCCACACTGCTGTAATTTGGGCAAAATTGTTCATTGGTCTTATTTGCTCCACAGGTTGCTGGGAGATCCAAGAAAATATGGGAACCAATCAGAGAAGCAGATACAGATCTATACAGAGAGAGATATTTGTCCACTTTAAAATTGGAAACAATTAGAAGCAATCTAGATATACAACAATACGGCCTTTTGCTTCCTTAACACTGGAGAAAACAAAATGGGTCACTAGGAGCTCTACTGGAGCCATCCAAAAGAATTTAGCAAAGATTCTCATTTTTGCCACATCTGCTCAAACTCGCACAGTCTGACCCAGAACTAGTGTCAATAAGTGCTTCCAGTGTTCCCATGATTAAGTTGGACTAAGTGAACTTCCTTGAATGGGTCATCCAAGATATCTACCTTACCACAGAAGCAATGCCAGCTCTTTGTACACAAAATAAAAATACATCAGTGTAAGTGTTTATATATATACAGATACATATGAAAATGGTTATGTAAATTATGTTCTAGATATATTGTGGAATATTATACAAGTATAGACCTTGCCTTTTAAAGCTATATTTAAAGAAATAGAACATTCTCTCTTATATAATATTCAGTGAAAATGAGTTTATTTTGAGAAGTAATTTTTTAAAAGACAAGATACATCGAAGTGTTAATAGTGCATATCTCTAGATGGTGGGAGCACAGGTAACTTTTATTTTCTCTTTTATATTTTTTATTTTAAAATGTTCTACAATGAACAGGCTGACTTTTATCACTAGAAATAAAACAAGTATTATTAATCTTAAAATATGCCAAATAATGGTAGTGCGTCAAAATATGCTAAATTATAGTTGGTTATTTTCTTAAGTTACGTCTTGAGACTATCAAAATACTTAGTACTTAATTCATATGTTATAAAACTTTTGGGGAATTTACTTAACAATGTAAATCTATATTGAAATGTTTTAATAGAGAAAATAACCTATCAGGATTTATTAGTCCTTCCAAAACACAAATAATTTATTCTTGTGATAATTTTAATATTTATGTGTTGCACACTACAACTTAATTTGAAATTTTTCTTCAGTTTCCAGATTTTAAGAAAAACAATCTATGTCCATTTTAAGTGAGGTAAAACCATATTGGTAAAACAATTAGTTTTTCTTGCAATCTAATTATATGCTAAATACCTTTGTACTTTTCTTTTTTTCACTTAATGCTCACATTTGCCCTATGAAATAGGTATTATTATTACCCATTTTACAAATAAGGAAACTGAATCCCACTTGAGTTAAGGTCACACAATTAGGCTGCCTGACTTCAGGGTTAGAACTTCTAACACCGCAGCTTTCAAGGAAAGAGGCTTAGATTGCCCTCGCAGGGGGAATAATATAGAATATGAAATTCCACGTGAAGGGGAGCTTTTGATCAAGATCTGTGCAGGAATGGATGGAGGTAGAAGGCAGGTGAGATTTCTCTGTGTGGGAATAGCTGTCGGAGCAGAGAGGGCCCGTCACAGCCTATGTCAGGGACCTGGCTTTTGCTTCCAGACCTCTTAAATGACTTGGAGAAAATGAGTGATTTACTCCATTGGGAGAATTGCATGAGACAAAACAGAGGTTTTCCAAATCCTTTAGCTTTCTGAGAATCACACTTTTCTTTAATAGTCTCATCAAATGACTCAAGCCTCCATCCCAAATCACATAGTGAATTAAGCTGCCTGTCAGTGTGTTCAAAGATTCCTGGGGCATTTACATTTTTTTTTTAAATGTTTTATTTATTTCTAGGAGAGAGAGAGACAGCGTGAGCAAGGGAGGGTCAGAGAGAGAGGGAGACACAGACTCTGAAACAGGCTCCAGGCTCTGAGCTGGCAGTCAGCACAGAGCCCGACGCGGGGCTCGAACCCACGAACCGCGAGATCATGACCTAAGCGAAAGTCGGACGCTTAACCGACTAAGCCACCCAGGCGCCCCATGGGGCATTTACATTTGCACGGCCTCCCTATTCCTCCAGTTCTTGCTCAGGTCAAATTCTTGAGTGGTCCAGTGTTGTCCTGCTGGTCATGGCTACTGCCCTCTCTCCACCCTGCTTTCTTCCATGCCCGACATTAATCCTTTTTCTTGTTCTCCGAGCAACACTTATATCTGTTAATTCATGTTATGGTAGGTGATATCAGCACATTTGGCTGACTTCCAATGAAGATTTGGGGGTAGCATGGTAGAAGAGGGAAGTATGGTTCTATCTAACCCAGCACAAGAACATGCCAATAAGTCAACACCAGATGAGTTCTTGCACGTTCCTAACAGGTTGTCGTAAGTATCAAAGCCTCCTCTTTCTTCCCTGGGAAGCCTCTTCTCTCTTCAACAACTGTTCTCATTCCTGGAGTTCATCAGATCTCCACTATTTTATTATGCCAAACAGGTCCTGCTTTTTTGGCCCAGTTCCTGGGGCCCATCCTACCTAATTACAAGAGGGAAGATACATCCAGCCATTCTCCTCTTTACTTTGGCCTCTTTGATCATGGGTGAATTAGGGAGCCATTCTGAGCCTCAATCTAGTTGTCTTCATGTTGGGGTAGTAACTACACCTCATCCCCCAGGATTATGATGATAATTCAGTGAACATATTCGCTTAGTGCAGGGCTCAGAGCTCAATGCCTGCTCATTAGTATTATTCCTTTGACTTCTTAAGTTCTGGGGACATTCAGACCTGTTTTCTCTCCTGTTGGGTGGTGAGTCCTTGCTGGGCACCCCCTCTTGGCCAGAGGGAGATGACGACTATGCACTGGAACTTTTACCTCGACTATGACTAGTCCTCCCTTACGGTGGATGGCAGGGAAGAAGCTCAGTGCTCTGCAACCAGCCAGGCCTGCCCTTGCCCAGGATGATCAGGGAGAATGTGGAAGCCACAGCTATTGTAGACTGTTGGCCAAGCGTCTGAGTTGAATGATGACCCCTCAGATGTTCACATGACCCTGGAAACTTGGAGAAGGGGCTGATGATGACAGCAGCTTCAATGTGCAACTCTGTGGTTTCCTTGGGGAGAGGGTGGGAGTGGGTGGGAGGGAAGGGGATGACAATGAGGATAGGGAAAAGAATTCTGATATAAAATTGAAAGCCAAGGTAACTACTGAAGAGTGTTATGGGTAGGATTTGGTGATTATGAATAAACACACAGAGATACTGGTTAGGACCGTTATATGAGCAAGAATGGACAGAGGAAGAGGAGGAGTTCAGCAGCCTAGCTGAGAGGACGTGAGGCACATGCACCAGAGTCAGGGTAGAGGGCCAGGAAGCCTGTGGGACGTTCCACAGAGTTCTTTCAGACTCAAGGCTATGGGCCCTTGAAGTGCGGCACACTCTTGGTGTCCCACTCACTCCCACTCCTCACACTGAGGTGTGTGCCCTCTCCTAAGGCCTCTTCTTCATGGCTGCCTCCTCCGGGACAGGGTGGGGGACAGGCCCAGCCAGTCCCTATCCTTCTGCTCCGTTGGAGACTGTACCCCTGGAGCACTGGTGTACACACTAGCAGGTGTTTCAAAGTGTGCCTGGCACAGAGGACCCACCTGTGCTGCAGTGGGAAGAAAGGGCTCGCAGGGGTCCCTTCTGTGGTCTAGGAGAAGGAGCTGGCTTTAGCTGGCATCAGCTCTAGCTGATGGTCATCTTGTTCCCTGGAAGAGCAGCGTAGCAGGTGTAGGGACCCCGTGAGAGAATGTCCCCTCCCTCAAAAAGCTTCCTAGGCTGGGCTACCTTGTGAAGTTGGCCACCTGGGAGAAGGCAACCCAGAGAAGCCAAGGACAAGACCCCTCCTCCATTCTTAGCTGCCCCATAAGTCTACACCTGGAGGTCAGATGTGGGGCAGCTCCTGCTGAAGAGGTGGGTGGTGGGCATCAGCGGAAATGTCAGCCACTGCCAGAGAGAAGCAGCTTTGGCACTGGATAGGGCTATGCCTGGGGCAGGCAAGGCAGGAACAGCCTCTGAGCCATCTCTGAGCCCATCCTTGATGCTTCAGGGTGTGAGGTGGTACTTGGCTTTCAAGAATTATGTTAGTGGATGCTCAACCAGAGACTATATGTATTTTGTCGTTGTTTTTGTTGCCAGAGTTATGGGGGTCACACTGTCTGCCTTTTGTAGCATTTAGGTTAAAGGAACCAAGGGGAACACATGATTCAAAATAAAAGTTGATTCATCTTTCCAGGTCAAAAAGTTACAAGTGTCCAAACTCTCAGGAAAGATCTACCAGTGACACGATGACCACATGCCTCTATTGAAATTCCCCTTTGCAAGTAAAGAGGTGTGTATTGTTTTTTTTCCAGCAGTGGAAATACAAATGATCCATTCAAGAAACCTTGGCTGTTTTACAGATAACTAATTTGTTTGCTGATAAATGATTACCCAGGAGCTAGGGTGGAGACCCAGAAATCCAACTGCAAAAATTATTAACTTCCCTCTGGGCAGACCATTGTGCTAAGTGGTTAGGGTACTACAAAGAATGTGGTGGGTACAGACTTTCTCCATTAGAATTTATAGGTTAGTAAAAGAAAGAAGGGAAAACAACATGAACACATTTAACTGTAACAGACAAGACCTATTCCACTCGCACTAGCCATGATATGATTAGGATAGGGTCAGAGACTCAGAAGAAGACTTCTTGAAGGAGGTGTTCAAGCCATGGTTTAGAGAAGAGAATGTAGGGTCTGGCAGGGAGAAAGGAGGAGAGCAGGTTGATATTGAAACTGCTCTCGTGGTATTTTTTTTTTCTTACAAATAGCTTATTGTCAAGTTGGTTTCCATATAACACCCAGTGCTCATCCCTACAAGTGCCCTCCTCCATGCCCATCCCCCTCTCCCCCCCACATCCATCAGTCCTCAGTTTGTTCTCATGGTATTCTTAATGGACAGAGGGTGAGAGAGAGAATGTCAAGCAGGTTCCACACTCAGTGTGGAGCCCAACATGGAGCTTGACCCCAGGCTCCATGACTTGAGCCAAAATCAAGAGTCTGACACAACTGACTGAGCCACCAGGTGCCCCATGTTGTTACTGTTCTTGATGGGCGATCCAGGGCAGCCATAGTGCAAAAGGGATAAGGACATTTGATTTAAGAAATGAAACAGAGTCTTCCAAAATTAGATCAGAAATTTTGCTCAACTAGAGGTCAGAACTGGGTTTTTGAGATGTTTGGAAAATTGTTAGTTTTAGTCCCAGGAGCTGATGCTTCAGTGGTTGGAGATTCCACATGAATATTTGCTTTCTCTGCTCATGCAAATAATAGATTTCCCAGACAAATAGTTTAATGATCCTGGCACCTCACTTCTCAGATGGAGAGGACCTTGTACGGCCATTGTAGACAATGAGGAGCCATTGGAAGATAGGAAACAGAGCAGTTGGATAATCATATCTGTATTTTAGAAAAATAATTCTGTCAAAGGTGATATGGAAACATTTAAAACTCTGCTAGTGTTATGGTTGGGTATTAATTTGGAAGTACTACATAGTCTTTCTCTTCCTAATACTCTTTCCTAGCCCTCTCACTTTCCTCTCCTCTCCTTGCTGCTTTGAACAAGGTTAGTCTGTGCTCTCTGCCTCATTGAAGGATACTCAACACAGAAGAAGTACAAAAGCTTGTTTTTCTGGCTTTTGAGTTTCTCAAGTTAAGCCCTGGGAGTGAAGGGCCCCGATATAAACCACCGATCTGGGAGTACATGATGCTCCATTTAAAAGTACTTGTCCCCAGACCCTGGGGACTCTGGTGGAGGAGGTGGCTTAGAAGGAAAGTAAAACTGTGTAGTCATTAAGGAATTCTTACAAGTGGGATTGTGTGTCCCAGGCACATGGGAATGATGGAATCCATCAATTAGTTTGAGAATGGAGAGACAGAGGACCTGTTTCTTATTTCTAGTGTAGAGCTCCAGGAAGGTGGCAAGACCCTAAAGATGGATTTGGGGTATGCCTGGGTGGGCAGGGCTGTAGATACAGCTTCACAAAGTTCCCCAAGCCACAGCATAGACCGAGAGCAACAGAGTGACTCCTATGATGCTAAGAGGGAAAGAAAAGAATGGCTGGGCTTTAATTGGCTTAGTGGGTGTAACTGAGGGCGCGCTCAGCTGTCCTGGGCATGGACAATGAATGACCAATGCCATGAGATGATGGTGCCTCAGCAGATGCCAATGTGGACAGATGACTAAAGCCCTCATATTATGCTAAGTGAATATCAGACGAGAAAGACAAATGTCACATGAGCTCATTAAAAAAAAAAAAAAACAACTCCACCACAATAGCCAAATTCATGGATACAGAGAATAGGTTGGTGATTGCCAGAGGTGGGGGAAAGGGGATGGCTAAAATGGGTGAAGGTGGTATAAACCTCCAGTTATAAAATAGATAAGTCATGGGGATGTAATATACAATTTGACAACTATAGTTAATAATACTGTATTGCATTATTTGAAAAGCTAAAAGAGCAGATCTTAAAAGTTCTCATCACAAAAAAATTCTGTAACTATGTGTTGATTGATGGTGATCATTTTGTAAAACATACAAATATTGAATCATTACATTGTACACCCAAAACTAATGTAATGTTGTATGTCAATTGTACCTCCAGAAAGAAAGAAAGAAAGAAAGAAAGAAAGAAAGAAAGAAAGAAAGAAAAAGAAAAGACTAGAGGCCCTCAAATACATGCACACACACACACACCTCTTAGTACACTGAAACAAAGATATAACCTTGAACTGACTGAGATAATGTTTGGACTCCTCTGGTGAAAGGCTAAAATAGAAATTAAGTGTGTTATAGAAAAGTAAAGAAGAATTTACATACCTGTAGACCAAGATTTGTTCCTGCTATTGCTACTGCTAACTGATAAAGATCTTATTCCAATTAATTTTCCTGAGGTTCTAATCGACTTTCTAGAAGATTTTGGAAGGAACCCAGGGATTTTTAATGGCATAACTTTTAGTTCTGATCCTGCCTTTTGGGGTTAATGCTGCATTCCTATGAATTCTCAAGAATGTTGAAAAGCAATTATTAGGGTATCCCAATTTTATGTGAAGCACAAGCAAAGAGATGGAAAATAAGTGTGTGGTGGATCATGGCCAGGCCTGCCCGTGGAAAGCCCCTAAATGTATATAAATAGAAAATTCTTGGGTCCCATAATATAAGAGCAGACAAAGGTAAGTTACTTAATATGTAACATTGGCAAAGAAAAAAAGAAATTGCATAAATATTGTGCAGTAATTATTTTAGAATCCCAAATCTGGATATAGGCCTGGGGGATAGGCTTGCCAAGCTATTGCATGGTATGGTGTTATGAATTGTCTCTGGGGGCTGGCATGGCCCTTCCAAAGGAGAAAAGATAAAAGCCAGAACAAAGAGAGCCCCTTTGTTCTGGGCTCCTGGGCTTGGGCTAATTCCTCACCCCAGGGGCTGATGCCCACAGCACCATTCTAGGTGTATCCAGTTAAGGGAGGCTGTATTTGTAGTCCTTTATTTATAAATACTCTAGCATGAGTAATGTAATATGTGTGTGAGTTAATCCTAATCGGCCCTAAACTCTTTGAGTGGTTTAAATTGTGGATAAAACAATTAAACCCCTTTGAGTCTCTGCCAACAATTTAGATTGCTTTGTTTGCATAAAAAGTATCAGAAGTAATTTTTGATTTAGTAGAACCTGCAGATCCTTGGTAGGTGTTTGGTTAAGAGTAATATAATAGGACCAATTGTCTTGTGTGAATAAAAGATAAAAAACCAGCGAGCCTGATAATTATGCCGTCAGCGTAGGGCTGAGGATTGGAGTTACTGATGTGATATCTCAAAGGATAAGACTACTCTCCCCTCTCTGCACCATCTAACCATAGGAACCCAGCCTCTGTGTGTCCTTCAAAAAGCCTGACTCCAGCTTTTGAGGCTGGGGCAAGAGTGCAAATGGAGGCCCACACACCATGTGTCTAAATATTTGAAAGTTGTAAATTCAGCTAAAAATCTATAATATAGAATAGATGTTCTATGTTCCATCCTCTTGCCTTGAAAATATATATCTTCAGAGGGACCCAGAGTGCCAAGTGTGAATACAGAATTCTTGGACCCCTCAGAGTTCTGCCTGCCCCCTGAGGTTCTCCTTCTCTGCCCACCCCAGCTCTATCTCACACATTAAAGACAAGCTGGCTTACATGCCCATTTCTCTATGAAGAGCTGTCCCCGTAGGTCTAGGGGTGAGCACAGCCATGGGACATTCCATTCTCAATACTCAGACCCCAAGAAGAGGCCTGTGCATGACCTGAAGATGGGTTTGGGGCCCTCGGGTGGGGAATTCTGGGAGCCTGGGTATCAAAGAGTGGCCTGGAAAGTGAGGTATGGGCTTTGGGTGGGCACATTTCCTGGGCCCTGTGACTCATCACTTAGTGGGAGAAAGGTACCCAAGGAGAGCCAGATAAGTACCCCTGAAGGACAGGGCTAGGACAGCAGCTCCTCTTGCCTTGGTGTTTTTGATTTTTGAAAAAAAAGTTTTTAAGTTTATTTATTTCAATGGAGAAAGGCAGAGAGAGAATCCCAAGCAGGCTCTGTGCTGTCAGCCCAGAGCCCAATGCAGGGCTCAAACCCACGAACCATGAGATCATGACCCGAGGCAAAATCAAGAGTTGGACCCTCAACCTCCTCAGCCACCCAGGCACCCCTTTGCTGATTTTTGTTAGAGGATGGTGGGGAAAGTTGCAGGAAGAAGGGAGAGAAATTTTTTCTGAACCACAGTAAGTTTTTTTAAAGATTAATTTTGTCTACTATCTAACATAGTTCTGTACATACGATGAAATTTGGTGTGAGCTGAGACTTGGTTTTTTGTAGCAACAGCAAGAAAGCTTGTTGGGATGGAAGCACATAGCCTTCACTTGTGTACAACATGGCTGGTTAGTGCTATTTTTTACAGTCAGTTCATAAATTCCAGATGCAGAAGAAACCATGGCCCAAGAGTTCTGTTTGCAATTGCTTGCACCCATGCTGGACTCAGCATGTGCTGAATGACTAGTTGGGTCCAATAAGAGCTTCCATTCCTCCCCTCAAACTTCAAAATGGAGTTCTCTAGGAAGTGGTATATGTTTATGGATCTAAGACGTGTCTCTCCTGGTCCACCATGGACTTTGGGCAAGGACTCCCTTCCCACTGGTCTTTGAGCCTCATGGAGCAGCACTGGATAATAGCCTCATTCAGCCCCAGCTAGGGGGCTGAGAAATAAGAGTAGCAGAATGTGAGTTCTGATAATTCAAGGGTTTTCAGAAAACCACAGTAAGCCAGGAAAACCACCATGTTCTCTGGGGAAGCAACAGGGGGAAGGGATCCAAATCTCTTTTTTTCCCCTAGGCCTCAGTTTCCCTACCTATAAGATGATGAATGTGAATTAAATGATCTAACGTCCCTTCTAGTGCCAGAATTCTTAGGCTACCTTGCTCTCCCTGGTTAAGGTGACTTCTAAGCAAAAGTAACATTCCCCTCTTCTCCTTCAGCACAAATGGAATTAATTCTGAAGGCATGATGGGCAGCTATGTCCCGGAAAGCCCGAGGCAGGGAGTCACATCCATTTGCCTTGAGTCAGTAGGACAGGAGACCTTCCGCCCACCTCTTTGTGACAGGCCTGGACTGCCGTGCTCAGCCAGGCATTACTTCTGCAGGCTCCAGTGAACAATTTCCTTCTCCCTCAGTTTAATTGAGCTTTCCTTTTTGTGTCTGCACGTCAGTTGGTACTCAGTGATTCGGGTGGTTTATAGATATATAGATACAATTTGATTCTGGAACTCCTTTCCTCCAGGATCAATAGCTCGGGTGAACTGTATGCTTCTCTTCAGCTTCCTCATTTTTCAGTGAAAGTGATCAAGAGTCGAAAGAAAACACCTCGAGAGGGAAGTTGCTAGAGCAAGCTCTTCCCAGCTTTAATGTCCAGTCTGGTGCCCAGTTTGTACCCTGCTTTTAGAGATTGTTCCAGATCTTACCCACTCAGCCACTAAGCCCAGAGGCAAATACAGCCTGCATAGCAGCCAGACAGAAAGATTGTCCAGCTGCTTCACTGTTTTCCTTGAGTGTGGGTGTCATGAGGCTCACAAGGTTGTCGGGGAGACTGGGTGTCTTAACTGTTGGAAGAAAGGTAAATTTCCTCAGCCTTTTTATGTGTCTCAGACTGGCCGTTGTGACCCGGAGGTGAGTTACAGGAAGAAGTTGCATTGCCTGGTGGTTGAGATTGAGCTGCTGTCAAATGGTGGGGACAAGCCTAGTGTCATGTGGCCCCTTTTCTTTTGGGCACACCACACCTTCCTCTTTTTCTAGTGTCTTCATCGGTTATCCTGCTGACCCTCCCTCCCTCCTCTGCCCCTAGGTCAGCTCAGGCCCCACCAACATTTTCTCATGATGACACACCTCCTCCTCAAGTCCCATGCCTATGCTCCTTGTGAGTGTGTTAAAGCGATGTTTGCAGAACTGTGGGATAAGGACTCCTGAAGGTGTCTCACTTGAATGTGGGAAGTGAGCAGTCAAAGGAATTGGGGGGTCGTCTGTTTTTCAGGAAGACACTTTGGTGGGATTGTTGTTTGTTTCTTTGTTTTGTTTTTATGTTTGTTAATGGTGGAAGCCTCTTTTTGACAAAATTATGAAGAAGGTCAAGTGTATTTCAAGCTCTGGCTTCCTTTTCTGAAATACCTTTTTCACTGACCACCCTAGCCCCCCCAAAACCCAACTCTATCCTTTGAAAACCTCTTTCCATGAAAATCACCCCCATCATTTCTTTCTTTCTTTCCTTTTCTCACACTCTCCCTCTTTCCTTCCTCCAGCCCTCCTTCGGTCCCTCCCTTCCTTCCTTCCCTACTTCCACAACTTTGAATATATTTAACAACAAGGTCAAGGTCATGAGGGACCTGGGGGAGCTAGACACTGGGATCACTGAGAAGTTGGGGGAAGGAAGGTTGCCAAGGTTCCTGGAGGTTCAGTCTCTGGTTGTCCCTTCCAGATGGTGGAATCATTGGCTAATGCCAGGCCATATGGCTGGTGAAAGGAGAGTGGAGAGTCAGGCTTTCTTGCTGAAGTAGACAGTGAGACCCTAGGGAAAGTGTCCCTCCTTCAGCCATGATCCCCCATCATTTCTTCATTCCACCTAACCCTTCTCAGGATGCGATGGGTTATCTTGTTAACATGCCGCTCACCTGTCTAGTAGGTTCCTTTTATCCCTAGCTGACCAAGTCTCAGAATGCTCTGCACCAAGGTGCAGAGAAGGACACAACCAGCCAGGGTGCCCAGCAATATGAGCACAACACACATTACTTCTGTCCCTGCCACCAGCATATGGTGCAGTCAGCCAGATGACACCTTCTATTATGTTGAAATTAACCTGCTAGACAACTCTGAGTTGGAGAGCAGCTAACTAGGAGAAAAGGTCCTGAATTGTAGTCATTTGCAACTGGATTTAGAGCTTTAAAGTTTCTGGTATTAGTAGATGAAGACTGTTGTTTACCTGGCTGGTAAGAAAAGATACACTGGTCAGAGCCTCACCAGGATTCACAAGAAGTTCCAATGCATTATGGCCTCATTTTGTTGCCACTGTTGCTGTCTATTTGTACTGGATAAAAACCTTCATGTGGGCTGTTGTATGAACTGGTGTCTGCTTTGGTTTGGTCTGAGCAGACCTCATCACGGCTTTGTCTCACAATGTAGACCTGTACAACTTTGGTTTTTTATTTTTCACAGTGAATTCAATAAAATTCACTGCAGAATAGGGAAATTTTTTTAAAGCCTCCTCAGGGATATTTGTATTTTAAACCTCATTGCTAGTTAGGAGGCAAGTGAAAAAAATTATGTCCCCTGTTAAAGGAATTTCAGGCATATAACAGCCCATGGGGAGGTTTCAAGGAGAGGAAGTGCCTTTTGTGACATTCAGATCACACCCAGCATGGAGCTCCCTATGCCACAAAAGGTCAATTCAAAGTCTGCTGATTGGTTCAAACATTTTTTTCTGGTGCAAGGAATGTTTTTCTTTTTTAAAGAGAGAGAGGGAGGGAGGGAGAGGGGAAAAGGGCAGAGGTAGAGAGAGAGAATCTTAAGCACGCTCCACATTCAGCGCAGAGCCTGACATATGGCTCGATCCCATGACCTTGGAACCATGACCTGAGCTAAAATCAAGAGTCAGATGCTCAACCACCAGAGCCACCCAGACAGCCCTGGTGTAAGGATTTAAAAAAAATTTTTTTTAATGTTTATTTATTTTTGAGAGGAAGAGAGAGTATGTGAGAGAGAGCCAGGGAGGGGCAGAGGGAGAGAGGGAGACACAGAATCTGATGCAGACTCCAGGCTCTGAGCTGCCAGCACAGAGTCCGATGCGGGGCTGGAACTCACAAACTGTGAGCTCATGACCTGAGCCGAAGTCGGATGCTTAACTGACTGAGCCACGCAGGTGCCCCGTGTAAGGATTTTTGAAAAGTGTTTTTCCACACTGTACTAGTCTGGGATGTTAACTTTTTTTTTTTTTTTTTTCTAGGAGAGAGAGAGAGAGAGACAGCGTGAGCAGGGGAGGGTCAGAGAGAGAGGGAGACACAGACTCTCAAACAGGCTCCAGGCTCTGAGCTGGCAGTCAGCACAGAGCCCGAGGCGGGGCTCGAACCCACGAACCACAAGATCATGACCTAAGCGAAAGTCGGTCGCTTAACCGACTAAGCCACCCAGGTGCCCCTGGAATGTTAACTTAAGGGGGAAAAATTCTTCATAGATTATTTTAAAATATAACTTAAGATTTTTAAATGAAGGAAATGAGTCCATATTCCACCAGAATAGTCTAACTTAGCTGGGTCATCTTACACTAATGTGAACTACTTTTTTTTTTTAAGTTTATCTTATTTATTTTGAGAGACAGAGAGAGAAGAGTATGTGTGTATGAGCAGGAGAGGGGCAGAGAGATGGAGAGAGAGAATCCCAAGCAGGCTTCACGTTACCAGCACCAGCACAGAGCCCAACATGGGGCTCGATCTCACAAACCATGAGATCCTGACCTGAGCCAAGATCAAGAGTTGGACACTTAACTGACTGAGCCCCCTGGGCACTACTTTTAATGGGCCATTTTGTATAACATTATTCATTAGTAATTGATGTAGATGGAGAATAGTTAGCTGAAAGAGACTTACATGTCCTCTATTCCAGGCTACTGGCAGTGTGATTCATGGACATCTGTAGCATATTTCCCTGCCCCCATTGTGTTTCATTGTGTTTGGGCTGGAGCCCAGAGAACTCTATATTTTTTTAAAAAAATCTCCTCAGGAACAGCCAAGTTTGGGAACCATCAATGCTGTCCCTCTTCTGTTCTCCTGATGAGGAAAATGATGCTCAGAGTTGTGAAATGACCTCTCCAAATTATCAGTAGATTAAAATCACTCACTACCAGGCCAAATTACATTTAAAAAAATCACATTACCACACGATATTGGAAAGACTATGTGCTTGTGGAATTTTTCTCAAGAAATAGAAGGGGTTTTGCCTAATACAACACCAAAGGTTGGCAGCGACACAAAGGAATTAGAGGAGTTAAGAGTGGCTCTCAAGAAGCTTCTAATTCAATGGGGTGAAGAAGATGGTGGCCAACCCAATAAATAAAAACATATATAAGAAAAGGAATTTATAAGTGCATCTGCCACTCCAGACTCATGTATGTTCGTGTTTGTATTGGAATTGTTTCATCCTCCACAATCCCATAGCATTTTGTTTTTATTTCCCAAATGGCCCAGTAGGGCCATTTCTAGCCTCCACTGTATCAGAATTCTTTAAGAGTAAAGCTTTATGCCTAGCCCCTAAGCAACAGAGTGCCAAACTCTTTTGTTTTTTAAGCTTTTATTTTTAAGTAATCTCTACACTTAACAGTGGGACTGAAACTTACAACCTTGAAATCAAGAGCCACACACTCTATCAACAGCCAGCCAGATGCCCCCAAATCCTTTCTTAATGGCCATAATAGACAGGCTGCCAGTGCTCTGCACCCAACTGGAAGGCGGTAGCCTTTTTTTTTTTTTTTTAATTTAAAGGTTTATTTACTTATTATTTTTGAGAAAGTGAGAAGAGAAGAGGTAGAGAGAGAGGGAAGAGAGGATCCGATGCAGGCTCTGTGCTGACCACAGAGAGTCTGACCTGGGGCTCAGGACTTATGAACCATGTGATCATGACCTGGGCTAACGTCGGATGCTTAACTCACTGAGCCACCCAGGTGCCCCAGAAGACAGTAGCTTTTGAGGCAAGGAGTGCAAGGAGGGGGCCATCCTTCACATAGCCATGTGATCAATTACCTGATGCTCAATAGGTGCATTACGTGGTGATCACAAGACCAGGATTATAAAAGATAGTTCTACCCTAAGGATATTTACAATGTAGTAGGAGAGACTATGCATATTCTCTTAAAAATATAACCAAGATTTTTGGGACACCTGGCTGGCTCAGTTGCTTGAGTCCAACGTCAGCTCAGGTCTGACTTCAGCTCTCATGGTTTGTGAGTTTGAGCCCCTGTCAGACTCTGCGCTGATAGCTCAGAGCCTGGAGCCTGCTTGGAATTCTGTCTCCCTCTCTCTCTCTGCCCCTCCCCTGCTCACACTCTGTCTCTCTTTCTCAAAAATAAACATTAAAAAAATAAAAAATATATAGATAACCAAGATTACAAGACAATATATAATAAGGGCGAATTGAAGAATTAAAGATGTGGAATCAAGAATCCACTGATACCAACTGTATTGGACCCAGCATTCTCTTTTTATAACAAATACTTTTAAAATGGTTCCTTTGGGGCTCCTGGGGGCATTCAATCAGTTAAGCGTCTGACTCTTGGTTTAGGCTTAGGTCATGATCTCACAGTTCACGGGATCTAGCCCCATGCTGGGCTTTGCACTGACAGCACAGACCCCACTTAGGATTCTCTCCCTCTCTTTTTCTGCTCTTCCTCTGCTTGTGCTCTCTCTCTGTCTTAAGATAAATAAAATCACAAACTTAAAAAAATAAAAAAATAAATGATTCTTTTATTTTCCTGAAATAGAATCCATGAATAATATAAATGATTCAACAACAGTATAATGAATTCCTTAACTCTGATATAAAAACAACTTGTAATAAAACCAGATATATTTTAACATAGAAATGCTCAGACATGTTTATGCTGAAAAACACAATGAAGTAGTCAGCTATAAAATCACGGCTATTGGGATGGCTACAAATGCAGACTGACACAGAGACAGTGTCCCGGAGACTGACATTCTGTGAGCAGTGTTGCTGTGGATGATGTGTCTCCAAAGTTGTGAACAAAGGAAAAGTTCTTAACAAAACAAGGTCTATCCTCCCTGAATTTTTACAGAAGTTGAATTCCTAGGCAATTCGGTGTAATTAAACCGTGCAAGCAATCCTTGGTGTCTCTGTGTAAAAAAGAGTGAGGTTCTGGGATCAGATAAAGAGGTTTTTCGCCTACCTGTCTGCCTAGCAGCACTTTAGAAAGCCACGTGACATAAGACCCAAGTCTTCCTAACAGGGGACTGTCCTCTGTACTGCAGGCTGTCCAGAACCGTCCCTGCTCACTCTTGCTAGTAGTGTTCCTGCCCCGCCCCCCTCAGTGTGACAACCCCCAAATCCTGTACACATTTCCAAAGCACCTAATGTGACTTCCAATGAGAGCCACTGAGAGAAAAGTTACCTGGGGGTAGAGCAGTGCTTCCCAAACTTCAGTGTGCACTGGAACCCCCCCGGGAATCTTGCTGAAACACAGATTCAGGATGTCTGAGGTGGGGCCTGGGAGTCTGCATTTCCACCACAGTTCCAAGTGAAGCCCCAGAGCAAGGCTAGAGAGATCCGAGGAGGGAAAATACACTTTGGGTTTAGGTAGGAAAGAGCTCACAGAAACGAAGGGAACACAAACTGGACCTTGAAGAATAAGGACGTGGAGCTGATGACATCCCATGAGGCCCGGGCAGTTGGGAGGTGGGCACAGGAGAGAGAACAGTAGCAAATGGTGCCCAAAGCAAGCAAACAGTCTTGAGCCAACAGTGACCGCACCACTCCACAGGCCGGGTAAAAATCACAGCTCCCTGTTGGGGGTGAGTCTGCAGACCCTGGTGAAGTTCATTTCTTTCAATAAATCCAGCAGCTTCCCCTTTGATAAATACTGTCAAGGCTGGAACATGCGGTGCTAACAAAATATGGTTTTAATTTGGGGCCCACTGCGCTCGTGGTTAAATACTGTGCATGTGTACACAAAAGCAGACTCACAGCGAGCCAAGTTAATATGCCGGGGCTGAAAATGGCTCAGCCCAGGAGGATTCAGTTGTACAGATTTTGCTGCTCCAAAAGGCAGCCTAATCACCGCCATCAATTTTAATGCTCCAAGACTTCTCGTGAACACGGAGGCTCTGAAAGTTCAGCCATTTGTGCTTCTGTATCCGAGGCTGAAGCAGCACACATTCATCTTCCTGGTATCTGTTGCCTGCTTTATTGTCATATGTCGTTTGACATTCAGAAACTAACACGCTGTTTTAATCAACAACTCAACACTGCATTAAAACTTGATGGTCCCTAGCTTTGTAGCAAAGGGAGGTGGGGACAGAGGGGGGAAGCCGAGTGGGGAGAGGAAATGAGAATCAAAGAGGAGCAACAGACCGAGTCTTGTGGTGGTGGATCCATTCCCGGGAACACAGATACTCTCGGTGTTTTTGTCAATCTGTGTGTGTCAGTGTTGGAACAGCTCAGTGAAAGAAGGGAACTGGCTCAACAAGTTTCTGTCTGGCCTTGGAGGTGGACGCTGCTGGTAACTGGACCTGCGGCCCTTTCCTGAATAATGAAGTCTACTCTGTCCAGAGTGTAGGTCACAGGAATGGCACCAGGGCAATTGCTCAGCAGACCAAAGATTACAGCACCTGGCCAGTAATCTTATTGGGGAAACAAACAAAGCTGAGAATGAGGTCAGCGACAAGTGTCCTTGGTGCAGTGGGATGCAGAGAAAGTGAAGAAACCAGGTGCGTAGTGGAAGGGTAAGCAGGAGGAAGAATCTACTAGAATAGCTCAACACTTCAAAAGACCACCTGGTCAGGAAGGTGAAACTGAGGGAAGTGAGCCGAGGTGTTTCATGAAAATGAGCAAGGAATGCTCTGATTTCTTGAAAAGACGGGATTTATCGCAAAGGGGATATGAGTATGAAAAGAGCTGATGGGAATTCTTCCTTCCAGAGGCGTCTGCCATGTTGCACTTTAAAATTAGTCAAAAGTATATTTTCTTTCCATTATTATATATAATCTTAGTGACAGAAAAAGCCTGAAATGCTATGAGCAGCGTCTTCCCAGCCAGTCACTGGTTATCATGGGAACTTCTAAGGGAGCACAGCTTTGTGGGAATGTTTAAGCTTTGAATATCCACATTTATCTTTTGTGGCAAAAGTGAGGTGTGCTTATTGTAGAAAAGTATAAAGTACTAAAAAGTGCACACATTTTTAAAAATCGGGGAGAGTTCTCTTAATTACTGGGGGAAGTCTTTCATTGGGCTACATTAGAACGATCAGGTTCAAGTAGATGCTTTGGAGCAACCAGTGAGGATTGAATAGATTGAGAGATCCCAAGGTATTTTCCGGTGGTCTCTGGGGTCCCCCAAGTTTTCTCTGGTTTTCTGGAGGAGGAGAGAAAAGGAGTCTCATAGCCACCACTATCCCCACCCCCACCCCTGCCACGAAGGTTCCCAGACGGTTTGCTGCCATGGGGGATGCCAGTCAGGCATTGTCCAAGCCAGGCGAACATTTGGAAGCATTACTGCATTTGGGATTGTCTTCTTTTTCCCTTGGATTCCTTCCTCACTAATGGAGAAGATTGAGAGGAGGGCCTGGCAATTTATCTGGAAAAAAGAAGTCAGACCTCTAATGGTATAGAGATTGTACCATTAGAAAGGGCAGGGACAGGAGATTCTGTTCCTGAGACTTCATCGTGGCAATGAAATGCTCCAGGGACAAGAGGCCAGCGGACGTTTAACCCACACCAAATTTAGCAACTGGAACAAGCCTCTAATTGGAGGCCTGGATTCCACATTAAAAGCCATTCTCCACCTGATACCTTTTTAAGATACTGCTGTGGTATCTGAATTTCATGGACTTCACTCATTGCAGGTCCCCAAGCACGCTAACCGTGAAGCCACGCAACAGCACAGCACCTGCTCTCAGCCGACCTGAGCCCAAGGGCTAAGGGGGAAAAGAGGCAGCTTTTCTCTTTCTGGCTCCCTACCTTTCTAGTTCATACCTTTGAATCCCCTCCGGGCACCTTGGTTCCAGTCTCTTCCAATAACCATCTCGGTGGGTCTCTGTTGTTTCTACACCAGTGTCTGCCCTTCCTGTGACTAGGAACCCAGATATTTATCAGGGACAACCCCACCCGCCACTCTCAGTCCCAGATATTTATGAGGGGGGGCTGGCGTCTCCTACCTTCAGTCTATGAAGGGCTGGTGAAACTGACACCCTTCTCACTATGGGGTGGGACGGGTGAGCCACGCTTAGGACAATCATTTCATCCTGTTTCATGGCCACGTGGATGTTCCAGAGATGGGCACAGCAGCCCAGGGAGAACCTAGGAGAGACAGCGCGGATTTTTGTGGCTGCTTCTGGCAAATAGGCTCTCCCTTTCTCCTCCATGCTGGATACCTGAGAGGACATAGGGTGAAGTGGCTGCCATCCTCTTACAGTTCCAGGAAGCTGGAATTAATTCTAACCGTGCAATGGGCAGGTCTGAAAGCTGGGAACAAAAACAAAAAGCAAAAAAGCAAAAGCAGGAAGCCTGTGTTCGGTTGACACTATATGAACCCTAAATCCAGCTCTGCCCAGAACTAGCCCTACTATGGATTTTTAACCTATGTTTTGTATAAATTCTTTGGCTTAGGTCAAAGTTGTGGCAGGTTTTCTGCCACTTGCAATCAGAAGACAGACACAGCCAGGAACTTCTTGTTCTTTCTCACTAACCCATATCAAAACCTGCTTTCAGAAAAGGGTTGTCTGTTCTAAATTATGAATGATAATGCTTCCAAGTATTATTCCTTCAAGAGAATTTTCAGTTTTCGGCCTTCGTTCAGCAAATATTGAGCCCCTTATAGTACAAAGAGACATGAGAGAGTGTGGTATAAGGAAATGATAGCCAAGCTTTCCCATCAAACTCAGAATTTTTTTAAAAAGTTTATTTATTTTGAAAGAGACAGAGTGCAAGCAAGAGAGGGGCAGAGAGAGAGAAAGGGAGAATCTCAAAGTGCAGAGCCCGAAGTGGGGATCGAACTCACGAAACTATGAGATCATGACCTGAGCCGAAACCAAGAGTCAGACACTCAACTGACTGAGCCACCCAGGTGCTCCCAAACACAGAATTTTACTGTTTAATTTTCTCCATTTAGATCAGTTCCAACTTCTGACAAAGGCAGAATAAATTTTATCTGACTAACCTTCCTGCCAAAGACAATGATAAATTCTGGACCCCAAACAAAATAATAATAACAAAACCTGTTTTAGGTCCAGGAGAGCAAACAAAATGGTTTGGTTGTGCAGACAAAACCATCTCTGGGGAAGTTATGACCGTTGAAAACAGAGAATCACACTGGGTGGGATCCACATCGATGAGGCGTTTCTTCGGACAGCACTAAGCACTTCCATTGTGGTAGGAGACAGACAGAGCTCAAGAAGAAAGTGGCAATATTACTGAGTTGAAGACTCAAGTTGGAGTTTGGGGCTCCCATAGCAGTTTGAAATTGGAGAGGAGGGAATCCCAGAAAGGAGGAAGCCTCAGAGGGGGAGCTTTCAAACCTATATGGAGACTTCCTGCAAACCCTCGGCTTACTCCTGGTCTGTGCATGTGCAGGGGAGGCACAAAGAGCCCAACAGACAGAAGAGGCTGAAAGAGCAGTTGCCTTGTATTGAGAGATGGAGCTGAGTTCAATTCCCCACCAAGTGAGAGAGGTGTGGTAAATGCCTAAGACTTTCCACCGGAGAAGCAAAAGGGCACACTTTGGGAGTGAGGACTACTTCCCAGTACTAAAGTCTGTGCCCTAGGAATAAAGGCAAAGCCCAAATATACCTGCCCTAATAAAACCTAAAACCAAGTTCCCACAGCTGCATTATTCAATATAGTAACCTCTAGGTATGTGTGACCTTTGGAATCCAATTAAACTTAAATAAAATTTGAAATGTAATTCCCGGGGCACCTGGGTGGCTTAGTCGGTTAGGCGTCCGACTTTCGCTTAGGTCATGATCTCGCGGTTTGTGGGTTTTAGCCCCGCGTCGGTCTCTGTGCTGTCTGCTTTCTTTGTTTCTGGAGCCTGTTTCAGTCTGTGACTCCCTCTCTCTCTGACCCTCCCCTGCTCACGCTGTCTCTCTCTCTCTCTCGCCTAGAAATAAAAAATAAAAAATAAAATAAAATAAAATGTAATTCCCCTGTCACACTAGCTTACGACAAATGCTAATAGCCATTTGTGGTTAGTGGCTATTGTATTGGACTTCACAGATTATAGAACATTTTTATCATCACAGAGGTTTTACTGATGGTGTAGTTCTATGGGATCAAGAAAAAGTGCTACTAATTTAAGTGCCTGCTAGAACAAAGCTCAACTTTCTTTTAAGAAAGATAGCAGAATCCAAAGTCTCCTTAATATATCATACGTAAAGCTCAGTATACAAAAAAAGTGCGAAGAAATAGAAAAATGCAATCTGTAGTGAAGAGAAACAATAGCCAATAGAAACACAGACCCACGTATGACCCAGACATTATAATTAACAAAGACTCAATAGCTACGATAAACACGTTAAAGGATTGACAGGACGTTATGGGTATAGTAGGTGAAGACACAGGCAATCTTAAAAGAGACAAGAAAACTTAAAAAAAGTAAAACCAAATGGAAATCCTGGAACTAAACAATACAGTATCTGAAATGGAAAACTCTTTGGTTAGAAGTTAATAACCCAACAAACACAAAATATAAAATTATCAGTAAACTCGAAGTGACCTTGGCAAGTCAATGGATATTACCCAAATGGAGGAGGGGAATGACTTAAAGAAAAAGAACAGGGCTTCGGTAACCTGTGGGATAGTATCAAGCAATCTAATATACATGTAAGTAGAGTCCCAGAAAGAGAGGAGAAAGAGTGAAGTAGAAAATATATTTGATGAAATATTGGCTGGAAATTTTTCCAGTTTGACTTACAAAACCAGTAATCTCAGCAAACCTCAGATTTCAGTCACACAGATGTCTTTGACCCAGCCTCACCCACCCACTGACGAGATACGGAGGAACCTCCGTAAGTACAGTAGGGCCTGTGGTAAGGATACCAATATTCAGAGGCAGCGCTGATGCTAACAAAACCCCACAAGTCTCTTCCCACGTTCTTGTTGACTGCAGATAACAATCCCGGAGTATACTTTTCCTACCTAACGATATGACATTCCTAGTTCAGGCCACCCTGAAATGGGGTCTCCACACATTTTGAAAGACTTAGGTTGATTTGACCCCGGCTTAAATTCAGCTTGAGGGACATGTTCTATTTAAGTGGAGAATAATAGTGATTTCTGAGAGCTAAAGAAAATGGGGTGGGATGGGGAAGAAACCCACCTGAGATTTCAGCCTGAGAACTTTGTGGTACCTGGCTGTGGCAGATGATAATAATATTTTAGAAAACCATACTGTATGAACTTGAGTTAAATATAAGGACATTTGTTATCTCATAAGATTCCAGAGGTGGGGTAGACTCCAGGGCTGGTGGATTCACCGGCTCAATGATGTCAACAAGGATACACATGCTCTCTCCTTCCCTGTTCTGCTCTTCTCTACAAAGGTTTCATCTTAAAGTTGGCTCCCTGTGGGTTTGAAGAAGGCTGCTAGGGCACAGGGCTATGTGGATAGACCTGTTCATATCCAGCAGGAGAAAGCAAAACAAGAAAACTCCTTCCTCAAACAAAGAATATAAGCCCCTTGCTTCAGTCTGATTCAGCCGGCTTCAGTTGTACCCATGGGGAAGACGATATTTATCTTAGACTCCAGCAGTTAAGATTTTAGAACAGAAATATCATCGAGGGTGCCTTTAAGACTGAGTTTCTAGGGGCGCCTGGGTGGCTTAGTCGGTTAAGCGTCCGACTTTCGCTCAGGTCATGATCTCACGGTTCGTGGGTTCGAGCCCCGCGTCGGGCTCTGTGCTGACTGCCAGCTCAGAGCCTGGGGCCTGTTTCAGTCTGTGACTCCCTCTCTCTCTGACCCTCCCCTGTTCACGCTGTCTCTCTCTCTCTCCTAGAAATAAATAAAACATTTAAAAAAAAAAAAAAAAAAGACTGAGTTTCTAGTCAGGCTCCTAAGAAGGGCCTCTGATATTAGGGAGGTTCTGGAGTTACAAATCTTGAGAGTGTAGAAGTAAATCTCCTGCAGCAACAGTAAATCACGTTTTTGTTTGTGTTACTACAGAGCAAGCTGATGAACCAACTCACTGAAACTCCATCTTTGGCCTGAATCGCAGGGTTTTCTCTAGCATCAGGCATTTCTCCAGCACCTCGGGATGAAGTCTGGTAGGCAGCAAGGGCATGCTGTTTGAGACAGTTTATAAGCCTTTTAGGTGATAGATGACAATAATCATAGTGTCAGCAATTGAGCCAATTCACACACAGCACCATCCAGAAACTATTGAGGGCTCTCACAACAGCAACAGCAAAATCCAAAACAATAATAACAAAACAAAATGGAAGAGAGAACACGGAGCTGAAAATTACAGGAAGTTCTGATTGAAGTTATCCAAGTGGCAAGAAGTTCTTATGCAATTACTTTAAGTCATCCTGCTGCGTAGAGAAACAAGTTTGCTGGGTGTGTTTTCCCCATGTAAGTGGATTTGTATTCTAAGCTGGCCTCTCCACTGTGGTACGTGACTGTAAGTCACAGGGAATGAGGAAAACAATGACAAACCATTGTGATGTTTGTCAGAATGAGGTCACACCTTTCATCCTAAGAATTAGTAAGAAAATCACAACGGAAGGGGCAAGACTGGGAAGGTGAAAGGCGAAACTGGTAAATTCAGTTTTACTGTTTACATGCCGACTTTTGTTTTACCTAATGATGCCTGCAGACTTTGCTTAGCCATCCAAGGCGCAACTAAAAATTTTTGAAAGTGTAGGTCCATGTCCTTTCTTGTATTAACAAGACATTGGTTACACTGTCATCCACCTGGTGGTCTTAGAGACACCCCGACTGCCCAGCAAACTCGTCTGTTGCCCTGAGAATGGATGAGGGCGGAAGGTGGATGCCCAGGCGGAAGTGAAGCAGGGGGAAGAACAGCTCAGAGAAATACACTAGAAGACAAGTGCAAGTAAACGATGTGGAGAGAGGCGGATGTGAAAACCATCCAGAGAACACTGGCCTACAGCAATCCTTGGTGGGAGTATTCTTTTAAATTGTTTTATTTTATATTTGAGAGAGACAGAGCACCAGCAGGGGAGGGGAAGAGATATGGAGGCAGAATCTGAAACAGGCTCCAGGCTCCGAGCTGTCACCACAGAGCCTGACGCGAGGCTCGAACTAAAGAACCTTGAGAACGGGGCGCCTGGGTGGCTTAGTCGGTTAAGCGTCCGACTTTCGCTTAGGTCATGATCTCGCGGTTTGTGGGTTCGAGCCCCGCGTCGGGCTCTGTGCTGACTGCCAGCTCAGAGCCTGGAGCCTGTTTCAGAGTCTTGTATCTCCCTCTCTCTCTGACCCTCCCCTGCTCATGCTGTCTCTCTCTCTTCTAGAAATAAATAAAAATAAAAAAAAAATAAAAAAAAAAAGAACCTTGAGATCATGACCTGAGCCGAAGTCAGACGCTTAACCGACTGAGCCACCCAGACATCCCTGGAGCATTCTTTTTAAACAATGGTGTTTGGCAAACCATGAAAAAAGGACACAAAGGTAAAAGTCACTCCAGACTAAGCAAACAGCAGCTGGAGCCAGAGAAGCCCCAGGACAGTCCTGAGCATGGAGAAAATACTGCTGGTTAGGCATTGTTCTCTAGGGCCAGACCACACGCACAGAGTCACCAGCGAGAATGAAGGACAATTCGAGTTGGCATATGTGTATGTTTTTGAAAAGCAGGAATAATGCTTTCTGAACACAGACACTTATTTTGAAATCTAATCTCTGTAAGGACAGCTCTTTTCACAAGCTGTGACCCAAACATACTCAGGTTGAAGCCTCTCCTCTTCATCCCTGGTCCCTTCTGCTGCCTCTGCTCTCTCATCAGGGGCCGTGGTACCTTAGCCCCATGGAGAACCTCCATCTTCTTGCCTAAATTGAAACCCATCTCTAACCACAGAGTATTGCTAACTTTTGTAGCTCTTTTCGGTATTCTTCCACCTCCTACACACCCAAGAGGAGGGGAGGGTATGGTCTGCTCCTCTTCCTGGTGCAGCATCCAAACACTCTTGTAAAATGACAGCTCCCCTGAAGTTCTGGTGGTGGTGTCATCCACTGACCTCCCAGACACTCCCTCTCATTCCCCCGAGGGCTTGACCTCCTAGCTCACAATACAACCTCACAGCCCAGCCGTGCCACCCTCCTAGGAGTTGTTACCGTATCCACGGGTGACCTAGATGACCTAGTAAATGTTCCGACCTCTCAGTTCCTTTTTTGGTTTTTTTGACTGCTCAATTCCTTAACCTTCTCCACTACCTCCAGCACCTACTTCTCTGTCACAACCTGGACCTTCTTCTCTCTCCAATCTCCCACCCTGACTACAACTCCCTCCCACTGCAGTCTAGCATGCTTAATCAGCTACTCTTTTTACCAAGGCCCTGAGGCCCCCAGCCCCTCTCCTTTTCATTTTCCACCAACACACTCTGTCCTCGTTTCCCTTTGAAGTCACATTAGATCCCATGGTCCACTATGTCAATCACTATCTTGCCAGTTCCCTAAACTTACTGGTCTATTTTGTCCTTTCCTCAAACCTCCCTGGAAAATTAAATCAGTCCTGGAAGAACTCAACAAGACACCTTCTTCATGTCTCCTTCTAGGCAGCAAAGCACGACTGGAGGAAAATCCCCCAGCCTAGCAGGGTCTTCTCCACCATCACCTCCACTGACTCGCAAACCACCTTCCCCTTCCCCCTGGGGAACCCCTTTGTCCTCTTGTCCACTCACCCTTTATTCTCTGAAATGACCATTTCAACCTTTCTTCTCAAAGCCTCGAGTCCCCCTCTTATCCCTCACTCCTGGTAGATGTCTTTGCTCCTACTTCACAGAGGAAATAGAAGCACTCAGGTGGGAATTACCTCACATCCTGCCACCTGCACCTATAAACCAAACTGCATCTCTATTTGTACCTGTGTTCATCCTTTGTTCTTTCCTTCTGACAAAATGGAGGTAATGTCCCTCTTCCTAGAAAGATCACCTCTCTTCCCCATTCTGTTGATTTCAACCTTCGCAGAAAAGGCATGTTACCAATTATCCCTCCTTTCTTTTTATTATTTTTTATTTTTATTATTTTATTATTTTAGAAAGAGAGACCATGAGCAGGGGAGAGGAGAGGAGAGGAGCGGAGAGGAGAGAGAGAGAGAGAGAGAGAGAGAGAGAGAGAGAGAGAGACTCTTAAGCAGGCTCCATGTTCAGCATGGAGCCCAGTGCAGCACTTGATCCCATGACCCTGGGATCATGACCTGAGCTGAAATCAAGAGTCAGACGCTCAACTGAGCCACCCAGAGGCCCTAACTCCTTCCTATATCTGATTTGTTCCCCTCTGGTATATTCTTTTCATCAGCATCTAAACAGCATCTAGTCACTCCTGTTCTAAAAATATCCCATTTCTAGACCTCAAATTTTCTTTGTGGTTCTCCTCTTCTCCTCTCTTCTCACTCTCATCAAACTGATTGGAAGAGTTGTACATAGTCATCATTTGCCCTAATTCAACACATGTTTACTCATTAGCCTCCTCCAAATGGCTTCCTCCCCTACTTCTCTATTGAAACTATTTTTATCAAAGTTTCTAGTGACCTCCATGCCTCTAAATCTCATAGACACTCCTCAGTCTTCATATTATGTGAGTTTTCAGTGAACTTTCACAAAGGTGACCCTTCCTTCTTTTGGGGAAACACCACTTTTCTTAGTATCCAGGATCCTCCGCTCTTCTGGTTTTTCTCTCACATCTCTGCCTCCTATATTTCCTCTGTCCCTTTGCCAGATTTTCCTTTTTTACTTGACCTTTAAATGTTGGAACTACTCAGGGTCAGCCTTAGATCCTCTTCTTTTCTCTCTCTACACTCTCCCTACGTCATCTTATCCACTTTCATGGCTTCACTTCTATGCTGAGGGCTCTCAATTTGTACAACTGCTCAGATTTTTCTCCAGTCTCCAGAGACATTCAACTACCTGCTTAATACCTCTGCTTAGATGCCACAAGCACATTTATTTAGAGCTAAACTCATGGCCTTTTCCACCATGAGAGAGGTCTTCTATTTCCCCCTGCAGATTCACTCTTTGTCCAGGAGGCTAACTTGGTTGACTATATCCCCTGTCTCACTTGCCTGTGGCTTCCAGGTGAGTCTGGCTACTGAGGATCCCTGGCAAGAGATTGTAAACAGAGGAGAGAATGAGGTCAAGGAGAGAGTTAGCTCCCTCTGTGAGGTTGTCACAAGTTGTCTGAGTTCCTTGACTTAATGCCAGTGCTTCCATTATTGGGACCTTTTCCATATGACCCTCTTCCTCAAGTCAAGGACAGTAATGCTCAGTTGCTCCTCCTGGGTTTTTCCTTCTCTCTTGTGACTTCCCAACACTCCATGTACACAACTGTAAGTAATTCCCACTTTAAATTATCCTAATTTGAGTACACAATCTGGTACTGACTGGTACTCTGACGGATACAGTAATTGCTACTTAAAGGGACCAGGAAATAGATCTTCATAATTGGAATTTGAGATTAGGTTGATCATGTTTGAAGAGTTCAAGGGATAACCTTGTGGGGGATGAGGAGATTCAAAATATAGAAATAGACACTGATAATCTATGCATACAGTAGTATTTCAATCATCCAAATAAATCATCCATGGCCATAGCATGGGATAAAGAGGAAGTGGAGGGCAAGCCATTGGGAGATCAAGGTACTATGGCACTTAGTTGTTCTGTGAAAGGTAGTGACTTTAAAGATTGTACAGTCATTTAAAATTTATGATGGCCTACAGTTATTTAGGTTGAAATTCTGTAAATTCTCTGGCATAGTGTAGAACTGTGGTTGATAGAGTGATGACCATGTCATCTGGGACCATGAGCATCAACTGGGAACACATTAGAAATGGAAACTCTTGAATCTCACCCCAGATTTATAGAATCAGAAACTGGAACTGAGCCCTGGGAATTTGTACTTTTGAAAATGAATCTGATGCACATTAAAGTTTGGTAACCAGTGCTGTAAAGCAAAATTTAATGTGCTCATGCATCACCTGGGGATCTTGTTAAGATTCAGATTCTGATTTGGCAGGTCTAGAACAGGACTGAGAGTCTGATGTGCTCTCAGGTGATGTGAAGATGCTGTTAGTCTGTGAATTACACTTTGAGTAGCAAGGCTGCAGGAGTGGAAGGAGCCTAGAGGCTCAGGGAAATGGGAATGTTGGAGTGAATCAATTACTCCAACCTGTTCAAGTGTTACTTAACCAAAGGCTGTGTGAGGATTTGAAGAGCAATTCACCAAGGCAGTAAAAAATTCATTGGTAAGGGAGGCATCAGAATCCTTGAAGAGCTCTGAGGTGACTCTCTGAAGGTCAGGGGTGGCAGTGCTGATGCCATAACGGAATTGGTTTCCCTAGTCTTAGTAGGACTGTAAGCTACAAGGTAAACACAGTTACCTTCATAAACCACAAGGATGAAGAGAGAAGGTGTTTCATATGCAAGAATCTGTGGCAATAGCAAACTGGTCACTAGATTCCTAGAAATGAACTGGAAGAGGAGTTTACTAAATCATTTCTTCACACATACAGGGAGAAAACTTCTGATTTTGCTGGGCAGAGATCTAACTTGCATCACCATAGTGGGTAATACGTAGCCTCTTATCCAGTTCCCAGGGTTCAGCCAGTTTACAAACCCAGAACTCTTTTAGAAAGGACCCTGCAACTTCCCCAAGCCTGAAGGGACCAGTGACCATATATTGGGTGACTGGGTACTGGGGAAAGAGAGCTATCCAGCTTTTTGAGCTTATGCTGATCCCTAGACCAGAAATGCCACCTGAGTCCACTTTCAGAATAGGGGTTATGAGATCAGATGATAGAGCCTTGACCTGAATTCATCTGACAAGGGATCCAATGAGACCACAGACCAATATGATACTCTGTTCGGGAATGTATAGTTTGAGGAGATACACTCAGTAGCTGGTACAATCCCTGTGTTGGTGAAATGACCAAGTAGAAGCCCCTGTATGAACCACCACCTCCCTGACATCTGATAAATACCCCATCCCAAATAGCAAATTCAAAGCAATAGTTATTCCTGTCTCTACTGGGAAACCCCAAAAGCACCCCTCTCCACTTTCCCTCTTACTTTTGAGACTGCATTTCTTCCCCATAACTCTTTTCAGGATATCCTTCTCCCTCCGAACCCTCCCGTCAGTGTCCTGTTCCACTGGAGATTACTCCGCTTTCTACATCCTTCTGCCCCTCTCTGAGGGTGCTTTGCTTTGCTGCCTTCTCAGAAACTTGCCTCTCCCCAGAACACTTCCTTGGTCCCAGTTTGTTTGAGGAGAGAGACACTGCCCATCCTATAGAGAGTTGGTTAACTCTCATTATTGGTATATTCAACTTCTCCTTACAGTTAAAAAACCAACTACTTAAACCACAAAACTGTTGCTTGTAAAGCACTGTAACTATACAGGAGAATATAGACTAAAACCTAACTCCCTTTTCTCTTCCTCTTCTTCAAAGGAAACCAGTGTTAAATTTCCTATTTATTCACATATACACACCAGCCGATATATGGCTTTGTTTATTAAATAGAATCATCTATTGTTTTTTGATATGCTTTTCTCACTCCACAGGTAAACCTTATATTACATCACACAGATTCACCGTATATCCTCTAAAGTTACACTTTCTATTTTGAGATAATGCTAGATTCACGTACAGTTGTAAGAAACAACAGAGATCTTGTGTACTTTTTACCCAGTTTCCCGCATTCGTAACACCTTGCAAAATTATAGTACAGTATCACAATACAGGATATTAATATTGATACAATCGGTCAATCTTATTCAGACTTCCCCAATTTTATTCGTACCCATCATGTTACCGTGTGAGGGGACGTTGGTTCTAAGCAATTGTACCACCTGTGTGGGTTCCTCTACACACTATCACAGTCAAGATGCAGAGTAGTTCTGTCACCATGAGGATCCCATGTGCTGCCCTTTTATATCCACACCCACCTCCCTCTTGTCCCTTCCCTCACCCCTAATTCTTGACAACCACTCATCTGTTTTGCACCTCTGTCCGTTGGTCATTTCAGAAATTTTACATTTATGCAGTCATATAGCTTACAACCTTTTGGAATTGGCTATTCTATTTCATTCACCACAACTCTCTGGGGATTCATCCAACTTGTTATGCATATCAACTTTTTATTGCTGAGTAGTATTCACTAATAGGATGTGCCACTGTTTGTTTAACCCCTCGACCATTGAAGGACATCTGGACTGTTTCCAGTTTTTAGCTATTATGAAGAAAGTCATTATGAACATTCATGTACAATTTTTGTGTAAATATAAGCTTCTATTTCTCCAGGATGAATGCCCAGGAGTATAATTACTGGGTCGTATGTTAATTGCATGTTTAGGGAAAATGGGCACACTCCTATTCTACAGACTTAAGTGCAAAGTGGAAGAATATTTTAGAAAGGTCAATTGGCAGTATTTATCATTTTAAAAATGCATATTAATTTTAGCTCAATTTTGCTTCTAGGAACCTGTCTTCTAGAAATATTTGTGTGCTTGGTAAAAGATATATGTACCAGGATGTTCACTGCAGCATTGTTTGCATTGGGAGAAAATTCAAAACAACCAAAATGGCTATATCGTACTATACATTATAACTTTTTTTATGTTCTTGCTGTTGAGTTGTGTACAAACTGTTATGTTTTAATTTTTAATGTTTATTATTTATTTTTGAGAGAGAGAGAGAGAGAGAGAGACAGATAGAGCACAAGGGGGAAGGGGCAGAGAGAGAGAGGGAGACAGAGAATCCAAAGCAAACTCCAGGCTCTACTCTGTCATCACAGAGCCAGATGTGGGGCTCGAACTCACAAACTGAGATAATGACCTGAGCTGAAGTCAGACACAACCAACTGAGCCAAAGGTGCCCCTAAACTGTTATGTTTTAATTTGAAACTCCTGTAGGAATTGGAGTGAAAGCATTTTTTCATAAGATTTTTGATTATTTATATTTCTTTTTCTGGGCCTAATTATCATGTTCCTTATACAAAATACACACTTTAAGGATTAATCTCTTATTGATTTTTAGTCATTTGTGCACAGTCGATACTGTGGGTATTAACTCTTTATCTCTAAGTCTGCCACTTGCCCTTTGCAACATAGAACTTTCTTCTTTCTGTGTAATCACATCTGTCACATTTTCCTTTATGTTTCTTGTCATGTTTTGGATAGGTTCCCTACCTTCCATCTTGCTCTTGCTTCTATCTTATTAGAGTTATGGTATACACATGTGTTTGTAAGTAGCCTCAAGTCCTTTTTGAAAGAGGCAAGGAATACACAGATCCCATAAATAAATAAAAATGTGTGAGACATGGAAATTATTTTTATCTATTCATAACTGTCATGTTTCTTGACAAATATAATTCTTGCTGTGCTGTATACATTTTAAAGTGATGCCGGAAGGAGTAATTATATCATGACTTTTAAAGGATTACGAACACCTAAGGGAAAGGTACTGTTTAAACACGTTGCTAATAATGTGTTTGCACATTTTTCAAACTGCTCAAATTACATTCATGAGTATCAGCAGCGTGATTCGTACTGGTCTCCTTGGAGAAGGACGGAGGATGGGATGAGGTCAAGAATATTATTCCACGAGAGGTTGTTTAGACGAGGAAGTAATTTATCTTGCTATGGACAGAATGAAGAGCTCACCACCCGGCAATTTGTAATTGTTCACAATTATGTTGCCTAGTGGTGGGGTGAGAAATGAAGGAAAGTATCTGGTCAAAAGATTAGCACAAATACAAGAATGTTTGGTGGGATCCAAAATTTAAGTTGGGTTAGCAATAACAAGAAAAAATGAAGGCATTCGGAAGGACAAAAATGAAACAAAGTAAATGGAAATGGAGATTTAGTCCACATGTTGTGGGCTGATGTTTCCTTGGAAGGAGTGGTTAAGAATTTTTGATCCTTAAAGCAAACCTCATATTAAAGTAGTTTAACTAATTTAGACATGTTTGACACTACCACAAACAAAATAAATTATATTGGGCTCTATACTGGTGGCTAAAAAGCCACTTCACCGAAATGGAAGGATATTGAAGGTACTCACATTATGTAATCAGTACAGTATGTCAGACCTAGTGGTCTGGTTAACCAAATGAAGGCATATTTAGTGAAATTCGGTATAATTTTTTCCTAGAACTACCCCACTTGATTACAGCAAAATAGGTTCTACTAATCACAGGCTGCATAAATTGGAGATTGAGCATGGTTTTAGGAACAGAGATGCTTTTATTATATCGTTTGGTCTTCTGTGGCACATGAGGGAAGATGTGTCAGCAAGGCTAACATGGGTTCTTTCTTTAGGAATCTGCTTACTATGATCATGGAACTTGAACAAGCTTCAGTGCTCATTTAGTCAACTCCCTTCGTATTCCAGAAAAGGAAAGAGAAGAATCAAGGGTGTGACTTGTTTCAAGTCATGTAGTGAGTTCATGACCCAATTGGATTATACTCGGGTCTTCTGACACCCAGATCAGTGTTCTTTACACTGTAGGAAAATGCATGCTTCAAAAGTCCAGGCTTGATAGGACCTCTGGCCCAGTTGCAGGTAACTTAGACACGTTCATTGTCTTTCCGAGATATAAAGCTACATCAAGTTAATTCCATTGAACAATTGAAAGTATAAAGGAGGGATCTAAAAACTAGGCTCTGAACCTGAGGTGAGGGCTTTAGCCTTTTTTTTTTCTTTCTTTGTAGAACTGACTTTGATTCTTCACTGCGGATAAAAATCAAGATGTGGCCACCCATCGTGGAGAAGCCAGGTCACCTGCTCCTGCTTGCTCTCGCTCTCTTTTGCTGGTGGCTTCATAGTTTGGGACAATGAACAGTAGGCTGAAGTCTCAGGGAACTCTGAGCTGAGAGTAGGAACATCACCAAAGAGGAGGAAAATGTAGCTATCTAAGTGCTATGCTAATTGAGCATTTAAAAAGGTAACATTAGTGATTTTCTTTATGTATTTTGGAGCCTGTGAATTACCCCCAAGTCTCACATAGTTTCTTAAGCCCCTGAGAAGTTCACAGGCCCTGTACTAGGCTGTGGAGCCTAAGGGATAGAGGACCTGGAAAGGAGGCCATCCCTCTGCTGTGATCTTCTTTCCTTCGTCTCTACAGCCCCCCCACCCTCCCCAGGACACCCTCAGGTTTGACCCCACTACAAGGGGATCGTGGAGTGACCCAGACTTGCTGAAAATGACAAATTAGGAAACTTGACTACATGACCTCTTCTTATTCAAATCCATCTGAAAGCAGGTTAACAACTCAGCAAAGCTTTATGTCCTGTCAAATTTCCTTTTCTTGCTTACCCAATAGGATCAGGCCAGTTTTCTTCCATCTCATCAATTATTAATATGTTAGTGTGAACGTAATGTTGTTGAAGGCAGGACTATAGTGAACATGTGGCATTTCTTTGGCATACTTAATATCCATTCCACCTTCCAGATGGCACCTGATTTCTTTTAGGGACTTACCTCCTCCTCTACAGGTATGTAGTCTAAGTGGGGTATACATCCAGAGACCTGCTCCATATCATGAAATCTCTAGCAGAGACCAGATTCCACCTCTCTGAGCCCTGAGGGTGGGCATTTGGTCTAAGCTCAATCAATAAGATAGATTCTTCTGGCACTTTGAACCTTGAACAAATGACACAAGGACCTCAGGAACCACGCTGAGGTCTGGGAGCCACACTGAATAGACTGAATTGTCTGTTCCTAACCTTAAAAAAATTTTTTTTACGTTGATTTATTTTTGAGAGACAGAGGGAGACGGGGCACGAGTGAGGGAGGGGCAGAGAGAGAGGGAGACACAGGATCCAAAGCAGGCTCCAGGCTCGGAGCCGTCTGCACAGAGCCCAATGCAGGGCTTGAACCCATGAACCATGAGATCATGACCTGAACTGAAGTTGAATGATTAAGCGACTGAGCCACCCAGACACCCCTGTTCCTGACCTTCTAGAGTCTCCTCAGTTCCTGCCCATCCCCAGGCCTGGTCCTTCACTCACCTATCGATTCTGTGAGGACCCTGATATATTTCAGTACATGCACATTTGGTTCTATTTGCTCAAACTGGTTTCTTGTAGCCAAGAATCCTGATGTAAGATCCCTTCCTGGCATACCATCACATATGGGTTTGCAGTGCTGTCTTTAAGTCCACTCTATCTGGAGTGTTCTCCTAGAATTGGCCTAAATTAGCTTTTTCTTCCACTGGTGACAGGGCCCACAGGTTTGGCTTTCTTTTAGCTGGTACTGATAGAAAATATTCCTTTAGCTTTCTAGCCTTTACAGTTTCTTATCAAAACAAACATGCAAACAAAACTCATCAGAACTTCTCTAACACTTGTCATTAAGGTGAGGTCTCCATTCTCCTGCCCAGGATCACCAGCTCAGGAATCCACCTTTCTCAGGCAAACATATTGCAAATGCTTGTCTACCAGAATAGCTAAAATTTAAAATACTGACAAAACCCAATATTTGCAAGGATGTGGAACAACTGTAATTCTAACACATTTTGTTGGTGGGAATGAAAAATGGTACAATCGCTTGGGAAATCTATTTGATAGTTTCTAATAAAGTTAAATATATTACTACTCTTTGAGCTAAAAGTGTCACCTCTAGGTATACACCCAAGAAAAACCAGTGTGTATGTTCACAAAATACTTGTACAAGAATGTTCATGGCAACTTTATTCATAGTAGCCAGAAACTGGAAACAACCCAAGTGTCCATCAACAGAAAAATAGATAAAGAAATTATGTTCATGCAATACAATACTAAGCACCAATAGACAAGAATGACTCATATGTGCAACAACATGTGTGAATCTCAAAAAAAATTTGTATTGAGCCAACAAAGCCAAAATCCACATGACTCCATTTATACGAAGCTTGAGAGCAGGCAAAAATAATCTATGATAATAAAAATAGTGGTTACCTTTGGGGGAATGTTGACTAGGAAGAGGCACAGGGAGCCTTCTGAAGTACCAAAATCTATTTAATCTCGGCGGTAGGTATATGGGTGTATACATACGTAAAAATTCATTAAGCTGCCACTTAAGATGTGTATACTTTACTGTATGTATGTTATACTTCAGTAAAAAAGATGAAAAGAAAAGATAAAACAAGAAAATGATTGTGTGGGCATCAACAGTTCCATAATTTAAATGTATTTTGTTAATTCTGCGCACAGTCAACTTAGATGTATACCCCAATCCCATATATGATGTTGAGAAAGGTTTAAAACCCTTTTGTATTTTCCCCCTCCATTCTGTGTTTATATCAAGGCAATAGGAAGCTAATGTGTTTCCCCTTCCAGGAGTATTTTTATGTTCAAAGGAAAACCATTGGGAGAAAGTAATAATTAACACAAAGGAATGACTGGCTTAATGGTGGGCTTTCAGGCGTTAGAAGAGGAGGTATTTCAGGTCAAAGGAGGGTCAAGAGAATCTCCCAGAGAATTCCACACTGAAAGGGTAGAAATGAGCAATAAACTCCTAACAGACATTTCTGCGAATCCACTGGTGTGGCCAACAGCCTTTGGTGTTCTGATCCTTGGGTGGAAAAATCAGCCTACTTGTTTTCAACTGATAAGAGGAGTTTGCCTCCTGGGGCTGGTCGTTTCCTCCAAAGCAGAGGGAGAGGAAATTTTGTGGGCAGCTTTCCCTCCATACTGAGAAGAGCACAGAAAGCAGGAAATAGAAAGGCCAGGAGAAGGGATGCAGAAGTGAGGGTGAGAATGGAAAAGCACAGGAGAGAGTGAGTGTGGGCAGCATCCGTAGGGAACTGAGGGAAGATACAGCAGGGGCAAAGGGGGAGAAAGGGAGCCCAGCAGAAAGTAAAATGAAAACGGAGACAGTGCAGGTAGAAGAGACCAAAAGCAAGGGCCACTCTGCACTTGGCACCCACAACCTGTGAGTCCCCTTGCTCCTCACAGAACAACTGGGCAGGTGAGTGCCTCCAGGCTCCTTCCTTTCAGTTCCCAAGCTTTCCACTCCCTCCGCTATACCTACAGCAGCGCAGTGGTTTTCTTGAAACCTCATCTGATCACATTATTCCCCAGCTTAAAATTGTTTAATAGCTCAACATTATCTCCTTTAAAAATCCACACACCTAAATGTTGCGTATCACAGCCTCTCATGACTTGCCCTTGCTTACCCCTCAGCCTCATCTATTTTGGGAATAAAGAGTGAATATGTTCAGTGAATTTTACTAATACAGCAGGCCCCCTTGTGCGCCATTTTGCTTTCTGCAGTTTCAGTTTCCCGCTGTCAACCAAGGTTGGGAAACAGATGGTCCTTCTCCTGACATCATCAGGAAGTCAGTAGTAGCCTACCGCTACATCACACTGCCTATGTCATTCCCCTCACTTCATCGCATCACGTGGGCATTTTACCATCTTATCTGATCACGAGAAGAGGTGTGAGTACAGTACAATAAGATGTTTTGAGAGAGAGACCACATTCTCATAACTTTTATTACCGTATATTGTTATAATCGTTCTATTTTATTATTGGCTAGTGTTGAACTCTTACTTTGCCTAATTTATAAATTAAGCTTTGTCATAGTTATGTATGTATAGAAAAACAATAGTGTATATGGGGTTTGGTACTTCTGCAGTTTCAGGCATCCATGGAGGGTCCTGGACCGTATGCCGCACGGAGGAGGGAGGACACTCTAATCCTATTCATGGAATTTGGCTGCCTAGTTGCACTTTACAAACCCTAGGAGAGTAGTGATTGTACTTATACAACTTAACTCCAGGAGAACACTTTGAGTGAGTGACCATGCAACAGAGGAATCCGCACAGGACTGGATTCCTCCAACTGGGGCTGTCTGCACCCTTACCTGCTGAATGGGAACAGGAAGTTGGCATTAGTAATTGAGATTTGAATAAAGAGATTACACTATTACCTATGACTCTTATCAAGGACCCTGGTTCTGACAGAGAAAGCCCTCTCTTCTGCTGTCTAAATCCTGGCTACCCTTCAAGGCTCATCTCAAATACCACCTCTATTATGTCCACTCAGCCTCAGAAATAAGGCTTTCTGGTATTTTGGCAGCAGCCCTAGTTTGTAGGGAGAGGGAAGAACTTGGGGCCAGAAGCTGACAGGCCTTGGGATGGTAACATGAGAGGGCGGTGCTTGTGGTCCAAGAGCCAGTCTTCAGGGGCCCATACCAAACAGGCTTAGTTCCTGCAAGCATCAATCAGTAACCTAGAGGGTCCACACTCCTGCTGGGGCACAGAAGCAGGCAGTTCTGGCAGTGGACTATGGCTGAAGTTAACTGAGCTGTCTCGTCAGGGTGGCTCCAGGTGACCAGTACATTTGGAGCGGGAGTCCCCCTGGGGACAGGGAATTGTGGTCCAGGTGCCCGAGGGAAGAGGCAAGCACGAGTAGGGCAGGATGCCAGGGCCTCAGCCTGGAGTAGGAAAGCGGAGCAGATTCCAATCACACAGACCAAGTCTACGCACCAGGGAGAGCTCAGAGAAGGTGGAAATGCTGTGGCTCCTACGCGGTCAAGTCCAGCCCGACCAGCTGCTAGTCACCCCAGCTAGAATGACTCCAGAATGGCTGAGCTCAAGGGTGAAAGGTGGTGTGAGCTGCAGCTGCTATGGGCCAGCGGAGGCAGGGGCTGTGAGAGCCTGCTCTGCTCTCCTGCCCATCCCTGTTATGTTTGCTGGCACCTCTCACTTTTGTGTCCTCCTGTAAATAACCCCTGCCGCGGGCAGCAGAGGGCCAGGCACATGCAGTAAACGAGGATCAGTTGGATCGAATTGCGTTGAGCTCCTTGGCAGTTCAGGCCTTGGTGTGTGCTACGCTGCCTAACCCAGTCCTTTTCCATATTTTTTATATCCCCGATCAGGACTCCTCTTCCTCTGTGCCTGCTGAAATGTAGAAGCAGTGACTCCCGGGTGAGTAGCTGGGACCCACAGGAAATGGAAGGCAGTACGTTGCTTCCCACACCCTGCCTTCCTCTGCCCCTCAGCAAAAGTGATCTATCCCTTCTTCCTTTCTGTTCCCCGACATCAGTGGAAAACTGGATCTGGTTGCCATGGCGACCAGCCGCTGACTTCAGAGTGCCTGTTTATTAAAGATGAAAGTAATGTATGCCTGGCTGATCTGAACAGCTGTCAGAGATTCGGCTGTTAGCAAAGGAAGTCACTAATTTCGAGGCATAATCACTCATCTAAGAGAGAGACGGGCCGCCTTCATCTTCCGAGTGGAGTTGGGCTGTGCTGGTAAGGTCGGCCCCAGCAGGCATTTCTGGTTCTTTGTTGCTATTGTTGTTGTTTATTTTATGACTAACATGGTAACTCTGCTTCTTTTCTCCCTTATTTCCTACTGAAAATCCATAGTCTTTCAGTTGTGTGATAGATTAATTCAGTTTCGTGGGCAGGCCTGGGAAACCCAAACCCTCTGATGACGTTGTTTCCTTTGGAAAATGTATTCTGGATTCCAAGCCACCTACTTACAGATGAGGTTGTCTGTTTATTCATTCAACAGTCTCCACCAGGTGTGCGAGAGGAAAAGAGGCGGTGTTGAGCCACACAGAGAGCGGACGTGATGTATCTTGTGTGTGCTTCGACAGGTGGGAGAAGCAGGCACCTTCCAAGGGAGGCAATAAATTAGAAGAGAGGTGTGGGGGGGTGTTCTTCTGTCTTTCAACCCAATGAGCTGTGTGATCTTCAGGATGTTAGCCCCTTTCTCTTTGCTTTTTGCTTTTTCATTCATTCAGTGATAAACCCTGAGTATTCTCCAAAACCGACTGAGCAAATGGGTTAATCACTGCTGAGTTGTAAGGAGTGGCAGTGCCCACCGCAGTGCTCAGGAAGACCCGCCAAGCAGGGGACCTGTGCTGCAGGGAAGAGGCTGCTGGTAGCTGATGCCCGCTGCCTTGTCACAATGCAGCCAACTCTCCACTCCTTTCTGCTCTCACTTTCCTCATCTGAAAGAGAAGTAAGCCGATTCTTCCCAATTCTAATTTTTCTTTTGTTCCATAGAGACTTAAGTGTGGGTTTCCACGAACAGAGAGGGCTCTCAACACTGGACAGCTAACCAAGGGCTAACCCTGTGTCTAGGTTACTGATAACCAAGTATAATCTGTACCTCTGGTCAAAGTTGTCTCTGGCCATGGCAGGGGGCTTGTTTCCATCTGTTGGCATCAATGTGCAGGTACTTATGTAGTGGTCTGGATGGAGCTCCCATCCCATTTCTCCTGAGCTGCACAGTATTTGGAAACAAAGATGAAGCATGAAGTGGGGATCATCAGTGCTTTTAGAACACGGTGCACCCAGAGCCCAGACTAGCCTGGACCCCAGAAAGGAAGCTTCTGGACAGGCAAGCCTCAGAACTGCCACCAGCCATCCCCTGGGAGCTTTTATTTGTCATCCGCTCCATACCTAGGGTAGGCAAAATAGCCATCTCCTGTCACTGTAATGCCCTCTCCTTTCCCTGAGTTCATCCTGAAACCATTTTTCTCCAAAAGACATGCACTTTTCTTAGGTTTACATGTTTCACTGAAGGAGATTTGAATCTTACTCATGGGATGCCAACACAGGTCATAACTTAACACTTGCTATAAGCACATCTGTTTTATTTTTATTTTTATTTTGAGAGAAAGAGTGTATGTACACACAGGGGAGGGGCAGAGGGAAACAGGCTCCACACCCAACACGGAGCTCGAGTTGGGCCACCATCTCACAACTGTGCAATCTTGACCTACGTAGAAATTAGGAATTGGATGCTTAACTGACTAAGCCACTCAGGTGTCCCAGTACCTCTATTTAAAATTTTCTTATGCCAATTGTATACAAGAGTAGAGGAAGGGAAGAACACTCATTCATTCATCCATCCATTTAACAATTACTTATTGTAGGCACTTATTATGGGTCAGGTAGATTTATGAGATAAATCTGCTCTTAAGGAATATACATTTATTTTTCTTAAAACCTGCCTTTTTGAGGGACACCTGGGTGGCTCATTTGGTTAAACATCTGACTTTGGCTCAGGTCATGAGTTCACACTTTGTGAGTTTGAGCTCAAGTAGGGCTCTGTGCTGACAGAGCAGAGCCTGACTGGGATTCTTTCTCCCTCACTCTCTCTGCCCCTCCCTCCCTCCCTCTCTCTCTCTCTCTCTCAAAAATAAATAAATAAACATTTTTGTAAAAAAAAAAAAACAGGCTTTATTGAGGTATAATTTCTATACAATAAATTCACCCATTTTAAGTGTACAGTTTGATGCATTTTGACAATCAAGATATGGAACATTTCCATTACCCCAAATAGTTTGTTTGGCTGTTTTTCAGTCAATCCAACCCCCCAAACCCCAGCCAACCAATGATAAGCTTTCTGTCACTTTACTTGGGCCTTTTCTTGAAGGTCATATAAGAGGCATACCTTTTAGTAGAGAATACAGCTTAAAAAATAGGCATTTGCACTCCCAGGTGAGGCAAGAGCTTTGACATGGGACATAGACCGTGCTGTTGGAACACATAAGTGATGTGAGAAGATTTCTAAGCTGAGGTCTGAAGGACTAATAACGGTGAATCAGGTAAGGGGGGGTGAGAGTAAGGAGTGTTCCCGATTGTGGGAAGGTCTATACCAAGGCCAGGAGGAAAGAGACTTCAAGGCAAGTTTGCCTAAGACCTACAAGTTTTCATAGCTGAGGGATGGAGGTGAAGGGGTTAAGAGTGGCAAGTCAAGAATCTGAAGAGATAAACCTGTTCAGACAAAGAAGGTCTTTATAAGCCTTGTTTGCCCTTACTCCCAGGCAATGGGAGCCACAGAAGGATGTGAAGTTGGAAAGTGAGGGGATCCGGTTTGCTTGTTAAAAGGATCACCCTCCCTGCATGTAGGAAACATGGAGGGCAAGGCAGGAGGGAGAGACCCCAATACGAGGCTGGTGAAGTGGTCCAGGTAGGAGGTGCTGGCAAACAGGGCTAGGGAAGTGGCAGGTGGTGAGAACGAAGGGAAGTAGATAAATATGGGAGAGATCTGGGAGGAATAAATAAAGGGACTGAGTAACTTATCAGAAGTGGAGAGAGTGAGCGAGAAAGGTGTCAAGGAGGATTCCTTGGTTTCTAGCTCAGGTACCCGCGAGGAAGATGGTGGCATTCCCTGAGACAGAGAACACTGCCAGTGGGTGGGGCTGGAGGGATGAGGAGAGGAGACAGTGTGTTCTGCTTTGGATGTGTCTCCTTTGGGGGCATCCAGGAAGATGACATCAGCAGTCTGAGCTCTGAGTCTAAAGCTTGGAGATCCACACGAGCCTACTCTTCTCTGCTCTCTGTAAACTAGCTTCTGGGTTCTTCTTCCATAGAATTGACCTACCGAAGACCAAGGATTTATCTCGTCAACTGGAATCTTTTTTCACATGGATAGGATTTGCCTCTTATGTAGTTAGGTATAGGGACATTTGTTTCCACATCATAAACCTTTGAAAAACTGGGAAAAAACTGGAAAGTGACTTTCGGTGACCTTTTCTCCTCTCCTCTTTCCCAGTACAACCCATCAGACATCACTGGAGTATCTCTTAGGTAGAGAAAGAGAAGTGGAGTAAAGTGAGCATACCAAGACCACTCATAACCTAAGCTTTCTAATCCTAAATTCTCCGGGGGCCTGGATGTTACACGTTCAGTGACATGATGGCGATAGATTATATTTGGTTGCATCGATAAAATGAAACCCATAACACAGTTCAATAAACCAGTTCTCCAAGCAGATTGAACTGTCAAAGGAAACCCTTTTCTTTTCCAAACTCCTTTCCTTTTTCAAACTGAGGGAGATTAAGGAAATTCATTTCAATTTCTTGTTTGTTTTGCCTTGCTTTATTAAAGGAAGACGGGAGGAACCTAATCCTAGGTACTGCCACCGTATGGGGGCTGGGAAGCTGACACAGCACTATTTAGTGTGGGGCAGAGCCTAGGTGGAGGGAAAACCATTTTGTCCCTGTCCGAGGCTGAGGGAGGCCACGATTTTTTTTCAGAAACTCCTAGAAATTCCAACCAAGAGAAAATTAGTATGGGGTTTTGTAAGCAATTTCCTTCCTTTCACAGAATTCACAATCTAAAATGTAAAAACCCTGGGGCCCCTGGCTGGGTTGGTGGAGCCTGTGATTCTTGATCTCAGGGTTATGGGTTTGAACCCCACATTGGGTATAGAGATTACTTAAAAATAAAATCTTAAGGGGCACCTGAGTGTCTCAGTCGGTTAAGCCTCTGGCTTCAGCTCAGGTCATGATCTAGTGGTTCGCGAGTTCCAGCCCCACATCAGGCCCTGTGCTGACACCTCAGAGCCTGGAGCCTGCTTCGAATTCTGTGTCTCCCTCTCTCTCTGCCCCTTCCCCGCTCATAGTCTCTCTCTGTCAAAAATAAACATTAAACCTTTTTTGATAAAAAAATAAAATAAATGTTAAAAAGATAAAATAAAATGTAAAAACCCATTCTTTCACAGTTCTCACAGAGGTTTGGTGTGAGTGAGCCATAGATCCATAGCACGCAGGCCAGGTTTTGTCCTGGGGCCCTTTCCTTGCTGAAGAGGGAAGCGAATCAGAGATTTACCACTTTCAAATGCAGATACTGTTTTCTCTCATCCCAAAAAGAATTCAGGCAACTATGATTTCATCTAGCATATATATGTGTCATTAGTCAGCTTATTAAAGTCTGAAGTGGGACCACCCTTAAGTGATCTGTGTTTAAAAAGTACCTCACCCCATCCCCATAATTAAGATGTAAAGGGCCACTCAATCACCTACATAAAAACCATGAATCCTGAACACTCATCTTGTCTGCCTGAGAACTCTGGCATCTTATACACTTGATTCTTTTTTTCTCTGCTCTCCTTTGGACTGACACTCAGAGTCAGTCCTCATGGTTGTTTATCAGCGGTCCAAGGCTATTTTAAAAGAGTTTTGCTTTCATTTATAACGCAAGTCACATTCTTCTTGCATCCACTACCATATTTTCCGAAGGGGTTATGTTAAAGGAAATTCAACACCTATTTTGTCATTATTTGCTCCTCGGTTTGCTCACTCATCAAAAGGCTAGTGCTATTTGATACTTCAGAAGATTATTCTCCCTGTTAGGTGATGTGTCAAGGCAAGGGGAGCTGGCCCCAGTGTCAGGTGACTGAGTTTTGTTCCCATTTCTACTGTTGACTCAATGCATGTCCTTGGGCAAGTCATTGAGGCTTTTCATGCTGCAGTCTCTGGGGATGAAATCTGCCAACTGTATCATATGGATTTGAACCACAATGCCCTCTGGGATAAAAATAGGAGGGGGCCAGGTGTCCACGTGGCCCCAGTTTTGACCACGAGAGCTCAAAAATGTCCTTGAGCTATAAACCGTGTAACAGTGTCAGGTCACACCAGTGCCCTCAGGCATTTGTCCAGTTACCTGTGGGGTCAATTCCAGCACTTGAATTTTTCCAGAAAGAAGAAAGTACTGCATTAACCACCCAGACTTGTATATTCTGTCTGTTTTATATTCCTATGCCTTTGTACTTCTCCTGCTGATTCTTACCATTGACTGCTATTACTTGTTTGACTACTTGTCTCCTGGGCTGGAAGCTTCTTAGTGGGAGATGGAGAGGAATCGTGTCTGCCTCATGCAACATTGAACCCACAGTGAGGAGCATGTGCCTGGCAAATAGAAATTATACTAGAAATATTTGTCAAATAGATGAATGAATGAGTACTGCCTAGCCTCAATAATATCCCATTTCTGTTTCACTAAGGTTGCCTAATCCTGGCCAAGAATGTCATGGGATTTGATTATCTCCATCTCCCCACAGATCCACTATGGTATAACAATGAAAGCAGGTCTTAGACCAAATGCTGTCACACACACACACACACACACACACACACACTTATCAATAAGAAGGTCCAAAAATATTAAAAAGCAGTTGGTTTCATAAACTTGGTAAAGTCCAGCCTTCTGAACTTTTAAGTGTTCTGTCCACATTTCACGTGAAAAATTCTCTTGATAATGACAAGACTGTATTCTAAGGACCAGATTTAGTTAACATTAGGCATTCAGAATTGTCCCACTTTGTGGCTGAACACAGGACAAGTTCCAAATCATGACTTTGACTTCTGAAAGGTGACCATGGAAGAGCTGGCTACAATGTTATTCTCAGCATTTATAAAAGTAGGGACTACCCCTAATGTTTTAGCCAATCCACCTGTCTTGAACACCACTACGTTCGAAAGCCCAGCACTAGCCTCCTTTATATTAATTAACAGATTGCTAATTTTACCAACAGAAGTCACTTCGATCATTCATTTTGCTAATTAGCCAAACTTCTGCTGTTGACTCCAGATAAAGATGGTTAAAGCACTCAGAGCAACCACCTGAATAGTTTTGTCAAGATGAACTAATGGGGGCAATAGAAGCCACTCGGACTTTTAAGAAGCAATTCAAAAGGCCCATGAGGCCCTGCTCTTGGAAAATGAAGAGTTGCTTAGCTCCAACAGGGCTGTCCTCCTCCAGTGTTCTTATTAACCATCAGGGGGATTTGTCTACTGGTCGGCTTCCCTAGGCGGACCTCAACCTGTGGGTTGTAACGGAGTATAATATATTCCAGGCTTGGCTATGCATGTAATTGTAGGTCCAAGGGGAAGTTATCTGATGAGCTCCAGAACCTTTTGGTTCTACTAACCAAGGAAGTTTTCCTCATCTTCTTCCCATTGTTTCTGATAAATATTTATATCAAGGCCAGCTGAAAGGGCACCCTCACAAACTCTTCTTTGGCTCCCACCTTCTCAGCCTCTCAGATCTGACATAGATGCCCTACCCTGCTGACCCACTACATAATGGTCAGGAGCTGAAGCCATGTCCCAAAGAGAGGTCTCGGGGCACCTGGTGGCTCAGCCAGTTAAGTGTCTGACTTCAGCTCAGATCATGATCTCATAGCTTGTGAGTCCGAGCCCCACATCAGACTCTGTGCTGACAGCTCAGAGCCTGGAGCCTGTTTTGGATTCTGTGCCTCCCTCTCTCTCTGCCCGTCCCCTGCTCACACTCTGTTTCTCTCTCTCTCTCAGAAATAAATAAACATAAAAAAAGAAAAAACCCGAAGAGGTCCCAAGCTCTTTGTGCTACACTGACTCTCTGTGCTGTTGTGGCTGATACGTGTCCCAGAGTTGTATCAATATTCTCCCCTACAAACACACCCACCCACACCCTAACCCACACCACATTCTGTAGAGTGAAACCTATCTTGAGAGTCTGCTCTGAACTTCAGACAACATGGAGATTCTGCTTAGCTTCTGTTGTTCCTCCCTGTAGAATTAGAGTCTATCCCAGGCATGGTACAGGCCATCACTGGCTCTCAGCAGACCCATGGCCCAGAACCATGCCATCCCACTGCACTGGCTGTCGTGAACCCCTTGGGATACAATACATAGCTTGAAGCTGCTAACCCCTCTGGATATTTTCTCTTCCTGGCTACCCCTGGGAGAATTAATCCTGCTGGCAAGAGTCCCCCTAGCCCTAATTATACCTGGTTATAGATTCTTTTCTATTCCCACCATGTGTGATGCCAAGCTTGTACAGTGTATTTGATTCCCAGTGTTATCACAACAATAGGGATAATTTTTTATGTGTCTCTCTCCACGGGAAACAAGTTACTCACATTATTTGTCATTTCCACTAACCCTGCTGGGGAGTGGGGTGGGGAGGGGTGCAAAAACCCAAAAGAGCAGCTTTCAGTGGTTGTGCTTTGCCTCTTATGACCCTGCCCCTAGAGCTGATTGGTCCATCCTGTTGAGAGGGCGGGGGTGGGGGGAAACACCTAACCAACAGGCAGCCAGTCAAAAGGCTGGTCAACAACTCATTTCATAACCTGGAGCACACGCAGAAAAACTGGGTTAATCCCCATTTCTTTCTCTGAAATTTAAATAGAAAAATGTTAAGAAAAAAAAATACGTGGTCGGATGCTTAGAAGCAAGCAGAGTGAGGCCCCAATGGGATCACAGTGAGCCCAAGTACAAAATATTGAAACTATGGGTGAGCAGTAGCGGTGAAAAAGAGGAGTTTCAAGCCAAGGGAAAGAAGAAGCTCGGAGGAAATTGAGCCAGCTCAATGGGTGTGTCCCTCCAGCTCCTGCCAGGCCCAGAAGTCTCCCAAAACTAGAGTATCTTCCCAGTCCCAGTGCTGTGAGCCTGTCCCTCCAATGTCTATTCCTGGCTGTCTGTGGAAGACGGACTCCAGGAATGTTCCGATTTAGTTTCATAAAAAAAAAAAAATCTCCCTCCTGAGCTAGCCTGCCTGACTTCGCTTCTATGGCCAAAAAACCATCCAGCTTTACCGTATTCTCAGTGTGTGCAAAGATGGTTGGCATGAATCTTTGTAGCTTTTGACCCAATACAACACCTGGTCAGCAATGGGTTCTCAATAATTGAAGACTGAATAAAAGAATTTTTGAAGGCCCTAATGAACAGTCAAGGTCATACTATTACTGTCTTATGTTGCAATGTCTTCAGTTTGGCTCTCAAAGTTGAACAAAGGACGGCCACATTTCCTAGCATCCCACCCCTCACGCCTTTCCTATGCCTTGAGATTCTAGACACACCGCTAATTTTTAAAAATATAATCCTTAATCAGGTTCAAAATCTCCCTTAAGAAAGTAAATTGTCCTACTCCTGTTCTCAATTCAGTTTGTTGAACTAATCAACACACACACACACACACACACACAATCATTTTGATTTTGGACAGTCCCCAATATTTTTAGTACCCAAGTTTGTGATTCTAATCGATTTATCTAAAAATTAACCAGAACTGGTTTGAGTTCCTCTTCCTGTTTGGAAGTTGTCAATTCACTCTTCTGTAACTTTGAAGAAAAGTTAATTTGTTACAGGTAAGCAGTAACTTTTTCTCCCAAAGATATTGTAAGCATCAGTTTGGTTATGAAGGGAAATTTTTAACTTGGGTCTATTGAAAATTATTTACCAGAGGAGGCATAAATATTGATCCCATAATACAATGATGAAAAAGCCAGGGTCCCTTCTCTGGTGGCTGTTGGTCTAGTGGTGGAAGCTGTTCCATCTGTCTTTCCCCACCGTCTGACAGCAGTGGTGGCTTTCACTACCTCAGCTGGCCCTGCTAGACATCAGGATGGGGAGGAAGAGGGAGGTTCATGCTAGACAAGAGTCAGCAAATATTTACAGTAAAGGCCAGATGGTAAATATTTTAGGTTTTGTGCGTTAGTCTCTATCACAACTACTCAAATCTGCTGTGGGAGCACAAAAGTGGCCACAGACAATATGCAAATGAGTGAGTATAGCTGTCTTCCAATGAGACTTTATGGCCACTGAAATTTGAATTTTTTTTTTTTTTTTGAGAAAGAGAGAACACGCACATGAGTGAGCAGGGAAAGGGCAGAGGGAGGGGCAGAAAGAGAGAATCTTCAGCAGTTTCCATGCCCAGTGTGGAGCCTGACGTAAGGCTCGATCCCACGACCATGAGATCATGACCTGAGTGGAAATCAAGAGTTGAATGCATAACCAACTAAGCCACCCAGCTACCCCTGAAGTCTGAGTTTTATATATTTTTGTATGCCACAAAATATTATTCTTTTGATTTATTTTCAGTCATTTAGAAATGTAAGAGCTAACTCTAATTAGTGGGCTGTACCAAAATAGGCCACATGGATGTAGGTTTGAGGTCTCTGCTTCCTGCCCCACTTGAACACTGGGGGTTTATGATATAGAATAGATGCCTCAGATAAATGTGGGGGCTCCCAGAGTGAACAGATTTGGGCCCCCCACCTAGGGTGCATCCTGGGGAGACTTGAGCCTCCTATAGAAATTTCATGTCCTTCATGGCATAGGAGCATCAGAATGACAGTGGTCAAGGGAGGGACTCAGAGAGAAAGGCTTGGAGCTGGCTCTGTGACAAGCACCCAGAATCATAAGGGCAAAGGAGTCAAAATCCCTGAGACCCTATTTGAAGGGAGTGTAGGGGAGGTTGACTGGCATCCGGCAGATTCAGAGAATAGGCTGTGCTTGGAAGAGACACCTGTCTAGACCTACAACCAGAGGCCGTGGCAGCACAGGGACCCCTCAGCAGGGACAGCAGAGACAGTGGCTGATGCCCAAAGACCTCCTCTTCAGAAGAGAAGCAGCCTTCCCCCATTCCTTCAGGTTTCCTAGAGCAGATGAGGGACTCTTCACCCACCTATTTAGAGGTCTCGCAGGATTGTGCAGAACATGCTCTGAGCTCTGCCAATGCCAGAGCCAAAAAAACAGAGTACCTTCTTAGTGGAAGCATCAGCCTTTCCTTAGGGAACATTGCTATCCACAAATGGGGAAGATCTGGACTTCCCGTGCCCTCCCCCTTCTCCCTGGATCTCCTAGGCAGATGGAGAGAGAGTGCTGTAGCACCTAGGCAGTGTCGAGAGGAGTTTCAGGCTCACTACTACTCTCTGCCCTCCACTGGCATCTACTTAGCTAGAAGCTGTTGTATCTTTTCCTCGCAGTCATAGTCTGGCATCTACCATCCATGCCCCAAATCCCATCATGGTCTCCAGGCAGGAGGCACATGTGTTTGCATTCTCTTGATTCCAGTCTCGCTTTCCTTTGGCTCTGCAAACTTGTGATGCTTGGACAGTTGGGCACACCTGACTGCTTTCTCTTCCTGTTGCTAGAGAGGAGGCATCTTCCAGACACTCCCTTGGCCCCTTGCTCAGTTGTTGCTGGTGCCATGCCAGACAGCGGCCAGCTCTCATATGCTTGCAGAGCTCCTGGCCCACATGCAGGGAAGTGAAACACAGCCCCCTCTGCCCCTGCTTCATCTTTGACCAACATGGCGTTTTTATGGCCCCACCTCCTAGACTCAAGTAAGGAGGCCAATGGTGAGGAAGTTAGGGGCCCTCTCAAAGACATTTATTCATATCTATTTTAAATTTATTCTCACAAGTCTTTCACTTCAGACATATTAGGTCTTCAACTGGATTACTTAAATTATAAAGATGTCAAATATCTTCAAATTAATCTATGAATTCAGTGGAATCCCAATCAAAATCCTAGTTGTTGATTCTTTTTTTTAAAACTTGATATACCTATTCTAAATATTTAGGAAAAAAAAGAAGTTCCACAGATAGCTAAATCAATCTTGAAACAGAAGAATAAAGAGGGGGAAATTGCCTAACAGATATTGGGGCACTTACAAAGTTGTTTTTAATGTGCCAGTGGAGTGGGATGGTGCCCTATGTTTACCTGTGAACTTCATCTAACATAGAGTTGGCATCACAGATCAACAGGGAGAGAGAATGGGTTGTTTAGTAGATAATGGTGGGGAAACAGGTAGAAAAAGAAAAATAGAGTTGTGTTCCCATCTAGCCCCATATACAAAGGAGATTTCCAATGGATTAGACACCTAAATACAATAGGTGGAACTATAAAGTTAACAGGAAAAAAGTGTTGTAACCTGGCATGGGTAAAAATTTCTTAAACCAGACTTCAAAAGTGGAAACCATAAAGCAAAATGGTAGATCTGATTATATAAAAATTAAGGGTTTCTTTTAACAAGTGACACCACAGTTGAGCTGAATTTAAGAGATAGATGACAGATAGGGAGAAGAGATTTATGATGTCTAAAAGTGACAAAGGACAGACATCTAAAATACACAAAGAACTGCGACTGAACAAGAAAAGAGAGTGGGCAAAAAAAAAAAAAAATACATTAACTATACAAACAGATAACTTACAAAAGAGGAAACCTCAAAGCTTTAAAAGAATAGGAAACTGCTCATTTGTAATCAGAGAAATGCAAATTAAAGCAATGATAGAGATCACTTTACATTCTGAGGGTGTGTTAATTGTAAGGTTAACAGCAATTAGGTTGGCAAAGTTAGAAAGCTGGATAATGCCAAGTGCTGGCATGGGAGTGAGGATAGAGACTCCTTTTGCTGCTGGTAGGAGCACTGGTTGGAGAATTATCTGTCACTAGCTAATCAAATTAAGTATGGATACTTAATGACCCAGAAATTCCACCAATGATATAGACCTTTAGAAATTTTCACACATGCGCATTAAAGGGACATGTAGAAGCAGGGGCTAATCCAAGATTTCTGGGCTTCGATGTTTATATTATTTGGGAACCCCTCACTACAGGAAAGGAATCTAAAATTAGATACAGAGCTTTGGAAAACCCTTTGGGAAGTGAGACCCTCAAAGGGGGCTTAATCAGCTTCTCCATGAACTTGTCTCTGCATATGAGGAAGTTCACTGCAATGTGTGCAAACTGGGTAGCTGAAAGCTTCTAAGCCAATTTTGTTACTATACATAAATAATGGGTGGGATTAGCTCAGCATTCTCTTTAATAGTAAGACATCTACCCAAAGTTAAAAAAATGTAATCTTCCAGTAATGGAGATCCAGATCCCCAAACTAGCTCAAATAATCTCCTATCCCTATAGCTGAGGGCCACGGGGTATAAATATGCAAGAGGGCCCAAAGAGAGATATAGTTAGGAAATCCCCATGCCTCTGGTATGGTGGGAACACTCAGCTGTAATTATAAGAGAGATAATATTTTGCAATACTTCCCAGTTTATTAATTTTTGGAAATGCCTTTCTACCGAGGGGAGTGCTTAGAAGAGGCACCGTGATAGTCCCCGGGGTATACTGGCTTGTTCTACTATGTAGACTGAGAGTCTGGGACATGGCCCTTGGCAGTGTGCTGGGCTCATCTGCCCCAGCCAGCGTTTTTGGAAGGGCAGCAGAAGCTGGAAACACTGGGCTCTTCTGTGAAGCACGGTACAGAGAAAGGAAGAAGCTAGAGGAACATGAGCCTCTCCTATGTAGAGCTAGTTCTACAGGTCACTCCTGTGAGGCCTCTGAGAGATGGTTAGATCACAAGGATGAAGCTCTCATAAATGGGATTAGTGCCCTTATAAGAGAGGCCCGAGAAAGCTACCTTGCCCCTTCTTTCACATGAGGATACAATGAGAAGACAGCCATCTGAAACCCAGAAGAGGGCTCTCACCAGAATCTGACCATGTGGGCACCTGATCTTGGATTTCAAGCCCAAGAGGCAATACATTTCTGCTATTTATAAGCTACCAGTCTATGGTACTTTGCTGTAGCAATGAAAATGGACTAAGACACCTCTATAGAAAGGATCATCCGTGAAAGTTGCATGTGGTGGATCAATGACCTGAAGCTGATAGAGTTTGTGACAGAGCACCAAGGAGGTGCTGCTGGACATACGAGAGGGGGTTCAGGACAAAGGATCAGTAACATGGAGGAATGGAGTGATTGGCCGATGCTTAGGACAGATTGCTCACCCTTTTTAAAGGGTAAAGGGCCATCATGGTGTGTTATGAGGTGTGTGTGTGTGTGTGTGTGTATGTGTGTGTGTGTGTGTGAGAGAGAGAGAGAGAGAGAGAGGGAGAAAGAAAGAGAAAGAGAGAGAGAGAGAGAGAGAGAGAGAGGTGCTGGGGAGTAATCATTGCTGCTTCAGCTGCCTAGGCTCACCTCAGGCTCAGAGCACAAGGTCAAAGACAACTCAACAAATTCCAGCTGCCACCTGCTGGTACAGCTGAGGCTTCTAGTCAGGAGCTCAGCCTGCAATGATAGAGCAGCTGAGCAGAATGGGATTGACTGAATTAACTGGTAACATTTCATCGATTTGCTTAGCAGATATGGAGGAGGAAACCCCATGAGCCAAGGTAGAGGAGAGACATTTTGTGAGTCCTCTGGGGAACCCCTGGCTGTGGCATGGACTATACAGCTTAAAATGGTGGAAGACCGTGGAAGAGAAATTTGGGGTCCAAATGGCAAGGGCCTTGAATGATTGTGGCCACAGAGTTCAGGCAATGAGAAACAATAGAAGATTTTTAAAGAGAAGAAAGGGGGAATTAAATGTTTTTAGAGACGGAACTCTGGAGGCGGGGAAGAGAGGGATGGGGAAGGGGAGGGGCTTGGAAGCAGTAAGACCTACGTGAAGGTGCCTGCAGAACTCTCTGGAAAAGATAACCAAGGACCTGAGCCAGGGGCACAAGGATGGAAGGCCCAGATCCCCACTAAAACTAGCGTGGGGAAGATGAGAAAATGGGTCAATACAATCTCAGACACAGCCCGTGAGGACTATGGCAAGGTATAAACAAGCACCTCATCATGCATGGTGGCCAGGAATGTCATAAAGAGACGATTGGTGAGCTGTATTCTAGAGGGTGATCCAGAGTGAGCCAGGCAGGAAAGCTGAGCAGAAAGTATTCCAGGCAGGAGGAACAGTATGTGTGAAGGCCCAGAGGCTTAAGAGAGCATGGGGCCTTTGGGGAACTGCAAGGGATTTGCTGTGTGTAGCTAGTGTGTGGGGTGTGAGTAGGGGATTTCAAAGCGGTTGTGCCCCCACGCAGCAGGCTTATGGAAGGCAAGTAGGAGCCACTGAAGGTCAGGGTTGAAACACAGATCAGGAGCTGACAAGCCAGGTTCGGGTAGAAGACACAGATTAGCTCATTGTAAGCAAATGCTGGTTTAGGAAAGCTGAAGGAAAACTCCCAGATTTCTTTTCCCTGTGCTCCATTCTCAAATTCTATTTTATGTGGCAATCAATTAAACTGGTACTTTTCTCCCAGTCTAGATAATCACTAAACATATGGATTTTTCCAGTACGAAATTAATCTGCTCTGTGGAGTAAATCTCTTAGGCAGAACTACCTTTAAACTTTTTTTCTGCTCTGGCCGTCCCCACCTCCAGAGGGTCTCAGGATGACCATGGACTAAATCCCCAGTGGGCTACTGAGCCAAGGCTGAGGCGAGACCATTCCAGCAGGAAGTACAGTCAGTACTGCTCTGACTTGGGCCTCAGGGGGCAAAGGCTTCTGCTGGAGACAAATGGAGGGGAAGTAGACAAGAGAGAGGAAGAGTAGAATGAGGCTCCTTTCCAGCTCCTCCTGCAGCGATGGTGTTATGGTTAGGAGTCAACAGTTTTTCTAGGCAACAAGAAATTCAAATTCCCTGAAAGGGAAAACACCCTGGCATTGATTTAGCAATTTCAAGTGGACTCCACATTCCACGGGAACAATCTAGAATGCATGTACTAGTTTCTTCTGTTATTGCAGGTTGCATTCTCTGGCAAGCCAACGTCACTTGGCAATACCCCATTTAAAGAGAAATGGCCTTATCTCCAGGTTCTGTGTCCCAGGCTTGCCAAAAAGAAGAATAAAATTAAAATAGAATTTGAAGTTTTAAAAACATTAAAATTGGTGGCTCAATTCAGATTGGGTTTTCTTAAAACATTGCTCTCACAGTTTCGCTGCTTAGGAACTCATTGTAACTGTTGACAGCTTTGGATTTGGTGAGAATTCTCTTTGGTCTTCAAGGCTCTCCATTAGGAGCAATCTCTTCAATTTTGTCTCCACTCTTGTGAACTTCTACCAAGTATTCTAGTCCAGCCTATAATCTTACTGATCCCCCTTGACACTAGCCCCCAAGCTTGTTTTTATTTTTGTTCTATTTTGCCTTCTTGCTTATACAGCTTTCCCTAACTGCCTCCCTCTTTCTCCACCTGCCCAAATATGTCAAGGTTCAGACTGGGACCCAGAGCTTCTGTAGCTGACCTCCGCATATATCCAGGTTTCCCTTCTCCTTGGGAAGTAAGATCTCAGACCTGTTTAGGGGTCCAGCTCTTCCCCCACTCAGGATGGTGACCTGACCCCAGCTCAGAGTTAAGTTGTAATTGTCAATCATTGTGATCTCTTCCCTTTGACCATGACTAGTCAGGGTGGACAGTGAGTTGTAAGGGGAGAGGTCTGCCCAGACACCTCTAAAAACTTTTCTTTCACTAATGAACATGGCCATGTTTGGATGCTTCAACTGGAGCCATCTTGTGCTCAGGTGGGAAACTACCAACTACACTGAAAATGGTTGAATGGAAAGATGGAAAACTCTGGCGTTGAGATTCTAACCCCTGCCCTATCTCTATATTTACCACTGAGCAAGATAATGCATTTCCATATTGTTTAAGCATCTTCAAGTTAGAGTTTTTGGGCAATGACAGCCAATAGCTTCCTAAGCGACCCAAGCCTTCTTAACCTGAGGTACACAGACTCCCAAGAGGCCAGTGGATAGAATTCAAGCATCCATGAAAATTGTACATTTGACATGCAAATATTTCCTTCAGTTATGAATGTAGGCAACAAGCCTCAGTGATATTAGTAGAACCTGTGACTTGGTCCTAATAGAAATCATGGTTATTTTCATATCGTATTTTGGTTGTTGGAAATATCTTGAACAGCACTTTATAACAATTTTCATAGACCCTAGGCACCTTTGCCTTTGTGGATATCTTGCTCCATGAAAATTATATTTTGCTACTGCAATATAAATACAAATGTATAAGTATATATTAAAGCATTTTCTTCAGCCTAAAATTTATATTTTCTTTGGACTTTAAAAAATACAAACATTTTTAGGGCCCCTGTGGGCCCTTAGGCACTGTACCTACAATGACTAGTGAATAAGTCAGGTCTGATCTCAACTATCATTCATGTTCTTCACTACTTCAAAACTTGGGGGGACGCCTGGGTGGCTCAGTCAGTTAAGTGTCTGACTTCAGCTCAAGTCATGATCTCATGGTTCGTGGGTTCGAGCCCCATGGTAGGCTCTGTGCTTACAGCTAACTCAGAGCCTGGAGCTTGTTTCAGATTCTGTGTCTCCCTCTCTCTGGCCCTTCCCTGCTCACACTGTCTCTCTCTCTCTCTCTCTCTCTCAGAAATAAATAAAAAACATTAACAAAATTTACAAAAACTTTGGTAGTTACTAGACCCATTGCTAGAGCTTGAATGCATTAACTAAGAAGCACATATTTATTACATTACAAATTATTTTTTTAAAACTATTTTAATAGTTTTATTTCAACAAAACTGATATGTGATACATAATCATATATATTTATGATTATATTCTGCATCTTAAAGTATTATTCTGAAAAAAGATTTTTTTCTGTGAGGGCTCCACAGGCTGAACCAGATCACCAAAGGGTCCATGGCATGAGATTGGTAAAGAATGACTGTGATAGCATTCCGCATGACTTGAGGTGGCTTTGGCTTTTTTCCATCAAGACTCATAGTAGTGCCAGTCATTTTGGAAAATGATTCTATTGAAGTCAGGATTTTAAAGTATTTGCTCTCCCCATGAGTGATGCTTCATGTTTTATTGTTTCTATAAAGTACATCACCTCCTCCTGTAAGCTCTCTGAGGGCAGACAATTTGCCATCCATTTCCTTCTACCAAATAGTACTGGCCCAGCCCTAGTCATCCAGTAGATGCTCAGTCAATGCTTGCTGACTCGCCCTGGCCTCTGAGAGCCACCTGAGAGAGGTGATGTGCAAAGTTGTGGTTGTCTTATAACATCAATCAGCAAAGTCCTCCAACATTCTAGTTTTCCTTAATCTGAGCTGCAGGCTCAAAGCCCTTATAAATTTCCCCAGAGCAAAATGAATTGTAAATTGAACAAAAGTCTGGTGTTTAGGATTATAAATGTAGAAACACAAGGATGTAGGGGAAAAAGTAAGAAATCTCATTTCAGGGAGACACAGAGAAAGAGGTCTTCCTTAGAGCTTAAACCAATCCCCCTTTTCATACAGGTGTGTGTGTCTGGGGCGGGGGGATTTAGGGACCTTCAGACCAAGTCCAGAGTTCAGCTCTATGTACTTTCAAATGTCAGCCTCCAGCTAGAAAAGTACTGGGGTGCCTAGAAACCCTGGATGAGGAGGCCGAACACAAAATGAGAGTTGAAAAGGAAGCTCTCTCTGCTTGTCCTGCATTTATCACCAGCAAAGGTCCCAGCAAGAGTGACGCACACCTCCGACTGGCACACATTGTCCTCAATTGAATCCTTACCACAAACCCTGTGAAGCAGATATTATAGTCCCTGCTCTGCAGACCAAGGAAACAAGCCCAGAGAGGTTAAAAGTTACAGACCTCCCAAAACTAAACTCCTGCTTTCTTCAGTGTTTATCTCCTAAGCTATCCGTGCTCCATACACTGCTATGTAACAATGGTATGATCAGTACTGTGTTAACTCAGAAAGGTCAGCATTGATGAAATTCTATTATTTAATATACAGTTCAAGTTCAAATTTCCCCAGTCATCTTAATGATGTCCTTTATATCTTTTTCTTTCTTGAGCCAGTAGCCAGTCAATGATTACACATAAAATTTCGTTGTCATATCTCTCTTCTTTAATCCAGAACAGTTACCCAGACTTATTATTGTTATGATTATTGTCTTTCATAACAATGACATTTTTGAGGATTTCAAGCCAGTTGTTTCGTGAGATATCCTTCGATTTGGATCTGTTTTCCTTGTGATTAGATTCAAGTTAATCAATTTTTGGCAGAGTATGGAGGATTCCTTCTTGATTAACTGTATTTATTGCCCCCCTGGATCCTTTATAGTGTGAGGGGGAGGCCCAGAATCCATGTTCTCGGAGGCACTTGTTTACAAGCAAGTTTCCCAGTGACATAGCAGTTTTGAAGACACTGTTATCTTTCTGTTTCTTGTCCAAGTTAATGAAGTTTCTTCTGTCAAGACTGGCCTTTATTTCTCCAGGCCCTTTGCCGTCCTGCCCCATCCAGACAGTGCCTGAGCCTGGGGCCCAGGGCCTGAGCTGAAGTGGTTGTCAGGAGATCGGGTAGGTGAAAGCAGCAAAGGGCTGACAAATGCCCTGCTGTTGCCACAACCTCCCTTCTAAGTTTCCCCAGGGATTCTGCCAAGGTTCAGTTTACAAGCTCAAGGGCTCTCTGGCTGTGTCTTCTTTCTGCCTGGTGGCTCCCAGCTCCAGTCCTAAAAGGCTGAATAGGGAAGGGAATGGGGCCAGGCACCATTATAGCAGGTGCAGAATAAATGGCCTAGAAAGTCAAGGCTAAGTATGTAGAAACAACCAGAAACCTGTAGATGGGAGAAAGTTTCAGCTGTTTTTCAGATCACCGCTGTGAACCAATATAAACAATGAGTAAATTCAGTTGCTCAAACTTTATTATTCTGCTTACCAACATTCTGAGACTTTATACAAAATTGAAAAGGAGCGATTTTATTCTTTGATACCTTGAAATCTCCCTTTTCCTGTCCCTTACAGTTGTCCTCTCTCTGACTCCAAGGGCTCAATTATTCCTATCAGAACTTAGTTTCCTTTTTTTTTTTTTTTTTGTTCATGCTAAAGTATAAATCACTAACAACAACACTTTAAAGTATTATTTCTATGACAATATTGGCATTTTGCCAGGCTCCATGGCCAGTGGGAGAAATGAAGCTTAGGGGCGCCCGGGTGGCGCAGTCAGTTGGATGTCCAGCTTTGGCTCAGGTCATGATCTCACAGTTCAGGGGTTCGAGCCCCGTGTTCGGCTCTGTGCTGACAGCTAGCTCAGAGCCTGGAGCCTGCTGCAGATTCTGTGTCTCCCTCTCTCTCTGACCCTCCCCTGCTCACGCTGTCTCTCTCTGTCTCTCAGAAATAAATAAAACATTAAAAATAAAAAAAGAAATGCAGCTTAAAGTTTCATGCATCCGGTGAGCCTGTGAGCCAGCGGTGCGGAGGGCCTGAGGCGCTGGCAGGTGAAGCTGGTCAACAGTGTTAGAGGACGAGGACCGGAAGCAGAACTTCGGGGGAAACTCAGAAGCAGGGGGCTGGGAGGGCCTGAGAGAGTGTTGGGCAGCTGCGCGCAGTTCTGAGCGTGGCTCTCATGATCTTGCAACCTAGGTAAAGGCAGTGAGCTTGGGGCAAGGATAGTGAAAGGTGAGAATCGAGGGGGATGCTGGGTCCTGTCAGCTTTACCAGAAGTCGCTTAAAGTCACTAGGCTTTTCCCAACCTCCAAGGATTCTACAGAGAGGAAACAAGTTGAGCATGAGCTGTGGCTGTGAACCTGAAACGAGAAACAGGTAAGGGGCCACGGGAATCAGAGCTTCCACGGGGCCGTGGAAGGTGAAGGGTCTTTGCAAGAAACAGACATTCAGAGCACAAGGAGTAGGTTCATGGGAATCTAAGGATGTGAGGACACTATAGTTTTGACAGTTGAAGAGAATGGGATTGGTCCCACACTGTGGCTTTGGCAGCTCATGGAGGTGTGTGTTTTACTAAAATTCTGCTCGAATTTGCAGAAGATTAGGAATCTGGTAGGGATAGGGTGTGGTGGCCTGCAAAGTATGGAAAGGGGTCAGATTGGTTGCAGAACAGGCTTTGGAGGCGGGAGGAGTGGTTGTCCTCAAAGTATGGAGAGCCCTAGAGATAAATGGAGGATGGCTATATGGAGCCAGCTTCCAAATAAGTTTAGCAATCACAGCATACTTTGATGGACCATGTGTTCTTGGTAAAAGTGATTTTACTTTTCTTTCGGCCAGTGGCTCATATCCGCTAAGATAAAGATATTCACCAAGGACTTGATGATTTTATACTGTGGATTTATGACTGTAGGTGATTTTGATCAAGCCTACTCAGACTCAAGCTAAAAAGACAAAAATAAAAGAAATTTTCTTGCATCTGCCAGATGGGGAAAGTATGAGTTTGTGTGTGGAATCCTCCTAAAATTAGTTTTTTTGTTCAATAAATATTTATTGTTGCCTATTACAGTAAAGCCTTAGGGAAATACAGGGATGGATATACACAGGAAAGAATTCATACAAATGGGAAAATGTGCAGGGGGGAGGCAAGATGGCGGAGAAGTAGGAAGCACCGTACATTTCGCCTGCACTCATCTCTCAAACAGAGAAGGCCTGAAGTCGTAGGACACTGAGCCACAGGAGTTTGGGAAGAGAAAGAGACAGAGTACACTGGGAAGGAAACCTCATAAGTGTGTGAGTGTGAACTGGGGAAGATAAAAGCGGGACGGGACCAGAGATACAGAGGGAGGGGAGGGAGCCCGGCTTGCATGCAGCTGCGGTGAGTGATAAACCTGCGAGTGGTGGTGAGCTGCCCCGAGTCCAGGGGAAAGGAAAGAAAAGCTGAGATTGCTCACAGAATCTCAGAGAAGGGAAAAGAGAAAAAAACCTCGGCTTGGAAAGACAGTGTTTTTTAGCTCTGGCTGGGGTGCTGACTTTAAACTAGGTGCCCTGGTCCCAGAAGGCGCCAGGAAAAACTGAAGTGCCGTGCGCCCCCGGCACCATCCATGGCGGTGGCGGCCCGGTGAACCGGCAGCAACGCCTGCGGAGGCTTCCCGGCGTCTGGGGAAGTGGCAGTGGCGCGCGCGACATCGGCCCACTAAAGCGGCAGTGACAGCAACCCGGTGAAGTGGCACTGGCGCCCGGTGAAACGCGGCTGCGTGAGCGAAAGTTGTCTGCTGAAGCGGCAGCGGCTGGTGAAGCAGCAACAACGCCTGCGGAGGCGGATCGGCCCACTAAAGCGGCAGTGACAGCAACCCGGTGAAGTGGCACTGGCGCCCGGTGAAACGCGGCTGCGTGAGCGAAAGTTGTCTGCTGAAGCGGCAGCGGCTGGTGAAGCAGCAACAACGCCTGCGGAGGCGGTCCCGGCGCCGGGTGAAGCGGCAGTGGCGCACGCGACATCGGCCCACTAAAGCCGCGGTGGTGGCGACCCGGTGAAGTGCCGCCGGCGCCTGGTGAAAAGGCAGCTGCATGAGAGAAAAGTTGCCTGCTGAAGCGGCGGCGGCCGGTAAAGCGGTTGCGGCGGGGTGAGGCGACGCAGACTCTGCGGACCTGAAGTTGCTGCGATCCCCAGACGCACTCAGGTTGTATTGCTGCTTGACCCCGGCGGATCTGAGGCTGCGGCATTTCCCCCACCCTCCACTCAACCCCCCGCAACAGGGAAGCAGTGACCAGCGGAACTGTTAATGGCGGTATAACAAAGCCTCTCAGGAGTAATCAGACTAGATAGTTTCTCTAGATAACACCACCTTCTTTCTCTCACCTCTCCAACCATATTCCACCCTTTAGCTCTTTGAGAAAAGCTTCTTATCCCTTCTGCCTGTTCCTTTTATCTCCAATTTTGCCTCATCTCCGCCCTATCATCTCTCTCTTTCTCTAGCTCTTCAACAAGCACTGCATACACCCGGCTATTTAATTGTAACTGGGAAATCTGGTTATATGCTTTAAACCGATCTTTGTCTATTGGTTTTCTTCATTCTTCCTCTTCTTTTCTTTTTTTTTGACCTTCTGTGTTTTTTTTTTTTTTACAAATAGTTTATTGTCAAATTGGTTTCCACATAACCCCCAGTGCTCATCCCCACAAGTGCCCTCCTCCATGCCGATCCCCGCCTTCCCCACCCCCAACATCCATCATTCCTCAGTTTTTGTCAGCATTCAAGAGTCTCTCATGGTTTGCCTTTTTTTTTTTTTTTTTTACTTCTTTATGTATTTTTATTTTCTATCATTTGCCTTCCCTCCGTCTTTTCTCATTGCTTTTTAGTTTTCCCTCTTGGTTAGTGTGATTGTTAGATTTGTTTGTACGTTTGTGTCCTTCTGTTCCCTGTGTGTTTGTCTGTATGTTTTCTTCTCCAGGGCTATCTCAAGAAACAAGCCAAAGTACACATGGTGGAGAGTCCCAAATACCTACGAGTAGGAAAATAAAATAACGAAGGTCACAACAAGAGAGACCAAGGGATATCATTCAAAGAACAGTTTCTGAAAGGATAGGCCCTGGACAGCCAAAGAGTCTTCTTGGGTACAGCAGCGCTCACAGGTGCAGAGTACATAACAAGTCTTTAAAACTAACAAGAGACTAACCAAAATGATGAAACGAAAGAGCTATTCTCCAAAGAAACTCCAAGAAGAATTGACAGCTAATGAACTGCTCAAAACAGATATAAGCAGCATAACTGAACAAGATTTTAGAACGATAATCGTAAAATTAATTGCTGGGCTTACAAAAAGCATAGAGGATCTTAAAGAAACTATGGCTACAACCAACATGGAGAACAAAAATAGGCATGATGAGTTAAAAAATGCGATAAATGAAATACATAATAAACTGGAGGTGTCCAATGCACGGATTGAAGAGACAGAAAAGAGAATAAGTGATTTAGAAGACACCATTATAGAAAAACAAGAAGCTGGCAAAAATAGAGACAAACTGATCCAGAAACATGAAAGAAGAGTTCGAGAGCTCAGTGATACAGTCAAACGCAACAATACCCGTATCATAGGAATCCCAGAAGAGGAAGAGAGAGGAAGAGGTGCTGAAGGAGTCCTGGAACAAATTATAGCAGAGAGCTTCCCCGACATGGAGAAGGAAGTAAATGCTGAAATACAAGAGGCTCAGAGGACTCCCCTCAGACATAACTTGAATCGATCTTCTGCTCGACATATCATAGTGAAAATGGCAAAATATAAGGACAGAGAGAGAATTTTGAAAGCAGCTAGAGGGAACAGGGCCCTAACATATAAAGGGAAACCTATCAGAGTAGTGACAGACCTATCTACTGAAACTTGGCAGGCCAGAAAGGAATGGCAGGAGATCTTCAATGTGATGAACAGAAAATATACGCAGCCAAGAATCCTCTATCCAGCAAGCCTGTCATTCAAAATAGAAGGAGAGATAATAGTCTTTCCAAATAAACAGAAATTGAAAGAATTTGTCACCACTAAGCCAGCCCTACAAGAAATCCTGAGGAGGACTCTCTGAGGGAAGTATTGCAAGGAACGAAGACACCAGAAACACAACCACAAACATGAACTCCAAAAGGACACAATGACCCTAAACCCACATATTTCAATAATAACACTGAATGTATATGGGCTGAATGCCCCAGTCAAAAGACATAGGGTAGCAGAATGGATAAAAAAACAAAATCCATCTATTTGCTGTCTACAAGAAACACATTTTAGATTGGAAGATACCTTCAGATTAAAAGTAAGGGGGTGAAGAAATACCTATCATGCTACGGGATGCCAAAAGAAAGCTGGAGTAGCTATACTTATATCAGACAAACTGGACTTTAAATAAAAGACAATAACAAGGGATGAAGAAGGGCACTACATAATAATTACAGGGTCCATCCATCAGGAAGAACTAACTATCATAAATGTCTATGCACCGAATATGTGAGCACCTAAATATCTAAAACAATTAATCACAAAGAGAAACAGGCTCATAGATAAGAATGTGCTAATAGCAGGGGACTTCAATACTCCACTTACAGCAATGGGTAGGTCAACCAAACAGAAAATCACTAAAGAAACAATGGACTTGAATGACACAATGGACCAGATGGATCTGACAGATATATTTAGAACTCTGTATCCTGAGACCAAGGAATTCACTTTCTTCTCAAGTGCGCATGGCACATTCTCCAAGATAGATAACATACTGGGAAATGAAGCAGCCCTCAATAAATATAAAAGAATTGAGATCATACCATGCACACTCTCAGATCATAATGCTTTGAAACTTGAAATCAATCACAAGAAGAAGTCTGGAAAACCTCCAAAAACATGGAGGTTAAAGAACACCCCACTAAAGAATGAATGGGCCAATCAGGCAATTAGAGAAGAAATTAAAAAATATATGGAAACAAATGAAAATGAAAATACAACAATCCAAACTCTATGAAATGCAGCAAAGGCAGTCCTAAGAGGAAAGTACATTGCTCTCCAGGCCTATTTCAAGAAATTAGAGAAAGCACAAGTGCAAAATCTAACAACTCGCCTAAAGGAACTAGAGGCAGAGCAACAAGAGCACCCCAAACCCAGTAAAAGAAGAGAAATAGTAAACATCAGAGCAGAAATAAACAACATAGAGACCAAAGAAACAATTGAACAGATCAATGAAACCAAGAGTTGGTTCTTTGAAAAAATAAACAAAATTGACAAACCTCTAGCCAGACTTATCAAAAAGAAAAGAGAGAGCATGCAGATAGACAAAATCATGAATGAAAATGGACTTATTACAACCAACCGCTCAGAAATACAAGCAACTATCAGGGACTACTATGAAAAATTATATGCCAACAAATTGGACAACTTAGAAGAAATGGACAAATTCCTAAACACACACTCACTACCAAAATTCACACGGGAAGAAATAGAAAATCTGAACAGACCCATAACGAGTGAAGAAATCGAATCAGTGATCAAAAATCTCCCAACAAATAAAAGCCCTGGACCTGATGGCTTCCCTGGGGAATTCTACCAGACATTTAAAATGGAATTTATACCAATTCTTCTCAAGCTATTCCAAAAAATAGAAATTGAAGGAAAACTTCCAGACTCATTTTATGAAGCCAGCATCACTCTGATTCCCAAGCCAGACAGAGATCCAGCAAAAAAAGAGAACTACAGGCCAATATCCTTGATGAATACGGATACAAAAATCCTCAACAAGATCCTTGCAAATCGAATCCAACAGCACATAAAAAGAATTATCCACCAAGAACAAGTAGGATTCATTCCTGGGCTACAGGGCTGGTTCAACATTCGCAAATCAATCAATGTGATACATCATATCAATAAAAGAAAAGATAAAAACCATATGATCCTGTCAATAGATGCAGAAAAAGCATTTGACAAAATACA